>NW_020884872.1:78542152-78915550 GCF_003945725.1 Corapipo altera
ATTCTATTCTATTTATTCCACTGTCTTTTGATGGGTGGGACTTAATTTCTGCAGTCCATGCCTTGAGAAGAGAAATTCCCAGTGTAAAACCTCAGCTTTCTCCATGCCAACTTCACCAGATCCACTGTCTCATATACCATGTTTATGCATTATATCAAGCAGTTGGCTCTCAGTTTGTTGTATTTGGCCTCTTCTTACAGAAAAGATAGTAATGTAAAATAATATTCTCCCTTCTGCCCCAAATCTAGAACATGATAGAATTTGGGAACCCTTATGTAAGTGGTAATCAGTTTTCTGCTTATACTTCAGTTATAAATGCTATAGACCTTTGGTATTTTATTCTAAGCTCTCATGGGTAACTATAACTGGAATACCAGAAGACAGATAAGAAGCTGTCCTGGATAGTACCTTGGCACTGTTCTGTTTAAGAATGTATGTACAGAACATAGAAAAATTACCCAGCAGTGCCAGATCAGACCAAACACACGGTTTCAAAGAGGAATTATGCTTTTGCCTATCTTACCTTCCTCCAGGCAGCCCTAGTTTCTGAATGTCATTGTAAAATTTTCCACTATTTTTCTTTAAATAAAATATATTGCATTACAATCTACTTAAGTTAGAGATTACCACAGTTCTTTTACATCTTCAACCCCCTTTTATCTTAATATATATTCTTGAAATGAGAATAAGATAGCATTGACAAGTGTTTCCATGAAAAAGGAAAAGAACAATATAATTTACGTAAACTAAAACTGTTCTACTTTTACCAAGTAAGCTATACAGAGAATGTTCATAAAACTAAATAGAAATTTTATAAACCAAACTTTAAGTGCCTAAATGCATTCCATTTCAAGCAGTATTTTAAAGTATTGAAGTGGAAACATCATCTTTGCAGCCATTATAATTTAAATACTGAAACTTTTAAACCTTTTAGTGTAGACCTTTTTTAAAATGCCCATGCTTAATGTACAAAAGGTATTTCTAGTTTAGCAACTTTTTATATCGGATAATTACAGAGAGTGAATGTAATGTTACTCACTATAGGTACATTACTTGTAGGCTACATCTCTAAAATATAAATACCATTTTTGTAATGACTTTCAACTTAATTTTAGGATCATATCATGTAAATGTTTCCCAGCCCTGGTGTTTGCACTTCGGACAATTTATTTGAAGTCAGCAAATAAGACTCTTCAAATGTCAAAACAGCCCATGGATACAAATTCCAGATTGCATGTCCCATGGATGTGATAACATAGATCACATGAAATGTGAGTTGCTCACTCATGATTTAGTTTGGAAACCAGGTTTCAAGATGTTGCCTGTTGGCTTCCATATTGAAAATCAACGTCACTATTTTCAGCTGTGTCCTTCACGCAGGAGACATAATATTGAAGAGAGTAAAATGTCTTTAATACACAAATTATATGTGTTTAAATCTTTGCCCTCATATTTATTTTCACAGGGGCCTTCCTAAGAATTTGGAGCAAACAACTTAAATAAAAAAAAAAAAACAAATTAAGAGAACATGGATGTACAGGTAACCCTAGTGAGAAGACATTTGGAAAAGCCTTTTCAAAAAACCACATTGCTGATGGAAAATGTTTTCTGTGATGTCTGTTTTCCCCTTCTGAACTCTACAACAATCTTTTTTTTCAATTCAGGATCAAAGTTCCAATACTACTATTTCACTGATTCAGGAGAATAAGTTTTTCAGCTACTTCGTGACTTTGTTATAGTATTGACCCATGTGTGCCAATACTGGGTGCTCACAATTAGCAATGTATCATAACCTCACATGAGTTTGCAGCTCACAAATTGTTAATTCCCTAAAAGGTGATTCAATTTGCCAAAAAAATTACCTCCTGATTGTAATAACTCCTGCATAAATATTTCATTTCAGTATTAAGGTAGATTTGAGCAAACCCAGAAGTAAATCCTCTGGAATCTAAAACATTTACAAAATGAAGACTTATCTTTCAACACATTGCAGCAGTGACCTAGTTTATATGCATTTTCATAGCAACAACAGACATATCAGTAGTCTTTGCTTAAAAGACATCAATCGTAATTACTACCTGGAAACAATATCAGTTAAAGTAGATGGAAGCATTTTTAAGATCATCAATACTGAAAGCATGGAGCCGTACAGCAGACATAATTTACAGATGTTTCAGCTGCTAAATCACAAACGGTAATTCTTGCTTTTAGAAAGCACTTGGTTTGGATTTTATGCATCAGTGACTGATTCACTTGCCTTGACTGTTCTTCTTTAACTAAGAATAAACGAGAACACACGCAATGTTCTAGAAAACTCATCATATTTCAGGATACTCAGTAAGATTAAAATATATATAAAAAAAGAGGAATAAAACTTGGCAGCCCTGACTAACTGAAGTAGACTGATGAATGCTGCCTTCATTGCAATGCGCTGCCACAGAGTGCTAGGCTCTACTTTAATAAAGTCTGAAGATAAGAAATCTTTGTAACTGATCTGGAAACTTGGCTATTTAAAAAAAAAAAACAAACAAAACCATTATGTATTTTACAGATCTTCAAACGTTGTAGGAAGTGAAAGGGCTGAAAAGCAAGATTATTAGGTATGGTTGAGAGCAATTTATTGGATGTACAAAACAGTTGATGTGAGGAATCATTATTATTTTAAAATAGAATTGCTTTTAGAAAGATGAGATGCATAATTTTAGGCACTGGTATGTGTACATATGTACTCTCTAAAAAAAAAAATCTGTCTGGTAGGGATCTCTCCATCTTTTTCTTCATGTCATGTAATTACTTTACACAAACATGTTACTTTAGAAGATAATACACCACTACTTTGAAAATGAATGATAGGAGGTCTACAGGAAAGATGGGGAGGGACTCGTTATCAGAGAATCTAGTGATAGAACAAGGAAGAATGGCTTTAAACTGAAAGAGGGTCAGTTTACATAAGATATTGTGAAGAAATTCTTTACTGTAAGGCTGTTGAGGCACTGGAACAGGTTGCCCAGAGAAGTTGTGGATACCCCATCCCTGGAAGTGTTCAAGGCTGGGTTGGATGGGGCTTAGAGCAACCTGGTCTCATGGAAGTTGTCCCTGACAATAGCAGGGGTATTGGAACTAGGTGATCTCCGAGGTCCTTCCCAACCCAACCATTTTATGATTCTGTGATCTGACTGCAGCAAGTCCTTAAAAGACTCTATTTTCAAAATGCTAATTACCTCAATTAATAAAATCATTGAATTTCTCAAGTCAGAAGGTACCCACAATGATCATTCAGTCTAACTCCCATGATTTATTTAAATTTATTTCAGTAGATATTTTATTTAAATTTAATAGCGTACCTGTAATGCTGTGAAAGCAAACATTTGAATTTCATTCCCTCTCCTTCAAGTCTGAACAAATTTTATACATGATTTAGATCTATATCTCTAAAAAATACTCAGTTGAATTTGCTCCCAAATAATGTGGGAATAATTTTTTGTGGTAGTTTACCGTCCTTCTTAAATCATCTTTGTAAAGCATGTTTCTTTTCATGTTATTGGTCTGGCACAAAGTTCATTTAAAACAGTCAGAAAATCTACAGATTTTGCATCTGGATAGTTTTTTCTTTGTTTCTTCTACTTCTAGTTTCTTTTACTCTACACTCTTCATGTAAGTCTTTTCCACAGGGAAAAATATGTATATGTTTTATGGTCAAACATTTAGGAGTGTATATGAAATAACAGCAATGAAGGTAAGCTTCTTGGCTGAAAGTAGGTTTCACTTTAGGTCTAGGTGACAAGGCAGAATGTGCAAGCCTTTGTCATCAGGTAGGTATACTGAACAAGGATGGTTTATTGCCAGTGGATCTATTTAAGGAGAATCTGTATGGAAAAGCTCGAGTGGAAGAGAGGGAAGAAGTTTATACAAAATATGGTACTGCAACAGTGTCAGTTGCACTATAACTTTATATGCAACCTTTCCTTCCTCATCAGATTATTTACTTATAACTCCCCTTCAACAACTGAAAAACTGGAACAGAATTTTGAAGACTTAGTGTCACAATTTTTAGAAAAAAATGAGTAAGATCATTATAATGGTATTTCGGTCTCAGTATTCTAAATCTAGTTCTCTAATTTTGTAAAGCTCTCAATACAGAAATATTTTGTAAGAACAGTCTTATCCATAAAAGTATTCATTTAGGCTTTTAGTTTTGGCAGTGCTGGGTCAAGTTTTGCCATTTCTAAGTACATATTAGATATACACATGAATTACTTATATTTTTAGTATAACATAGTACAAAGGCAAGTTTGAAGTATTCAAAATGCTGTACTGTAAACTATTTAGGTCACTGTTATAGGATATTCTTAACCTTTGCATACAAAATAATTTTATTAAAAATATATTTGACTCTAAAACATATAGCTTTGGAATTTATCATGAAAGAAACAATAAAAAAGATCAATTTTGATTTAAAAAAAAAATGAAGTCCTTAAATCTCTTGTGGAACTAGTATCCCAGTATTTGAGCATCTTTTGTTCACATAGTACACAGCTCTGTATATTTCAGAGAACTTTGACTGAAATATGCAGCAAAGATTGTTATCCTGAATGCTATCCCAGCAACTTAGAATGAACTACTGGCAATTGTGTTTGGCAGGATAAAATACTTAAAGGATTGTCTCCTCTGTTGAGATTGCCACAAGGTAATCTTGAATTGAGGATACTTAGTGTCTTTTGTTTAGCTATCTATAATTTTCTTACTAATATTCCTGTTCAATCTTTACATTCACAGACAGATTTTATCTATGATACTTTCACGTTTTTTTAGCAGATCTGATTTTAACGAGGTAATGACAGCTTTAACACTTAATTAAAAATTAATAGAGGTTCCACTTCTCAATATCAGAGTACTACGTTACCAGACCTTATATAAACAGCAGTGAAACAAAGAAAAATCTTAGAAGAGCTTTTACTCACATTTGTGGTTTGTCATGGCTAATGATGAACATATGGTAAGATTTTCTGTATTTCTTATGTTCTAGTTTTGATGGAGTAAGAGTCTTTCATTTGTAAAATGTAAAGGAGTATAGTAGACAAGGATAAGAAAAAAAAGTGGAATTCAGAGGATATGAGTGAATAAAGGCTGACTTAAAATCTCAAAATCTTGCAGTCACCAACCAAAACACAGGTCACGGTCAATCTCTGTTATATTAACGATTGAGGGATATGGTTGAAATCTGACAGTAAAGAAAATGTTGGTAAATAGCAATTATTTAAGTAGAAATGACATTTCAGGAAGAAATTTATCCAAGGAACACCAGTTTCATTATACTGTGTTTTGCAGTATATGATTGAATAATTTAAAAGAGAAAGTACTGAATTATCAGTAGAAGTTCCTACTCAACATACAGTAACAGTTTGTCATTCAAAGACTTGGTCTACTTTGTTTATGAGAGCTAATGGAATAGTAATTTAAGTTATTTAGCCTGAAGAGATATAAAAAATTTCAAATTTTAAAAATCCATTCTGCCAATGGATATTTGTACTGTGAAGAAATCAATTCATTATTATAAACACAACAGATAGCAAATACTATGATTAAGGTGGCAAAATCTTTCAATTAAAAGATCATGTTTCAGGTGCTCCCAGTTTTAGTCTAAAAATAACTAAATATCCATTTACTCTCTTAAGGATGCGGCAGGTTATGGAAGGAGAAACCATGCCATAGAAGATATTCAGTAAGAGCAAGCAGTGAAAGAGAGCTTAGGAGTCTGGAAGTGGGAAATGTGAGACACAGGAACTGCAGACAATTCAACAAAATGAATACATGGAGACTAAAATAGAGCCAGAAAGATGCTACTATGTTTTTTAGCCAAACAGATGCTTTCAGTAAGTAAGGAAACTGCAAATGAGATCAGTAACCTAATCGATAGTAGGGGAGAGATCAGAAACCAGATGCAGGATTGAGATATGACTGATACAAAGACTGAGAAAAGATTGGTCAGAGTGATGAATAGGAAAGAGATCAGTTCTGGCTCTCCTAAGCCCTAGAGAAAAGTGGCTCCTTGTGTGCTAACGTACAGTTCCCCACATTACTGGATATTTTACATTAATCTCTCATGTCTTAGTTTTCCATTTATAAAAAGGAGATAGTAATAACTACGCAGTTCACAGGGACATTGTAAAAATAAATGTATTAATGTTCATGAAGCACTTAGATGCTGTAATGATGAGCACCATAAAAAGCTTCTGAGGAAATTAATTTTGTCTTCAGAGTAGATTTTGAATAGTCTGAATTAATGAAGGCAGGGAACTGTGCAATGAACAATAGGAAATAGAATATTGTTCAGTAAGTGAACAGTAACTCTTCTGTGACCTGAAAGAGTCTAGTGGGTCTAATGTAAAAAAAAAAAACCCAGAGATTGTGTGACAAATCTGTATTGTAGGACTCCTGCATCCAAGGAAAAATTCAGATTTCATAGACAATGATAAATCATTCATCCTGTAGCTTGGATGTTTGACCTTGCAACTCTAATAAAATTTAGTGTAGTATTTAATGTGTAGTTAGACATAGAGCATATAAGTTCCTGAATTAATACATTTTCTTTTAATTAGTGTGGTGTTCGGGGTGGGTAGGTGGGTGGGCTCAACATTTACATATTTATAGAATCCTGAGGACATTTTTACATATTTCCATGCTTGATGAGATATAGGGCTGAAACCTAATCAAAAGGTTTGTTTGGGGCATTTTTTTGTTTAGTTCTGTGTGTGTATTTGTATATGGAGACAGGTTACAATACATTTTATGGAGAGGATTTGCTTCTTTTTGTATATGTACCATATTCTATGAAACCAACTTCTAATATCTGACTTTCAAAACCAGTATAGAAGAAATTATGGACTTCTGGGGCCTGATGGCAGATGTAACACATCTACCTAATCTCGATGAATATAAAAATATCATGTTACGGTGCTTGACATTACCATCGCGTGATGGTCATCTGAAGATGCTTTTGATGTTATCATTGTCATTGGTGAGAAATTATTCTTTGAACTTGCTTTGATTTTATTCTCAAAATAATTTCAAGAAATGATATGCAAATCAACAGCTATATTATCATGTTCATGGTTTTAAGTGTAACATTACAAACAAAATATATAATAATTCAGTTGAGAATATGACTTACATGTTGACAATTCTTCCCATATTTGCAGGTTTAGGTAATTTAATTAACTATTGTGCTCTGAATATTAGTGAAAAATACCAAGAAGGACTTAGGACAAAGGGTAAATTGGCCTTGTAATTGCACACTGTTCTGAAATTATATCATTGAAGTACTAAATTTCATGAATAGAACTCATGGGTGTTGTAGAAGCCTCAGCTTTTAAGAATAGTACCTTTTAAGTGTGGATTTACTTTTGCCATTCTTGTCTTCTCCCATGCCCAAACTGAATGCCTGTCTTTTTGTTTCTGATATCTCATACTCCATATGGTAACAGATGTATAAACTATTCTGTCCTTAGAGAAAACCAAACAGAGGTAACCACTGAAGTTGAGGTCACACATAGATTAACTTTATACTATCCCATCATCTTTCCTTTTTACTTTTTAGTAATCTAGCTAAAAAGCTTATCTGTATTTCTTTTCATTTCTTTTGTCAGGCTAACTCAGTTTGACTTCTACTAATTCTCACTTTATCCATGTGTTTCACAACCTTCCACATGTTGTTTTCTTTGATGATCAATCTCCTTTATTCATTGTAGGCTTTTCTTAAACTTTATACCTCTTCTGCTGTGTTACTAACTTAGCTAGAACTCAACTATTTCCTAGAAGTTTTCCTCCCTGAGTTCCAAAGTATTATCAAAAGTGACTCCATTTCATATAGTGTTGTTCCTGAGTAAGTCAGCTTAAATGCCCTATCCACTTCTCTCTTCTTCCCTCCCAGACCCGTGCTGCTCTTTCCTTTGTACTATCACAAGTACCTGTGCACCTGCATTTATGAACAGAAAGATGACCTGTCAGACAAGCTTATTTTTCAATGTGATCAGGAACCTGATCTGCTTCTCGGGAAAGACACAATACATCTGTGTAAGGATAACAGAGGGAGCAAAATGAAGGCAGGAATGTCACGGTAGCGGTACAGATACCGAGATAGCATACGAGAAATTTTGAGTAAAACTACATCTTTCATTTGAAAGAAGGCACAGCACTTCCTACCACAATATGTTACATCTGGAAGGGTGTAAATAGACAGGTGACATGGCAATTGCCAAAAGTCAATCTGAGCTAGAAATTGTGAAGGAAATTTAGAAAGCGTTGTCTGGTCTTGGCACAAAATTCTCCTTCAGCCTCCTAAAATTTCTCCTATTTAGTAATGCTATTCTTAATTCCTGTCATCTGTATTTAAATGCCAAGACTAATGACTCATTAGCATGAGAGATTACATTGTGAAATACAGGTGCGTAGATTACAGGCAGGTTAAGCATCAGCCTTTCAGTCCTTCAGAGAAATGTAGTGTTAAGATGACGAATCAGCAAATGTACCATGCACCTTTAAATGATCGCTGTAATTACATTTCAAACTGTGTCTCCCTACATGACTGATTTCTATTAATTCTTCCACAGAACATAAAATATAGAATGTATTGTTTAAAGTACATTTTCACAGTAAAAGACTAAGCAGAACTTAAACATTAGAATATTTTTTTGGCATCAAAACTTATGTAGCCATAAATGAACTTGACAAGATTAATAAATCTCATTTACATTTGAATACTTGGGAATAATAATAAATTTTTTGGTGTTTGATGGATACGAGGATCAATGAGACTGAAGTTATGTCTATGTGCAATTCAAATGGAATGAGATAAAAAATATTGCTCAGTGGAGTACATCCAGAATTGCTAGCCTTTTCTGAAGATGCTAACTTATTCTAATGAGTATCAAATTTGCACTGTATTGATGTATAATCCCTAATCAGGGATCTGACCTCAACTTTTCAAGCTACTTCGTTCTAATTCGATCATGCAAAAGAATAAATATTAATTTGAATCAAGAATAAAAGAATTGCTGCCTTAGAGCTTCCTGAGTTTTGGTTCTCAGCTTTGTCAAAATGTCCCTCTTAGGCTGAGGTAATGTATGATTTCACCACAGAAAAGTCAAATGGATTAAATGAAGGAATTGTTTGTGAGTGAATTGTTTGTAAGAACACACACAGAGCAACCAAACTCTTTTGGGAGTACAAGTAAAGTCTAATATTTTTGCCTTACAGATAAAGACTTTGTCTATACTAGTATAGTAAAAAGTATCAAGAAATGATCTGCTGCACTGGATTTTTTAACACACTGTCACTATATTAGAAGAATCCATGGGGTTCTTTGGTGGGACTACAGCCTTCTCCAAGACAATTCTTGTCCCATTTTGGGTGCTAGCAGAAGTGACTAGGGGCCATTCTCAAACACAGTTTAGAATTACTGATTTGAGGCAACAGAGAGAAGGTAAAAGAATTTCTCACACTCCTCTTGTCTTCATGAAAGAAAGCATTTTGTTTTGTAGGTAGGAAACAATTTGGTTTCCTCTGCTCTTTAAAGTGATTTAGTGGAGAGGTAAGGCAGTTGGTATTTAAATGCTGATGTAGCAGTAGAAAAATAGAAACTGACTGCAATTTTCAAACAGCTTCAAAAGCAGAACTTAAGGGACAGAAACACACAGCAAGTCTACCAGAGCTGATCTTATGCTACTATAGACAGTTCACTGTCGAGAGGGTCAGGAGACCATTTCTGAAGCCAGACTGCGGAAGGGGAGTTCCAGGCAACCGGTCAGGTATTTTTTTCCCAAAACTTTCAGTGGATATCATTCACAAATACCATTGAAATCCCAGAAGAATTACTGTCTGGCAACACAATTATTTTTTTTTGAAATTTGATAAACAGACAAAGGTTCATTAATTTTGCCATTTTTCAGCAAGGATGGATTCTGTCATCAGAGTTTTAGGTGACCTGCTGATTTTATTCATTTCTCCAGACTTGTTTTCAGACTTGGATGAAAGATTCACCTATGTAAAGCAAGGCTGAAGGTAGATTTTACTCCAAAATTCACCATAGCCAAAATGGTGAAGATCTGTCTTTTCCAACAGGAAAACTTCCTTGAGAAATGTTAGTTAAAAGGAGTTGTAATGATTTCTGCTATTTTTAAGTCATTTAGTTTATTATTCTAAGGTATTTATTCACCTTAAGAAGAAAGAATCAAGAAATGAATGACAGAAGGCTTAATTAAACCTATTACGTGTCTGTCATGATGACACTGTGGCAAAAAATCTATACAGATTTTTTCAACTCTTGCTTTAGAAAGCCTCATGTTTAACTATAGAGTTTATGCATGTGCATCGTCTCATGAACTTCTAAAAGATTATACAAATATTTTAAGACAAAATACTTTTTAGACTAGGACCAAAGTTCTTATCATCTTGTACTATTGAACTTAGTTATATAAGCTGAATATTTCTATAAACAATAAAGTAAGTATGACTACAGCTAAAATTCAAATAACTTGGTTTTCCAAACTTGGAACAAAAAGTTCTACTTTGACTAAAACTTACATTTTTCATCTTTTTTATATTAAAAAATATATGTCAGTTTAAATTTTTTTCTGATTCAACAAAAGAAAAGGCTAGATTTGCACAATTACAAAATAGATATGTGTTAGTGGTTTGAACATTTATGTGGGTAACTATGGTTGGGGAGTGGATCCAAGTCCTATAGTCAATGAAGACCTTAGTTGTGAAATTTTACTTGTATGAATGATCTCACTATCTTTCCTTGTGAAATTGTCCCACCTTGCAAAAATAAATAATTGAAAAGATATGAAGCAGTCACCACATCTGAACTAGAAGTAAGATCCTTTCCTTCAGTAAGATAACATAATTTCCTGAGTCTTCATTTAGCTGAAAGAGTTAATAGAGTGTGACACAAATTCACATTAATTTCATTTCACTGAATGATACTCTTCAATTAATAAACTATTTATTAATAAAAGGCATCCAGTTATATACACAGTTTACTTTTTCTGGTATGTAAATATGGTTTGAATCTGTCTTTTAAGTATGTATTTCTTAAAAAGAGCATATTGAAATTATGCAGAAATTAATCCAAAAGTTTTGTAGTACAAATCACTGTTGCAGCTATAGCTGTTCTTAACCAACATAGTAACATTCTTCACAATAATGTGATGCTTTTAGAGTAAAGCAATGTCCAACTTACTCTGTATTACAGGATGATTAAGGACATTTTTGGAAATGAAAGTGTTATTAGTTGCACTTTGATTTCTTTTCCCACTTCAGCTTATCACCTTTCTTTTATAGTACCTAAAACTGTTTAGCTTTGTATGTCTTGGAAGAAAATGCTGATATTGTAATGTCAACAAACAATTTGTTAGGCTGTTTCTTCTGGAATGAACATGAGAAAGAAATGTTTTTCTCACATCTAGATGGTTTAATTAAATCAACTTTTTAAAAATTAATACTAGGAAATTATGAAATATACCCATCAAGATGTACAGGGAACTTGATGGCAAGAAAGAAAACACAGATCATTCAGTTTATTTCTTAGTAGGTGAATTCAATAAAAGGGCTGACAGAAGTGTGCTGTGATGGAATGGGCAGTACACAGGCTGTCTCCTCAGGAAACTATTGACTTATATGTCTGCGACATGGCTGACTTCTCATTCTGTGCACCACTGGACAGTCGTGGTAGATACATATTGAAAAATGACATTTAAATTGTATCTAATCAATATCCTTCTCCGTAGATTAAAGGAGAAAATAGATTTTGTGGAAAAGAAAAAAAAAAAAAAAAAGGAAGTTATACAAAGAAGCCCATGACTATTGAATTAATATAATTGCAGTGAGCACTTCCCTAAATGACAGGTGAGAAGTTGTTTTCCCCTATCACTTCTCTATCTTTTTAGCCGAGGCTGCAAATATCACTGAGATTGTAGGCTTGTGAAAGGTTAAAAAATCCACAGATGAAGGAAACCAATTTTGTTTTGTGACCTAATGGAACACAGAGATTGTATGTGGCAAAAGTAATCACAAAATATGTCCACTGTTGTAGCCAGTTTTAAGACACTGTTCCAGAGAGAAGCTGTGAAACCCATCACAAAAATATGCAGCTGTTTTACAGTAAGGCAGATAGATTTAGTCAAGCTAAAATCTGTATTTTTTTTTAATTTCGCATGAGGTTCAAGGCATTTATTCTTTCTTAACTCAAGCACATATGGCAAAAGTAGCCAACATGGAGAAATTATTAATAAAGTTTAATTCTTAAATCCTCTCTTTAGGTTATATAAATTTCTAACAACAGAAATGAGAGGAGATAAGAGACCAATCTAACAATGTGTATGTGCTTAGTGCATAAGTTCTTTCATAAAACTTTTACACTTTGTTATTAAGTTTCATATCCTCAAAACATTTTTGATGTTATGCACTTATTTAAAATTACTAGGTGTTCCACCAAGTTAGGTTTCTTCTTTCAGCAACTATATTTTACTATGGTTGCTTTACTTGCCTGATGTTTTCTTCCTTCATATAAACACTTCCTTTAATACAGTAAAAACTTAAGCTAGAATAACTAACTTTCCCATTTTTTTTTTAATTTCCATTAACTGCAGAATCTTTAAAGATTTGTTTGAGATTTAAATAACTCTTCCATAAAACTAGCCACACCCAGAACTACAAAATTCATTAACATTAGGATGGGATGATGCTCTTACATTTTAATGTCCTGATTAGAATCTTGTTAAGAAAACATATGCTTTGTACATGAACTATTCCTTGTGACTGGTGAGCATAAATGGCATCTGAAGCTGTAGCAAATTGAGAGTTTTTTATCTTTTTAACAACCTGTTATGAGTAAACTGAAAGATGATTTTAAATTTGTGATTTTTGTGATAAAGAATTCTGATTTGTTTTATTGGCAGTGTAAATTCTAATAACATTTCGTCAGTTTTATCTGGGGACTTTATTCCCTCATTTTTTTTCTTCTACATAAAATTCTATAGACAACAAAATAATTTCCTGGTTATACTTCTGCTAATTTCTTTTACATCATGAAACATATTTTCTCCGCTTTTTTTTTTTCTTTGCTTACTTTCCAAAAAAAGCATAAACCAGCACGACTTTGGCCATGAGGGATTACAGGAAATGCAAAGATTAAAAAAAATAAGAGAACTTTTATTCAACTTAAATCTTCGTACATATATGCTATGGTAGTTTAAAATTTCAAGCAGACCTTTAACTGCACATAACTGGCCTTTTCATTTTGCTCCATAAAAATAACCAGTGATATAGGAGGTTATTTCAAGTGTTATCTACACATAGATAATGTTCACTTTATATCTCCTTCTCTTTCAAATCCAAAAACATCGTATAAGTATTTCAAAGTCCTATTTTAACTGTGCAAACATATTGCATATTATATAGCACTTGAACATTTATATTTGCAATGCATCACCAAAACTGAACTACATGATAATAACCATAGCAACTGGGCTTTTGGCCATGGAATTTTGAGAAAACTAAGACCCAATGCAATAAGCATGCTCTCCTTTTTCAGGTTTCATAATATTTTCCATAGGCTGGTTACAGCACATACTTTTTCTTATAAGATAGTGTCAAAGCCCTTGTTGAATGGTCGTTGCTGTTTCCTTTTGATCTGTATGCCATTTCTTTCTTTAATTAGGAGAATATCTCTTCAAGGTGCAAAGATGTAACTATTTTCCAAAACAGTACAAATCATGCATTCAAGCAAGTCCATGAACATAAGTTTGGTTGTTTGTTGGGTTTTTTTCTGTGAAAGTTGTAAATTCCTAAGCTTTTGGAATCCATGGTTTTCAGTAAAGAAAGGGAATATGTAGCTCTGTATCTCATAATCAGAAATGCCTTGTTTTATTCTTGTGATTATAGATTACTCTTCAAGCCACTAGAGCCCAGTAAGACTGTAGAGCACCAATTACTTTAATTACTTAAAGGTTAGGAGCTTTCCTTACAAAAATCTTTTTCAATGCTTTACTTTCTGTCTGACTGAAAATAACTGGAGACATGTAAGCTAGCTGTTAACAAACGATACTTCATTATAAAGGTGGTGAGGTATTGGAAAAGATTGCCCTAGGATCTTACTGTGATTTTTCAGTGATCCAAGCTTCTGACACATTACTATGAGTTTACAGTATGGTGACACCATATATTAAATGTTTAGTTGCTGCATAATGCAAATATTGTTTTAACAGCAACAACAACCATTTAATATCAGGGATTTGAAGAAGCCTTAAATCAAGAGTGGAAGAGAGAGTGTCATGCTGCATAAAAGTTGAGCTACAATTACACATTGAACTTGAAATTGCTCTCGTGAACAAATTGCTTACAAACTTCTAAAAGAACTTCATTACTTTGTCCTTTTTAAAAGATTTCCATGTCCTTATAAAAACCTCTTCTCTCTTTCAGGTTCTGCAGCATCATTCACTACACCTCGGGACTTCCAGCAAACATTCCTCCATGAAACTTTCATGAGAAACTTTCCTCACAATTCCCAAATACTCTGATGAACAGAAATCACATTCCAGCCATAACAGCCTAATAATTTTCATATCTGCAAAAACAGGTGTGCAAGATAATACAAACTTAATAATCCAATAAACCCATCAAATCCAATCACTTCTTTCTTTTTCTTTTTCTTTTTCTTTTTCTTTTTCTTTTTCTTTTTCTTTTTCTTTTTCTTTTTCTTTTTCTTTTTTTTTTTTTTTTAACAGCTTCATCTTAATTTGTTTTATTGGAAGAGGTAATATTGTAACTATAAGCACATGAGGTCCTGAATGAACTGTACATGCAGCTACTGAAACTCATAGGCCTTCTGTTATTTGAGCTCCAGTTCTCACTTTCCTTGTACTTTTTTTCAGCTGGAAGTCAAATGGCCACCTGTAAACCATACTCCTGAGATGGGAACAGAAATTTGAGATTCAGAGCCCTGGAACTATTTATATTTGCCAGTTGTCCTGTTCATTAACCTAGAGGTTTGTTTAATGATAGATTTCTTTTCTAAAAGATAAAATACAGCAGAATTTTCTCAGAAGCTACATTTAAAACTGAGGTCCAGTAATACTGTGATGATACCACAGTTGTGGTGCTTAAGAGTTTTAGACATGCTGCCCTGGCATGAGGAAACTTTGGCAAACGTGATTGTTCCTCCCAGCTCAGAAGTAGGTGAATAGTGCCATGATCTCCAAATGCCTTGACAGGATCTGCAGCAGATAAGACTACAGCAATAGATTTAAGAGGTCTGACTCTAATGGAGGTGTAAATTAAGGGAGAATCTCAGACCTCACACTAGATCTACTGAGTTCTTGACACCACCAGATGTTAGTAGACATACAGATAGGCAACCAGCTTTCCAGCTATGGCTATATGAAGATCTGCTACATGTCTCATGGTAATGTCTTATTTTCAGCAGGATCTAAGAAATTAGGGTGGAGTTCTTTTTGCATCCCTACCATAAATCATGGTAGGATTTATCCAGGTAAACCACTGAAATTATTTTGGTTATCTTCCTGTAAAGTGATGAAGGGAAATTAGGGTTGGAGGGAAAATCTGACCCTATTTTTCCTGATAGTATGTTTGAAAAAGAGCATGCTATAGATAGACCATAGCATTTACTTGGGATCATGAATTTTTAATAGCTTCTGAGAAGTATATTGTAGTGAATGATTTCAAAAGCTAAGACATTTTCAGTTTCCATTAACAACTACAAAAAATCCTCTCAGTTGCATACTCTGTGTCAGTATATGTGCTATGTATGGATAAACATGGACATAAATCATATATATTTTTATACATGTATATATAAAAAACTGTGCTCACACACGTAGTTAGAAATGCAGACTATCCAAAAGATATATAGGTACTTTATTCCATTCTATTCCTAAGTTTACAGTTCTTTCTTTCCTGCTCAGATAGTGTGGCAAAATGATAGATGTTTCAGGAAACTAGCAATAAGTGAAGTATATCACTGTAGAGTATTCAAGTACATCATTAAAGTACACCATTTGAGATGAATTAGAGTTACTTTCCCTGATAGTTGATTCATTTATAAAAGTAACTCCACGGAAAACCACTGTTTTCCACTAAGCATTTTGTTTCTAATTTTGAGATCCTAGGCCAAAGTCAGTGGAAAGTGTAACTTGCATAATGTATTCAAATTACAACTTAGAACTTTATCAAGTAATGTAAAGATCTGATTTATCAATGTTATAAAAAATGTTACTCACATGCAAACTGAAGAACAGCCTCTCTGCTTAGAATACTGCCAAACGTGTTGGTAGTTAAACACTGATACTGTCCAGAATCCTTCATTTCACTGGGGTTGTTGATGATCAAACTTCCTTCTACTAAACTGAAGCGATAATCACTTTCAATATCGATTTCAGTTCCATTTCGAAGCCATCTTAGGAAAAAGAAAAAAAAAACTACTTGAGCATTCTATAGTGAAATGAAGGTAACAAGCTTAGTCTACAGAATCTGACAGTCCCATTTATAATAGGGACAGCTACTCAAAGATACCGTATGCAGGAAACCAATACTCAGGTAAAATTTTGGATGGAGACATTCCACAACATGTGTCTGATAAAAACTAAGTTTTCCTGAAAAAAACCACAAGCAAAAGCAGATCTTCAGCTTATAAAAGATATTCTTTGTTTTCTCTATGTTAAATGAAAATAATGATGTCTTCTTTTTTTTCTGTTTTTTTCCTCCCCAAAAAACTAATGTCCACAAAGGGTTCAGACTTGAACACTGAACAGCAGATGCATTCTTTATGTCAAAAACAGGAGGTTGACTGTGCCTACGATAATCAAAGTTTTAATTTATACTCTATCAATAAAGCCCTAGGCCCAGCTGAGTTTAACAGTTAACAGAGCTGAGTCTGCACTGCATGAAAGCAGGGAAACTTTTTTTCCCATTCTTTCAGCATTTAATCTTCTGGGCCCAAGAAACAGAGAAACCTCAAATAAATATGAAAGGCTGTAGAGCAAGGCTGTAGAGCAGGGAGGTAAACTGATGTACATAGACTGTTATGAAAAAAAGGGATTTTGGCAATGGGCAAAGACAAAATAATATCAGGTGGATCAGTATACACAAAATTCAGAGAAGACAGGAACAGAAGAGACTGGAATTAGCTGGTGGATGACCAAGGAAAATTCCTGGTAGCTGCTAGATAAATGGCAACTAAGATCAAATATGGAGTCTGCAGAGGGAATGCTAAGTTTGGAGGTGTTTGGGAGTGAAATAAGAAGCCTGAGCAGTAAAGACAAGAATGGGAGTAAAGGTAAGATGGAAAAAGCCAGGTTGTAGGAAACATATTAGAAAGTATCACAACCGAGCCAAAACTTTGAATAATTCCAGAATAAACACTTATGTTTCTGAGGCTTCAGAAGTAACCTAAGAGTCTCATAATTTTTGTTGTGCAAATGGGTTTATGAGTTGGATTTCCCCCCTGTTCCAGACATTGTCTGCAAAAAGTCTGACCTCTCTCATGCATCTTGAAAGACTGAAAAAACAAATCCTACAATAGTCTATTGGCTGCAAGAGTAAAAATCTTGTGTCCTAGATTAATAGACTCTAGCAGGCTGGAATAACTTCATGTGTGTGCATGCAATATCTCAGTTAAAGAATAACATTCACATATGAAGACTTTTAGATTTACTTTTGTGTCAAACTGTATAGAACATGAAATTGTTAGAAGACTGTAAAGAAGAGATAAAGAGTGTAAACAGGTATGGTACCGTTATTATAATGCACAGATATTTCCTTCATTACTAATTCGCAGTGATTTTGCAACTTCAAAGTTGCCTCAGGAAATTTCCAGGAACTTCTGAAGACTGGAAGAACTTGGCAAAATTTAGACTCCAGATGTAACTTTAATGAAGCAATATGATTATCAATTCATCCTATTTTGTTAACATTTGTGGTGAATGAGGTACAGACAGCAGAATTCAGCTGAAGTAGCTCTGAATATTGCTTAATCCAAAGGTCAGAATTGTCAGAATTAAGATGAACTGTGAAACTGCTATTTGTACTGTCTTTTCATGATTGGACTTTTGATTGCAGAGGACCTCTGCTTCATTTATTGTAAGAAGTTAAAAACTATCGACAATTTCTTTATGTTTTAAAGGATATTAGGGAAATATTGGTAGGATTCACTACATTTTTAAATAAATTCATACAATGAAGAGCTAAAAAGGAATTTAAAATCTTCAACAATTTATTAATTATTTAATATTTTGAATGAAATCATAATGAAAGCTAACTTTTTATAAATATATCCTTGTATGTATGTATGAAATAAAAATAAAAATATAGTTGAACTTGATGGGAAATTTAGATAGAGAAAAAGCAAAAAATACATGTCTTGGCATTTACAAATGGGAATTGCCACAAAACTCAGTTTGCTTTAATTAGCTTTCTTCACTTAATCTCCTTTTCAGTTAAATTCAATGCAAAAAATATGGGTTTTGAATGCTATCCCAAAAATTTGGATCTTGATAGCTCTCTGCCTATTTATCTTGGGGTGCATTCCAAATAATTGTAGTCCCCTCATATAATCCAAGCACATGAGAGGAAAAGCAGCATTGAATTGTGTGACATTTTCTTCTGGTTACCCTGACTAATCTGAGAGGACAGAAACCAAAACATAACACTTCCAAGGTCATGGATTATTAGGAAAAATCAGCTACATTTTTCCTTGAAGAAAAGTGACAGATAACATTTCAAAATATTCTAATTTGGTTTAAGCAGATAAAAACTGTTTTAAAAAAACTTTTTCGGCTGCCTTTTCTATCAGAAAATGATACTGACAAAAAATTACTACCCAGCTTATATGTGTCCTAAGTAAAATAGGATATACAAATGTACTAGTTTCAAAATAGTGTTTCACAAGTAGTGAAAGCACTGTAGTGAAGTGGCATCTCAAGGAATTCTACACTTGCCTGTAACAGTAACACTGGTGACCTGTGAGATCCCACAGGAAATTTGTCAGTGTCTGTATTGCTCATCAAAAGGATCTCAGTTATGTTTTCATTGTACAGGTCCTGACTTGTGATGCTAAAGTATGACTTGCAGAAATGCTACGCAAACGAAATCAATTTTTCTCTAGGAGTATTCTCTAAACCAATGCATCTAGATATGTTAATGGCTGAAAACAAAAAAAATTAAGAATGGTTATTTCAGGGTAGAGCTTAGACAAGGGGAAACAAAGCTCTTTGCAAGGAAGAACAACATCTGAAATTATGTGAGCATTCTCCATTCTGTTAAAATGAAATAACATCCTAGAAAAATATAAAATTTGTAAATAAGCTATGAGCACTGTGTCACGAATTATACAGACTAAAGAAATTGATTAAAAAAGGTAGAAATTACTTAATATTGAATTTTATGAGTGCTTTGAATGTTCTTTTAATATAACTTTAAATAAATAAATTTATACTGTGCTTTGCTTTTGGCTGAAAGTAATTCTTAGCAGCGTAGGCCTCACAGCCCAGGTAAATAAAGATTTCTATTGTCCCGTGTAGCTGAACAGGGTCTTTGGTGATATGTAGATATCCCTTCTTCTCACTATTTCATATACCAAACGTTGGGTAGTGACATACACAAACCTTTGCTTATCTACAGATCTTTTGAGGCTAAATTCCCTATGCATCTGTCCTGGAGAATAGTATATTCCCCACAGAATAATTCATATCTCTTTTCTCTTCTCTTGAACAGTAGTGTAGATAGCAAATAGGGTACAGACAAGTGGCAGTAACAGAGGGAGAAGTTAAACTGTGCTGTTCGAATTAGACCTTTCAGGTCAAAGCTCTCCTTGCAGGAACAGCAGTCAGGAAAATTTGTTTATGAAGCTGCTGGCACCAGTTAATCTCTGAAGAACTGAAGAAATTAATATAACAAAATCATAAAACAGCCCTAGTTGTAAGGGATCTTGAAAGACCATTTGGTCCAGTCTTTCACAGAAAAGGGAGCCTAATATAATTATCAAGCACCTTGTTCATTTGCATCTTGGAAACCTGCAGCGACTGGGACTCTGCCATTTCCCTGAGGAGGTTGTTCCAGTGAATGACTGTTCTTACAGTAAAAAAATTATTTCTTATACTGAGATGAAACCTCTCTTGTACGAAACCTTGTTGTCCCTTGTCTTCTCCATGTGTCTCTTTGTGAAGAGAGAACCCCTACCCCCTTTGTAGCCACTCTTTAAAATATGACAAAGTTCTGTATTTGTTGATTGCATTCCACTAGGAAAATGTAAAAAATGGTTGGATAAAGAAAGAAAAGATGTTGATTACATAGGTTCTCCAAAGACAAAATTTCTACAAGAATAATGAGCTTGTCTGGGAGACATGAACAAAGGATTCCTCTCTCTTGGAGGGGGGAGGAATTTGTACCTTTTCCCCGTGGTCACATCCTGTGTTAATGGAGTGATACATTAATGGAGTGATACTGTTTTACAGTGTGCAGAACTAATATCCTTTTTTTTTTATCCACAAATCACCAGTACGTAATAAAAATTACACAAGGAATGTCAACAAAGAACAATGCGACAAAGCTTTTATATGGCATAGTGAGAAGTTCATGCTATTCCAATTTGAAGAATTTCTGGCCACTCATTCCCAGTCCCATGTTACGTGTTTTAGTCATGACTGTGCTGTTTGGGGAGATTGTGTCATGCATCAGATCCATTTAATGAGTCACATCTGTTGCAAAGAGGTAGACTGAGTGCTGTTTTGATGGGGATATTTAAGGATGGTACTGCTTTTGAATCTCTTCCAATTATAGAAATACAAGTGCTGTGATTTGAATAACTCTAAGGAGAATTCATCCAGAATTCTGAAGAATCCACAAGTCAAATAAATGTGAAAGGTAAAAGATAAAATGCAGAATTGATGGTTGCCACCTATGATAAAACACAATAAGAGTAACTTTATTCCCTTTGTAATTGAAGAACGAATCTATGAAAAAAGACAAAGGGTATACGGAAAAAAATAACCAACTATATATTCCCCCAGCCCTCTCAAATCACTTGTAATTTGCATAAAATATTAACAGAATCAGATATAGTAGATGTATAAGGTGATTTGCAACATACTGTTCCCACCTGTAAGTGGGGTAGCATTAGTAAACTGAACTCTTAGGCTCACAGGCATGTCATGACAGGTATTTCTAGTAGATAAGTATGGGATAGAGGTCTGTAAGGAAAAATAAGCAACAGACAATGGTTGCAAAGCAATAAAATTGCAGACTTGTGAGTGAAAAGACACCAGATTTGTCTCAGTCTTAGTATCTTGCATGCATAATCATGTCATTTAATCTACCTGTTCTTTGCTGCTTTCCCTTTAAAATGGGATAGTATTTTGTAGCTTTACAGATGTTTAGGGAAAAAAAACCAACAAGCAATTAAAGATTTTGATCTTGTCAGTTGTTAAAGACACAAGTCAATAAAGTGGACAAAAGGAGTCCCTCCACATGGATAGATATGATGCAGAGAGCACATAATTTGAAACTTTGTGTATTGTTTTGTTTTTAATAATTACCACTTAGGTTTCTTGCTTATTCAGGATCAGAAAAAAAACATTCAATCAGAAAAACCACTGTCAGGAAGCTGTTTCTGTTCTGTTGCTCTCCAAAGTACACTGATTCTCACAACAGGATTGCAATGACTAATATTCTGAAAACTAAAAAAAAAATTTCTAAATCAGATACCTGTATGTGGGAGTAGGGTTTCCACGAGCTTGACAATTGAGAGACACTTTCTTTTCCTCAGAATCAGTTGGAAAAATCATATCGTCTGGCTCCTGTACAAACACTGGCCCATAATCAACACTTTCTGTGAAAAAAAAGAAATACTTTAGTTTAGGAAATCTGAAAAAATATAAATGTATAAATGTGAGATTAAAGTATCCAAAATTATGTTTGCTTTCAAGAGGTTCATATTCCATTACTTCAGATGCTGTATTAAGAAGCAATCTTTACAAGAAAAAAAATAAATTTACTAAGTGAAAAATAAAACACATAGTATGGTTTAAGTGTTTATTATGCCTTAGAATGGCTTTCTCATCAGGCCTGCAGTCTCGTGAGAAACTCAAGAGAATTTAGAGGAGTTAACTCTGTTTATAGAGAGCAAGGTAAACAAAAATTGTCCTGTTGCTTGCAGCAGCTTATCTCACAGAAAAGTAATGCACACTTTTCCCCTTTATGTCAAGGAGGTGCTAAGAAAAATCACTAGGAAAATTAATGTCAGCAACTGGTGGCTATTATTAAATAATATATAGCTAAATCTGACATTTCATTTTCCTCCACTGTCTTCCCTAATTTTGGCATGTACTTAAATCTTGATAAGAATTTACATTTCTGAACTAGAAAAGCTGGATAGACCCATAGAATACATCTACGATTCCAATTCATTCTGATTGTGAAGTGAGAAGTATAAACCTTCAGAAAAGTAAAAGGTCGCAAGCAGAGCATTACTGATCACATTGTTCTGAATAACTAAAAGTCTCACTGTGTACCAGAAGTCTGTGGAATTTTAATAATTTTAGACTTACTCCAGACTCTTGGATTTAATTCCACAGTGTTCTTCATATTTAGAGCACTCTCCTAGTGATTTGAGTGTGGAGAGAAAGTTACATTTTGCTACTACTTGCAATGAAACATAAAGGAACAGGGTTTTCTCTGTCATTTTTATCATTTCATATGTTAATGTCATAGATGTCCTCCAGTTCATACTGAGAACAGTATGACACACGAAATAATTTATAACATCCTGCTATATTTTTCAAACCAGCCTCAAGTAAAAAAGTTACACCTGAAAGCTTGAGGTTTTAGTCATTGACTTACAAAAATTATTTACTACAATGTTATACCAACTCCACCCAACTTCAGCCACATATTATGGTTTCACAGTTTTGGGAACTGCAACTTTTTGCGTTCAACTGACAGTTTCAGAAACACTGGGTGGACAGGAAAAGAGGATATGAATCTTTCTACAGAGAGGAAACTCTTGGGGTCTGAAAAACGATGAGAAACTTGGGAGACATTGGTCATAGTATGCTGTTTTTGAGATGCAAATTTCCATCTTTAAATTCTTACATTTGGGGTTTCTCAATTGTCGTATCATATGGAAAAGACCAAATAAAACCCCATTATGCTATTCAACCTTTCTTTTTAGTGATGACACACATTACACACTTAGTTGTTGTCCTTTTACACTACTATTCAAATGTAGATTTTGAAAACACTCTTATTTTCAGGTGTGCATGCTTCTACTGAAATAGATTCAAATAATTACTCTGTCAATTTGTTAGGTCAGCAAAGAAAAGCAGCAGCAATTAGTAGTTTCTGTTTTCCATAATTTTCCAGTTTATTTACCCTATTTGTAGGATGGTGTAAAGAAGTGTGGATTGCTGCTCTGCGTATGTACATTACTTGTAGGTACATTATTTCACTTGGGTTTATTAGTAGAAATATATTTTCTGGAAAAAATTTCTACATTATTTTAAAAAATCAAAACAACCACAACAAGTGATTTCTGATATGCACTTATATTATTGAAGTTAAAATAACTCCGGTATTAAATTTTGAGCAGTACAGTTGAAGATGCCACTTGGACAATGGATTCAGCTGACAAAACTTATTTTAAGCCAGGGAAATGTGAATACAAAAAAATTGTATTGATTGTTTCTTATAATTTGCTGACCTGCTTCTTACATTGCACAAAAGAAAATACTAATGGATGTAGGTGTAAATAATTAGAACTTACATCAAGCTAGAGTTTAGCAAAACCAAGAATTAATTAATGATAACAAATCTAAATCATGGGTTTAGATTTAACTGTTACTCATGCAGATTAGTAGACATACGGACAGGGAGTATATTAATGAAGATTAATGATTTTATCTTCTCCCTAGGAGAAACTCTGTAGATAAAATATAATGTCATGGTCTAGAACTGCTGAAAAGAAAAGAAAAAGATGTTGGTGTTACTAGCAGTACAGGTGTTATTTCTACTTATATGTTTTGCAACAGTGGTACTCAAATACTGCATTCCACTTTTCTTTTAGAAAAATAAACTCTAAACTCTTTAGATGGAAGCTTGTGTTCTTAATGGTGGTGGCCAAATGGACACTTGTGCTGTGGGAACTAAGATCAAATTTTACTTCTGCCTGCAGTGAAGGCAAAGGTAAAAGAGAAAGTTCAGTGCATGCAAGTCATGTTTATAAAAGATGTAGTTAGCTGCTTATCTGCATTTCAAATGGAGTGTGGAATACTGGCAGAGATTATTTGGAGATGCAGAAGCAACATAATAATGAATGAGTCCTGTCTACCAGTTTGACAAATACCCATAAGATGTTGTACTGTAAGACAGCTCACACAAACAGGAGCTGACCATGGCACACTCTTGTCCCCTCTCTCAACCACTCAGACAGAGGTTTTTGCAGTTTTAACAAAGCCATTGACCTAAAGACCTAGAAGCACAGCCAGTCCCAGTCTATAGCACACCATGGTCCCACAGGCAGCTGGATGCTTCCCTCAGACTATGGACAGTGGAGTCACCCAAGCCCTCTGTCTGACCTTGAAACAAAATTTTCTGATTCATGAACCATTGGCTGGTTCTTCTGCTTTATGTGGTCTTTTGGGGGAAATATCCCAGATCTTCTTCTTATTGCCCTTATTTTCTTCTATCTAATTTATATATCATTGTATATGTTGATATATAAGCTATATATTTACATACACACATACACATGTTTTTATACATATGTATGTTTTCTGATGCCTTCAAGGATCCAAAGGCATCATGTTTCTTTGTACTCATGTTTTAGCTAACTGTGGCCCATGCTCTTAAACCAGATAGTCCTGTGTGAGTGTGCATTGCAGGATTTGAGGTCCACATCTTATTTTTACTTTCTAACTTAAGACAGAGCATAAAACAACATGACTATTTAACATACATGTTAGCATATGTATATTTGAATTTACTGTTTTAATTTCTCAAGGTAAATATTTCTGTTCCTGACACAGGCCTTTATTAAATAAGATACAGAAGACCAGTTACTTTAAGTGCTACCTCAGACCAGTGAGTCTTTGGATTACTGGTGTACATTGCAACCAACCAGTGGAATAGCTAGTTTGTGGTCTCCTTACAAGTTTTAAGTTATCATTTTCAATCTAGGCAACTAAAAGCACTAAGTACTGTCATTAGGATTTACTGTTTAAACTGGTATTGTCCAGAAAGGCAAGGATAAGGAAAACATTCAAAATACCAGTAAAATCCCTCTTTTAAATTCTAGAATAGTATTGAGAACAAGGTTCAAATATTCTTTGACTACCAGTGTTCTACTTACAGCAGTTTTCTACTTAAAAAATACTGAAGTATATGACTTCTTAGTACCAAGCATTTAAATCCTCATGGGAATGGAAACTGGAATCTGTGTGTCTTGCAACTTGGACAGCCACAAAATGTGGTTTCTCTCTCTTACCTACAGACATATTTTTTTCTCATCCTCAGTTACTGATGGAAAAAAAATCAGATGCTCTTTAGTTCTTGCTGAGCAATGCAGATACCACAAGAACAAGCTGCAGATGAGAATTAAGTTTCTTATACTTTCAATTCTACAGTAACTGAAATAGTGTCATTCCTCAACAGTCAACTTTCTTGCCGCCATTCTTGATATTATTCCAGATCAATAAATACACCGTGAAAAAGGAATTAATTCCTGGAAACGTGGTAACATAGAGGTGGGCAGGAAAGAAATATGTCCCTGTTCAAACACCTGCATTGAAGCTGTATTGGAAGTATTATTTTTAGTGTCTGATAATTCTATGTGCTGTACTTCTAAAGAACAAAAGAAATGAGTTTATTGTAAATGTTTTCTTAAATAATATTTCTACAATATAGTAGTCTGCAGAAGGAGAAGGAGTAGCAAATTGTACACTGCATTGGTCACATGCATCAAATATCATTAATATAGTTTGACCCTGTCTGCAATGCTATAGTACCATTAAATCTATATTATTGGCCTAAATAGTCTTCTTGGTGCCATCTTCTCTGTCTGAGCTACTGGTGGGAAGAAAGAGTGAACAAGTTATGTGAGGGGATATGCTCAGGCAGCTTGTGAATACGGGGGAAAGAAGTATTCCTTCAAGTCTTCTCCCCTTCCTCTGCTCATGTCACTTTAGAAGCACTTTTTTACTGCTGGTGATAGTACTGGTGGGTGGCTTTGCTAATCCCTCTGAAGGTGGACTAGAAATATCTTCAGACCAATCACTTATTTTCAGCTGTTATTCTGACATACTGACAAAATTTGTCCAAATGGCAGTTGGAACAAGGGTGATGGCAGTTCTTTGAAAGTAGAGTAACTCAGAAAAATTTAAAAAACCACAAGATTTTACAGGACCAGGAAAACAATATTTTCTTATTGCTCTATTTTTTTCCCCTTATGTTTCAAAGGCTTACTGTAGATGGGACAATTTTGTGGAGATGGAAGAATCTTCTAAAGAGAAGCTACAGAAGATGATGTAAAATGATAGAACTTCTTAAACAGCCTAAAGTGAGGGATCATTAACAGATCTTCTATCCTAAAATACACAATGGATTCTGCATACAGGCCCTACCCAGAAAAGTACCTGCTTGACAAATCACAGAACAAATCCTATGATCTGTCACTCCTAGGTACTAATATGTACAGGATATGCTAAGAAAGTTGAAGGTATTAATATGTACAGGATACGCTAAGAAAGTTGAAGGAGTTGCTGATAAGGCTACATATGTTGCTGAAATATGCATATAATAAGAATTAATTGAAGTAAACCAGTGCCGTTTTATCTCAAATTGGTCCTACAAAGTGAAAGAAACTTTTTGGTAAAGGTTCATCACATTTTAGTGCTACTCACTATCAACCTTGCTTTTGAATTTCCTTTTTTTTCTTTGTTTTCAATTTATGCCTGTTGTATGCACTTCACGTGATGACTCTAATGGATCTTCTGATTAGCCTTTGTTATCACAGAAACAGACAGTATAACCTGTTCACCATATTCAGAAAATATTTTAGATGTAGAGTCACCCTGATTTCAAAGAAAATGTATTGTTTTCTTCAACTGAAAGCTAGAAACTTTTTTCAGTTTAAATACTGAAAAAATGTATTAACTTCAGTGCCAGTATTTATTTTACAAGTAGATTCTATAATATAATCTTTCACTCGACACCTAAAAAATAATTACTATACAATTTAGTATCATATGTCAAAATATAAAGTTTCCTTTAATATAATGAAAAAGAAGTCCCTGAATACATCATGACAAAATATGTTACAATGATTAAATCTGTGTGTAATGGATTTTAACATTAATAAAGGTGGTCGAAATTTGCAATAATTATTTTGCATCTATAGAAGCAGATATATATATTTGCAACATATGCATTTCAAAAATATATTTTAATCTCTAAACTATGTTTCAGTTAAGTTAAAAGCCAAGAAACTTTGAGGAGACTCCTTTTGAAGTAAGTTCAGGAAGATATGCATGCCTCAAGGTATGCACATTGATTCCTGTATGCTGCATGCTGCAGTAGTGTACAGTACATGAATAATTAAGTTTACACTGCAAAGGAGATTAAATTATGTGCTTGTATTTTCAGATTAATCTTTTCTGAAACATTTTTATTTATGTATTAAGCAAGAAAATACATGTTTTTTCTGTTGCTTGAAATGCTTTCTCTGTTCTGTGTTCTGAAACAAGTAAATCTCTTCTAAACTTAGTTTACAATATCTAAACTTCATGCCACATGAATCAATGTTGCCAAATATTTTTAGCAATGGAAAAAAATTTTGTAGTTTGTGTCTTTTATTCAGACCGGTAAATGCTGAATCTGGCAGATAGTAGGGAATCAGGAATTTTCATTCAACAAAAATTAGATTCTAATCTTACATATTTGGGGTACATTGATTCAAACACAGTTGTGACACAAACCCTGGTTTTTATTTTCTTCTAAAATATATCAAACCAGAGATGAAAGGAAAAAAAGAGTCCTTGTACAAGGTTAAGTTCAATTCCAGCAATTCCAAAAGTTTTCAAACAGCAAGAAAATGTAAGAGTTTGCAGTTTTATGCTTCTTCAAGACTATTTAATGAATAATTCATACTTTTTATTCACACTTTTTAGTCATGACTTTACACATTGATTCATAGTTTAAAGAGAAGGACTGCATTACCTTAATAGCATGTTTACGTCAAATAATCCCAAATAGTTTAAATTCAGCAGTGAGCTAATGCATAGATCTTTTAATTTAAGATATCAGGAAACACATGTTGAATCGAGAGTACAAACGAAATAGCATAAAGTCATTATAAAATAACCTTTATTAGAAGCCATGACAGGTGTCTGAGTATGTCCGCTGGGAAATCAATTGAGAAGTCACTTGAGAACCTGTATAATTAAGCAGCTAATAAAAGTATTTTGGGGGGCAAACTTGACTTCTGAATTTATGCCATATGTTAGATGCTTGAATAATGCAAATTCTCTATTGTAATAACATATGTTTCCTCCCCTCCTAAAAATGTCCTCTCACTTGAAGCAATGGTCTTTCATTATAATACATTAGCACAGGATTCTGTAGCATTTCCTCATTTAGGAGACCCTGGTTGACAAACAGGACCACTTAAATTTATCATCACATAGCTGTTGTAGGACAATAACTAGAATATCTTTCCTTCAAGAGCTCTAAAAACTTAAAAGAGAAAAAAAACAAACCCACCTTGAGATCAAATCAAAATCAATAAACATAGTAGTATAAATAAGTGTAATACCAGATGATTGAGGTAGTGATTAATTTCTGGTTTTTAAATATCAAAGATATTAATTCAGACATAAAGGTATTAAAAGAGCTGAAAGAGGTTTAGAAAATAAGTTGCATTCAGCTACCATAGCAGAAGTGTTCTTGTCCTCTTAGATGATGCAAATTATCCTACCTGGTCTTCTGCCACATCTGAAGTATGCTGGTCTTTCCTAAATTCTGTTTCATATCTATACCTGTGCCACACAGCTGCTTCACATAATCAAGGGCTTTTAAAACATTACTCAGGGGACTCAGATTTATGTATTTTTACAACTGTCTGCACAGATAGATATACCAAGACCTGTAAGTGGTGGAATAACTCTTCTAGGACTATTTTATGCAGCCTTCAGCAGAAATAGGTTCCTCTCTTCTGAGTCAAGCACTCTGTTCATTGGGGTTTATGAGGCATGTCTTTTTTATAATTTTGTCTCTGGCCAGTAGTTTTTCATTTCCTTCTGAAAAATTGAAGAGGCTCAACTGTAGAGTTGGAATGTGGCCTCTACGTTGTGAGAAGAGTCATGATTGTTGACCTATATCATAGGTCACACCTGTGGTAGGATTATCATACCTGAGGTATGACTTAACCATGCTTACTGGAGATGCCAAGGATTTCTGGTTCTAGCTTGTACTATATTATTCATATAGTCTGTATTTTTTGCTTTCTCCTTCAGTCTCTAGACATTCATGCTGTAGAAGATCAGGATAATAGACTCTGGTTCTAATACTGGACTTTGATTTTAACCTGCCCATATCATGTTGTCTGTGAGGAATTATCAGTGTCTGGTGAGGGTCAATCTAGGCACTGCTTAAAAGAATATCGCAGAGAAAGGAAAAACATAGAAACATGCCTCAATTCTAGAAATGCTATCAAACAGAATTTATCTGCTTACATGATTCAAATTGTTTCTTTTCTAGGTCAACCTTAATTTAGGAAACACATTTATGCTTGTATATAAGTCATTTTTCTACACCAAACCACATGCACACACTATTAACTTTCAATTCATGTAAGGTGCTTTCCAGTTAGAAATATAAGATTTTACTGAGAGGAGCAAGTAACCTGTTATCACACTCATGGTACTGTGTGAATGTCGTTGAACTGCGAGTTATTAATCACAATTCTTTTCTGTTACCTCCTTAGACTAATATGTTTATACATCCTCTAACCTCTTCCTTCCTCCCTTCCTCCCTCCCTCCCTCCCTCTCCTTCCCTCTGTTTCTTTCTGTCTTTCTACCTTCTTTTGACTGTAACTCAGATAAATATTATCACTAAATAAATGGTATCAGAAATGTGGCTTTTTAAAATGTAACCAGACATGAGAAAATTGTTACAATGAATTATTTCATGCAAAGGTAAATGACACCATATCACACCAGTATGTCTCTCTACGCATGCATGCACATGTACATGCATGACAGTTGACTACACAGTGTAGATAATTTGGAGAAAAAGTAGTTTTATAAGATTTACTCTTCATGTTTAATTTACATTACTATCATTCATGATTAAATTATAGAAGTTCCAAATAGAAAAGATATATATATATATATATATGTATATATAAAATAACTGAGATTTTATTACTAGAAGAAATTGTGCTATAATGGAATTTCAAAACACTAGTTTGCTATTTTCAGGTAGCAACACTTGTATAAAACTCTTCTACACAGAAATTTTTAAGAAAGAATGTTTTAACTGGTGGCTAAGGCTAATCTGAAGAACTTAAAGGAAAGAAGTTCATTTCCACTTTGTGATATTTAGTAAAATTCAAAATTGCATCTGAGAAATACTGAATTAAGCTGATAAAAATGTGTTACTTTTGAAAAATGTTTTGAAGTTTCATACTGGTAAATAAGACTTACCATCATGTTTGAAGGTGTCTGAAAAGTGATAGAGGTTTGTTGGGGAATGATAATGTTGTGCGGCTCCTCTCCAGCCTGGTGAAGATACACTTCCTAATGAAGAACTGCTTAATCGTGGTCTATTCTTTGAATTAAATGAGGCTAAAGATGAACTACCAGATTTGATTCTTAGGATAGCAGCATATGAAGTGGGGAGACCAGGAACAGCTTCTGAATATTCTGAGAAAAGAAGAACCAAAACCAAAAAAAAAAAAAACAACAAGAAGTGAACACTGAAATAAGACAAAATCCATCACTTTTCAAAAGAATATTTAGTTACTCAGTAGAAAAGTAAAAAAAATTATGTGTACTAGGAGTGACAGAAACATCCCAGACTTGATGATGGACTCAGCTTCTACTGGTTAGCAGCATAGAGTTCTAAATCAGAAACTTCCCCTGCAGTTTCATCACAACATTAAAAGCAGAGGGTTATTAAATTTCTTACTTATAGAAACTCTTGTTTTCAATGATTTTAGTTCTATTTCTATGATCCTATATTTCTATTACATAGTAGAAAAGTGTATTCCAAGCCACTATCTTTCCTTCACAACCTTTCATTACTTTTTATGTGCAATGCAAAAGCACTGATTGAAGTTAAATATGCTCCTCAATTCAATACTACTCTACAAATCAAGTGGGTTAGCTAAGCAGACTAGAAGTCCATATATGCACAAATATCCCTCCCAAAAACATACAAATGCTAAACTAACCTCCTCTTCTGTCTCTGTAACTCCCCTTTTTTGCCTTTTCAGCCCATATTTAAAATTTCAGTGCTTACAAAAAAAGAATAGTGCCCAAGATTTTAGTCCCTGTGTAATGACAGGTATTACAGTCTACTGAAATCAGTCTTAAGGAGGTGAAAAAAAAATTTAAAAATACATTCATACAGATGAACAAAGGAATTCAGACTGCATATAAGGTGTCAATGAGGGAACTGATCTTTTGGAGGATGAGCCTAAGTGGCTGGAATAAAAAAGATCATTGTTCTGTCAATTATCTATTTGGCAATAAATATTTAAAAATTGGACATCCTTCACACTGGCATAACATGAAAAATGAAAAAGTATGAGTATTCAAAAATAGCATCACGCTCAATTGATATAAAATACTAGATCATCGCCTTGATGGAGAGCTTTTGCAAAACTATTCGAAGCATAAGTATATTTTGGACTATTTTATATTTCAAATGGTATAAAATTAGAGAAATATGCATTTTACTTTAAGAAGATAGTGACAGAGCATGCTTATAGTCTTTAAGGTTTTGGAAAAGCTTATCTCAGCACATTATTTATTGTCTCTGATCAGATGTTAAAGGTTTACCTCTTTTACCTCTCAGAAGAAGCTGAAATTTGACAAATGATGACCTGTATTTTAAAATTACCATTTTCATCTAAGTAAACTCTAAATATACATAATATTTGATGAAGCCATATCACATTCAAATTTTGAATTTAAGTTTTGACAATCAAATAGGAAAGACACAAGCAAGGAGAACTCTCCTTAAATTTATATTTCATCCTGGTCTCACAAATAATCTTCTTTATAATGTGCATCATGCTGTTTTGTGTATCATAAGCATAATATCAACTTTCTTGGCCCACAAAGAGAAGGAAAATAGAATACCACCCTGATAAATTAAAATATAGTATGGTCCTCTTGAAAAAGTATCATTGGAATATAAATATGATTTCACAAACAGTATCTTTGATTGTCTTTTAAGACATCTCTTCAACATTTTATAATATCAATGTATTTTAGTTCTCAGTAAATACAATTTTTCCATAGGGAAAAGTAAAGTAAAATATTTGAATTCTAGGAGAATAGAGAAAAAAATTAAAAAAAAAAAATATTAAAATCCATCCCCATTAAAATAGCTACTTTTTTTTTTTTTTCAATTCTGATTTCCTTGACATCAGTCTTTCATGGTCATTGAGGTAACTTGAAGCAATTTTTATATTTTTACTTATTTTGTTCTCAACAAATGCTAATTTACTTTATGTTGTCCCAAGGAGAGTAGTAAGATATTCTTTTGTTAATTCTTTTAGTTGCTAGATCTTGGGCTATTGATCATGTATATTTTATTTTGGTTTTGTTCCTTTTTTCCCTTCCCCCTCCCCTTTCCCTTTTGAAATTGTATATATATTTCAATTATATATAACTGTAATATGAATGTAAATATATTTATATATATTACTTTAGCTGTCTCTCATTTCGGTTCTTTTGTTTTTTTTTCTTTTTCCTTGGTTCAGGAGGTGGGGGAGGGGGAGTTTTTGTGGTGAGGTTTGGAGACTTGGCAGGGAGCCAGCTTCAAACCATATCATCCTTCCAAATAGAAGTTCAGAAAAATGAGCTGCAATAGAAATGTTCTTGGTTAAACTTATCACATTAAATACTTAATGCAAAATGGACATTTTCCTTGTGAGCAGAGAAGGAAGACATTTCCTGGGGAATATGGATACAGGAATAGGATATACCTCCTTCTAACATGACCTACATAAGAGGATGGCAATACTTGGTGGTGAACATAGCAGTCCTGGTGGCAGAAGAGATAATTAGTTGGGCACTGTGGAGCTCCTCAGATCCTCACAGTTCATATCCTTTGATACACCCCATGGAAATGCTGCAGGAAATCTGGAAACAGACAGACTGGGACCTGGTCCCATTTTGCTCATATGAAGCTGGGATGTGGCTAGGTGGTAGCTAGTAACAAGAATGCAAGGTATTGTGTAAAGGACTCTTGTTTTGAAAAGACACCACATCTCTGCCTTTTTAATACACTTTCTGCCTATAACTCACAGTGAGCAAAGGATCTCTAAACTACATGAGGTGGACAAGGAAACAAAACAAAAACGTTAAGCCAAAAAGTGTGGTGTCACGGAACTATCCCTGGGTATATTTTAACAGAGAAGTAAATTGGTTCTAACAGTGATACGTATTGTTTTTCAGAGGATCCATTTCTATAGATGGGGAAAAAAAAAAAAGAGAATACTGGTGTTCACTGTTAGGAAGACATTCCTTCAGAGTGCACACAAACATAGAAGAAATACACACTGGATAGAATTTTAATTTATAATTAAAAAAAAAAAAAGCAGACCTGCCTTTGGCGCGTTCTTTGCAACACAGTATAACAAATCCGAATGAGATTTTAAATGGAAGCATGATTGCAATAACTATATAATGAATGTACTTTTTCTTGGGAACTTTCTGCAGATAGAGACACTTTTCTTTTTTCAGTATGGTATTATAGCACTATTTTATTTACCCTATGGCAAAGGACATGGATTTGGAAAACTTTACATCAGTACTTTTTCAGCAAATGATAAATAGTAATAAATAAGGTATTATTAGGCTGTTAAATATACTATATGTGCTATGTACATCAGTAGTAAAACTCTAGTGTCTGAAGACCTTTTAAACTATGTAGTCCATTTGTTGATAGTACAAGACAGTTCCTCAGTTAATCTCCCTGAGTATATCAACTATTCTACCTTGAGAAGATTCAAACAGTTATTCATATGTAATTTCTTTGGAAAAGTTATGAAACAGTCTTCCTTGATTGAGTAGATAGGAAAGATCCCTGTGCATGTTAGTCTGAGTAGTATACTGTTTCTTTCACAAATAAATGAAGATTAGCCATAAGAAATTGAAGACTAATAATCCTGATTCTTAGACCATTTAATATAGCTTCTGTTTTCCTATTGTCCCACACTGTCAGCTTGGAAAGGGAATAGAACAAGCATAGAACTCTACCTATTTCTACATAAACATACTATATTGTAATTTTTCCTTTTGTTTTCCTTTTTTTTTTTTTTTTCAACACAATGACATGCTGGGAATAAAGTACAGACAGGTCCTTGCTCCTCTAGTGAGTCTGACACTTAGCTCTCCTCCTTGCTGTCTCTCTTACTCTCTGCCATCTCCACCTGCTTCTATAAAAGTTCCTCAGATGACCTTGCATCCTCCTACCAAGTTCTACCAGATGTATCACCAAGCAAACAAACTGAGACAAACACATAAAGAACCTTCCTCCCTGCTGTCCAGGCATGCAAGAAACACAAAAAGTAGTACACATATATGAAGTTACAAACAAACACATCAAAAATTGTATCCTCCATTATACTTAATTAATTTACCACCAGGACAAATTGCACACTATACATATGTGGGAGAGCAAAATAACCTTTAATCCCTTCAAAATTCTGCTATGAAATACTTTATCATTTTACTCTTTTTAATTGGAAGGGTATGCCAACTTGCAAGATGAGGCATATAACAGCTCCTATTAATTTCTGAGCTAACAAATACTCTTGTCCTAGTTAGTCTGGGATCTTTATGTCATTAGGGTGAGTGCCTGGAACAGATTCTAGGAACAGAAATATGAGGTGAAGGACAAACATGGAAGGATAAGCAGGAAATGTGACTGGAAAAACCAGAAAATACAATAGACTCGCTCCAGACTGTCTGTGTTGCCAACATATTACTTTGCTAGACAAAAGTAAATAGAAGCCATACTAAAATCTCCAGTGGCATGTAGTCTCCCTTTCTGCAGAAGTTTGAATCAAAGTGCAGTTTTTCTTAAAGTAAAATTTTTCATTTTTAGGCTATGACTCTCCTGGTTTTTTTGTATATGTAACACAATGAGCTACTCCAGTAAATAAGATTCAGCAACCCTGAAATAGTTTTGACAACTTATTTTTTGATGAAATAGTTTGCATAGGCAGCTTGGTGAAATGAACTTGTTGTGTGCTACCTCATCAAGTTAAGAAAACTGTAATTCTTCTCCCTCTTAAAAAGAAAAAAAAATTTAAAATTCTTTGTTATCTAGCTGAATGGGGAACACTACTTCTGCAGTGGTAATTCCAGAGTTTGAAAGAACAAAGGAATCAACAAGAACTCAGAGAGCATGAATGCAAAGTGCCATGAGAAGAAAGAGAAGGAAAAGATAGAAAAGTCACTCTATGTGGTGAAAAGGTCCTGCAGTAATGATAATATTATATATTCTGGTTTCTGATCTTTCATGGTACAATTGCTTTGTTTGGCTGGGATTAGTGATCAACTGAAATTTGACCCTGACTCCAGTTGCTCTGTCATGCTTGTGAGGATGCTGTGTCTGAGTAAAGTTTCTCTTGTAAAACATAACTGGAAATGGTTAATAAATTATACATAAGCATATACTTTTGTTTTGTTTACTGAAGGTCTGTATCCTGTGATCATAACTGACAACTACAACAGAAATCACACTTACCTGGAAACAAAACCTACTTCCTAATCCAAGCAATTACCTTCAGAGATTTAGACTTCTGAACTGCCTAGTTACAGGGGTTTAATTAAAATATATTTTTATTGGAGTACTATTTACAGTAAAATTATTCCTCTAATTTGGTTTGGATTAGACTTCTGAGATTTGGGAGAATAAATTTATATTTTCCATTATTTAAATACATAGTTAAACTGCTAGAGGGTAGATATTACTCTCTAGTGTGTTTTTTAGCTTTACCAGTCTACTCTCAAAATTCTTGAGAAATTTCATCAAAGACCTATGAGTAGTTCTCAAAATGCTGCTGTACTTGAGCTTCACAATGAAATTATATTTTCCCTAACCTCATTCTGAGAAATAAATTAAGTATCTGGGATGAAACATCCAAAGGTTCCTTCAGCTGCAAGAAGACACAGATAAGGAATATATACGCCCAAATGGTAAAGATATTAAGCAACTAGAAACCAACCACAGTAAAATCAGTGGCTTGGATTAATCTTCATAGTTCTTTGAACAAGAACTACCAGATTTATAGTAATTTCAACAGTGGTATGACACTTTTAAGATAGACAATATTTTTTTTATTCTAAGTGCATATTTTCTCTATGGGTTTCCAACAGCAAATTATGATATGAAATAGTTTTGGTAATTTTTTTAATGAATCTCGATCACCTCATTAAATTATTCATGCACTTTTTATTATTTCCAGCACATGCTGGATTCAGATTGATCTTCAACCAGATTGGTCAGATTCAAGACAACAAGGAAAAAGAGTGCCACAGGTAAATAAGAAACTGTCTTCTACTGACTACTGGGGGGGGGGGGGTGTTTTTAAGAAAAACAAAAATGTGAATTTCAAAATAATGTGAAAGAAGTTTACTCCTGTAAATTGTAATACCTGTGCTAAATTTGACTTCATTTCATGTGTGCTGTGGGAGAACAAAACCAACTCTGAGGGCAGGGGGACCTGTTCCTACAGGACAGCAAATGCTTCTACAAGTTCCTTATATACAGTCCATGGGTAAAAACATAAACCAAAAATTGTATCCTTGCTAAATTTCATCAGTCAGTTTTGTTTTAAAAGGTACAACACAGATCAACATAGCTTAAGCAATAGTACGTGGTAATTTGACCAAAAATACATTCTTTCTTTAAGCACGGAAATGTGACAAGACAAAGACACTGAATCCATCCCCAGAACTTCTTTAAAAACTGTCTTTTTACTGCTTTAACTCTATGGAGAGTAAACAATTCTAACTGTAGAGGTGATGTTTTGTTTTCTTCATTCCTTTTTTTTCTTTAAGTGACTTTTGGTCAGTTACTAACTCATTGACATTTCTCAACTGCTTAATTAAAATGTAGTCAGTCTTATAATACTTGCAAATGTGACCTTCATTTGTGTATTTTTGAGCTAGAATGTTTAATCAAATGTCACTAAGAATGCTAACCCATTTTTTTCATTGCAACTTTTAATTACATTGTTTCAGTGGAAGTTTTCACTCTTCTAAGTTTAGGAAAATACATGCATTCATTCTGTAAGCTGGATTGTATCAATGTTGCTCCTCAAGTTTTTAAACAGAAATATACTTTCTGCCTTATTTTCTGCATGTGCATTGATTTCCTTTTAAACTGCTTGATGACATATAACTTGGTAATAACCTGAGAGAAAGATGCAAGAACAGCAGGAAGCTGTGTTGATAAGGTGTCCATCCAGGACATCTCCTACAAGAACTAATAAAACACTGTAAAATGTAAATAAATTATGTTTTTCTGATGAAATTATATTAACTGTAATAAACTCCCCAAAACAAAACAAAAAAAATACACCCCCCCAAATAAAACAAAACCAAAAACCAACCACTCACACACGAAACCCCCCTCCAAATCCAGAAAAAAAAAAACAATGAAAAAAGTGAAAGCCAGCAGATTTGTTAGGAATTGTTTAGTGCATCTCATCCTTCTTTGTACATTTCCCACTGTGGTGGTTTAGTTCATGTGTCCAAGATGTTATTCTAAAGATGCTATTATATCTCAATTATTACTCAAAATAACAGACAACACAACAACATATACAGGCAATCATCAAAACCAAACCCAACCAAACCACAAGATGGAAGCCTTCAATGGGAATTTCATTTTAAATGTCTGGAATCTGAATGAGAGTGAGTGAGGTTGGGTTCACTTAACAGTTAGTGGAAAGGAAGAAGAATATGGAATGAGATATGATGGACAGGCTCAAAAAATAGCTACTTTTTGCCACAGAATTTAAAGGAAAGTAATATGAATAACTAAGATGTCAACATTTCAGCTTATTCAGATCTCCGTTGTCATAGTCAGAGAAGCATAGACTCATAAAGGTTGGAAAAGATCTCCAAGATCTTTAAGTCCAACCTTTGAGCAACCACTACCTTGTCAGAAAGACCATAGTATTAAGTGCCACATCCAGTCATTTCTAGAACATCTCCGGGGACAGTGATTCCTCCACCTCCCTGGGCAGCCTGTTTCAATGTTAAACCACCAGAAATTCTTCCTAATGTCCAACCTGAACCTCCCCTGGTGCAGCTTGAGGCTATGCTCTCTTGTCCTGTCACTAGTTGCCTGAGAGAAGAGGCTGACTCCTATCTTGCTACAACCTCCTTTCACGTAGTTATAAAAAGGAATAAGGTTCACCCAGACCCTCTTTTTCTCTAGTTCTCTCATCATAAATTAGTCAAGTTTCATTTGAGTCTTTTGTGCTCAAAATTTTTGGTTCTTTCATGGAGGAGTGAAGATCAAGAGATTTGTTTTCCAAAGAAACTGTGGGGGATGATTTAGAAGCTGGAAATTCACAAGAAAAATGTGTTGATGGTCTTAATCAACCTTTCTCATTTCAGATGTGATAGCATGAGAAAGGGAGAAAATTTATCTGTGCAAGATGGTCTTTCCTTGGGGAAAAAGAAAATATTTTTGCCAGGGTTTTGGCAAAAAAAAGTAAATCTTTAATCCAAAAATTGTTCTGTAGAACTTTTCAATAGTCCACTGTTCAAAGAACACAATATTTTTATACACAATAGTTTAATTTGACAATCTGCAATAGCTTCTCACTTTATAGAATTTGTCTTTTTCTTAGAAACCTGATCATAAAAGGCACCAAATTTAAGAACATAGAGTGTTATACATAGATATGGAAAAAAATATTTTATTTTCCTTTAAATAAATATGTTTTATTTTTAAAATAAATATAACGTAAATATATTTTATTTCTCTTTAAAATACCAAAGAGGAAGTGATTTGAAAACTTAAAATATTGAGAGACAGTAAAGAATGTTTCCAGTGGCTATTAGCAAATCAACCAACATCTTTGGAATAGTATTCTGTTAGGGCTAATTTAAATGTCATGAAATTTTATGAGGAATTACTTTGAATAATAGAAAAATGCTTTTGTAGAGTTAGTCAGTGTTTCTCTTTCTACTCAAAAAACAATCTATTTTTCATCTTACCTCAACTTCATAGTCATAATTCAGCAAAGAGTTTACTCCATATATCCTCAATTATTCCTACTTTGCATCCAACATATGATATACACAAGAGCAACCGAAATGTACTTTAAAATAAAACACTTTCAGCTACAGAATGCTTCCAACTGCAGTAACACACATAATAAAAGTAATAATTTATTCAAATTATGGATGAACATTTGTCCAAAGTAAAGTAACTTTGAATTGAGGAAAGTGCTTTGAGATTATTGTCATATTTTTTCTATCAAAGCACTTAATGCTTTCTCTTTCAAAACATGCTAATGTAATATACAGATTACAGTCAGTTAGGGTATGTTTCTGCTATATCATTGGCTTGAAACACAGTTGTTATGTTTGGTGAGTGCTTTGCACCATTTTCATATTCCCTGAAATCATGTAATGAAAAGTGCTTTTCAGTTGTAAAAAATATAAAACTTTTTGAAAACTCTTCTAATGAACTTACTAAAGGAAAATTTAAATCCAGACAATAGCAATATAACCTTCTTAACTAGCACATTTCATCTAGCTTAGCATTTTTTACTTGTTTTGTGCAATCTTAAAGATCACAGGCATGTCTGACACTTTACCAATGTGTTGAATTTTTCCACCTGTTTGTCTAATAAAGAGTAGTTTTAGGTCAGCTTTTTTCTGAAAAATGGCACTTAGAGCAAACAGTGTAGATAGCTGAGGGCATCAATAATCTCATGCCACCTAAGAAAAACAATATAACAATTAGCTTATTTTATATATCTTGTGATCTTTGACCTGAAAGAGGGGTTCTATTTACTAGGTGTAATTTGTAGACATATATGAATAAGTGCTCCAAGACTCCTGAGTGGGTTTTGTTTGTCAATTTTTAGATATACTTCATTGTAGTACTTCTTCAGGTACTTTTCATATAATATTTTTCAGCTCAAACATTACATGTATTCTCTACCAGGAAAGCATGCAGCATTACTAATGTGAGATCCGTAGATTAGCCTACACTGCATGCTTTTAATTGAAATCTTAACTTCTCTTCCCCTTGGTTGATGATCATCAGAGTGAGCTGACAATTCTGAATGTGAAGAGAGAACCAGGTACTAAAGGTCAACTATTTCAGCACAAATCAATTAAAGTAATTAGATGGATAGAAATCCTTATTTATATCCCTTCCTTCCTGCAATGATATGCATATCAATGTTAGGTGAAAAATAATTGATCAATCCACAGCAAAGGAGAAATTTGTAACTGACATCATTAATATAAAACACTAAATTAAATTATTAATACCATCATCAAGCAGTCAAAATCTTAATAATCACTGTGCTAAGGAAACAACCTGCTGATTTGTAAAACCATGTTTTTTTTAAGACATCAAATAGCTACTTGGCCAGAAAAAAACATAATCTAAGATGTTACTCACTTTTCAGAAAGGTTGCAAAAAATCCTAAACTAACTTTAAAATTCTAGTTGGTCTTCTGCTGCTCAGATACAATATCTGATGCTGCCTCAATACTACCAGATTTTACTTTCAAAAGCCACATTTATTTCTCCTGTGCCTTTCAAAAAAAGAATTAGCTTTCCATAACCAACTGTATTGCTATCTCATTGTATTCCCACAAAACTACACCTGAAAATGTGTTTTTTTGGTTGATGCCAGTGCATCCAGGCCAGATGATTGCTGGTGTGGGAATTGTTATTGCTTTGTATTTTCTTCTGTGCTTATCAGGTTTCTTTGCTCTGTTTTACACAGTAATCTTATTAGCAAGGACTGTTTCTTTTTTTGCACTTTTACCTGTCAGAAAACCAGGACTCCCTACAACCATGGATCATATTCCAGCAGAAGCAGTACTGACTCCACATTGGTGCCTTATGGTGTCACTGGGGCAGGAACTGGTGTAAAATGGGGCACTGGGCCATGGTAAATGGGGGGAAAACTGGAGGGTCCAAGCAGGGTCACTTAAGCCTAGCAGGGCTTTTGTAATCATGACATCCATCCCCTTCCCAGCAAGGTATGCCACATACCCTGCAGAAACATGGACTCAGTAGGGATATGGAGCTGTTTAGATGCTTAGTGATAACATAGGTCTATTTTAAGGGACACTAGGACAGGGGCTGATACAGGGAAGCTTGGGGTTGTGGCAAGGTTCTGGCTGCACAGGAGGACGCTTGGTAGGTTTTGGGGCAGGATGGGAGAGCTGTGTTCAAGCCTGACCAATGACTCCTGGTTTATATGTTATAGACAGAAGTACAATTCAGCCTATGATCTTAGAATCATAGAATTATTTAGGTTGGAAAAGACCTATAAGATCATCAAGTCCAACTGTCAACCCAGCACTACCGAGTCCACCACTAAACCATGTCCCCAAGTACCAAATATACACATCTTTTAAACCCTTTCAGGAATGGTGACTCCACCACTTCTCTGGGCAGCCTCTTCCAATGCTTGACAACATTTTCTATGAAGAACAGTCTTTCTAATATCTAATCTAATATGCCTCAGTGCAATTTGAGACCATTTCATCTTGTCCTGCCTCTTGTTTCTTGAGAGAAGAGGCCGACCTCCACCTCTCTAAAACCTCCTTTCAGATAGTTGTAGAGAGTGATAAGGTCTCTCCTGAGCCTTGTTTTCTCCAGGGTAAGCACCCAGCTCTGTTGCCCTTCTCTGGACATGCTCCAGCACCTCAGTGTCTTTCTTGTAATGAGGGGCCCAAAACTGAACACAGGATTTGAAGTGCAGCCTCACCAGTGCCGAGTACAGAAGGACAATCACTGCCCTGGTCCTGCTGGCTGCACTATTGCCAATACAAGCCAGGATGCCTTTGGCCTTCTTGGCCACCTGGGCACGCCGCTGACTCATGTTTAGCCGACTGTCAACCAGCACTTCCAGGTCCTTTTCTACCTGAAGTGTTGCATGAGGTTGTTGTGATCACATCTTTAAAAGGTTAAAATACCTATTTATTAACAAAGTATTAAAACAAAAAAAGTTATTAGTGCTTACATATAGGAATGAAAACTGTGTTCATTTGAAAAGAAAGGAGGCTAGTGCTCGAGGCTCACGTCACCAGACACAGTGATGCCTGGTGTCACATCTAGGCACAAGCACCCTTCACCATTCAAACAGCTATTCTGTCTTCAAACCTACATGGATGGAAAAAACTTGAAATTTACAGAAAATAGCCACTTATTTAAGAGAAACTACTGGAAATAATTTTAAGATCATATTATTACTTTTTATAAATAATAATAAGTGTAGACATCTTTTCATCTTTTGATGAAAGTCTGTGGCATTTTTTGGCAAGGTATGGAGTACCAAGAATAATAAAGTTGTAAGGCCTTCCTGAAGTAATGAAAGACAAATATAGCTTTCTAATGAGGGATAACATATTAATAAGACAGAAAACTAGAGTTTGAAAACTTCACATAATCTACAATAAAGATTAATTTGCAGAGATAACTGCTGTACATTGTATGGTTTGCTTAAGGAATTTTGTAAAACATTCTTTAATTTTAAGGTATTTTCTACAGTTTGGAAGCTGTGCAAGTAAACAGAGATCAAATTAACATTCAATGTAATTAGTACAAAAGTAAGAAATTCTAATTATACCTAGTTAGAATAATTAAATAATCTAGTAAATTTGTCAAATAACATTAATATTTCAGAAGGATCAATTTTATTTTTACATAGAAACTTATGGATAAACTTTTGATTAGCACTGACACATTTATGATTTACAACTAAAGTAAAGCTTTCTGTGAACTGCAAAGTTAAATAAAGGTTACCTAGGCTAATGTGTTTCTGTTCCCTGTGATACACATGCTTATATATTATCCCAATTCAGTGTGTTTATATGCCCAGTACAAGCAGACAGTCTTTCATCCCCTTTAAAATATCTATCTCCAGGTTCAAAGCATTTTTTTTGAGACAGATAATTTATTCTTCTCTACCTTTGACTTATTTGGTAGTTCTCTGTGGTTTGCTTTAATGTTTGCTAAATATTTTACAGTGCACTCTCCAGTCTGACTTGCATCTTTGAGACCTTTATGTGGTTTAGTTTTCCCTTAGGAATCCTATGAATTAATCACTAGATGTACTGTCAGTGTAAACAAATATTGTTAGCAATTAAGCAATTCTTACACGCATAGAGTGAAATTCATTCTCATGCTCTGGACAAATACACTGGCAAAAGATTTCTTTATTTTTGAATATTTAAAGTGACACATAAGTCTACAGACCATTAAGGAGGTAGCATTTTATGTTGCTTCTGAACTGTTTTCAAAGCAATAAAAATAATAAAAAATTAAAAAACTCCAGCTTGTTATAATGGATATTATTCCACTGTCCTCCTTCCTGGAAACAACAATGCCATGAAAAGGTATATGCCAAAGCTTATCTCTTGTCTTCTTTGTCTGAGATACGCTTATAGAGATGAAGACACAAACCTTTCAAAACATCCAAAATTCTTCCAGTGTTTGTAATGAAATAAATTAGAGTGCACTCTGCAGGGATATGTATTTGCATGGGGTAAATCCATAACACAAACATTCAGGTGACTTTTAATTCTTCTCCTCTGCATTCACAGGATCTGGTGCCCACTTGTGTGTATTTCCAGCTGTAAGTCTATTCTGTTGGTGACCCTGGGACACTCAATGAAGTATTTGAAAAGTCAAAGGAAAGCCATGAAAAAGATGTAGCACTAAGACAGACCAGTAGCTCCTTGAAGGACACAGACTTGAGCTGTTCATACAGTCGTTTATAATGAAGAAAAAGAAAGGTTGTACATATGATCTCCAAAAAAAGTGTGAGTTACTTCAAAATAATAATAGTATTATTATTTTGATAATTCCCTAGCACAACTCGTTTGTCACACAGAGAAAGTGAAAAGTGCAGTTTAACAATTAGCTTCTTATTGGTTTGCTGAACTTTAGAAACAATGATTTTAATTTTCAAGTTCAGCAATAGATTTTATGGATTTAGGGCTATTTGTGACAATGTTGCCTTTCCAAAAACTTTCAGAAAATTGAAGGATCCACTTTAGAGGTGTCATAAATGTCAATAGCATACAGGTGCCATATATATTTATGGTAATGTGTAATTATTATTGTTATTTATTTTATGTATATATATATATATTTCTCTATATACAGCATAAAGAGGTTACCCTATTTGAGCAAACTGGACAAGGTATTATACAAATTTCCAGAATAGTTGTTAACAGACAAGAAGGCAAATATTAAAAAAGTTGGCAGGTTATAACTGCTTTACATATTACACATACAAGTAAAAGATCTCAGCATTACGGATAAACCTCACCATTTTATTCTACCAGGTGTTTGAAGGAGAATGGAGATCTGCAGCCTCAAATAAAGTCAAATTCAAAATGATTTGACAATATCATAATGCAGCCCAAGAAAATACCCTGTAATATCATTTTATCCATCAGTGGGCAACCATATACCTTTGTAGACTAGTCAGTGATTTGTTACAGCCCCAAAGAAATTATCAAGAGTTTTTTGCCTTTTTATCTTTTCATGAAGTCATCCAGAAGAATTATTATTAGAAATTAACAAGAAGAAATATGTGAAATGAGATTTGTAAAGTTAGAAGAAAAGCATGTTTTTATATTACTAACAGCAACAAAAGGTCTAAAAATTATCCCAGCAAACAACAGCATTATAAATTTTCATACAGAATTCTAATAAAACCTATAAATGCATTAGAAACATCTATGTGAAAAGCAAATCATCTGTAAGCATTGTCACTGTAACAGATGTAATGGTATTTTAGTCGGAACCAGCACCAAAACACCATGACAGACAAACTTGGCCTCCACATGTACATCAAGTGAATAAGCAATGAAAATGTAAAGTACAGCAGAGAAAAATCAGAACAGTTGATTTTAGAAGTTACCACAAAGGATTTTTCTAAAACAATCAGAATTACATTTCAAAGTAGTATTATTTCATCAAGTACTTATGGGAGTACATATGAGCAACAATAAAAAAAGGCTTGTCATGTCTTGAATTGTTTTGGCTTCATTGCTGATTTCCATTTCAAAAATAGTTGCAAATAGATGGAATACACATATATCATGGAATATAGGAGGAATTTTTAAATAAAGGAGATTTTAAAATCAGTCAAGGTTGTCTAAAATTTAGATACCTTTTCAGGAGAATTTAAAATAGTTATTTTTGCTACAGTGTAATTTACTGCTGTCAAGTAAGTAAGTTTTTAAGAATTAATAACACGGAACAGAAAGATTTATTCTAAGTCATCTATCTGGTATATAGAACTTTACTGTAAACACAGTTAGTGTGACTGTTTTGAAGCCTGAGGTTACAGCTTTCATTTCAAAATCCTCTCTATAAAGAAAAGATATTGAATCAATAAGCCTTGTCATTTCAAGGGAATTTGCATTCTGAGGGTTTTATGTTTCTATCTATGGTTTTGCTTTACTAAACAACAATGTATGTCAATCATCATAATAGAGAAAATCTCTTTACTTACCTGAAATTTCTCTTACTTTGAAATAATACAGTCCACAGAAACTTATTCTGGGAGGTTTCAGCCAGTGTAGCACAGAGTCAGACAAGACCTATTAGTCACAAGTAGGAAGGCCATATTTTGGGATATATTTCCAGGTACATGGCTTTCAGAGCCACAATATTTCTCCCCAGTTTTTATGGAAAATATCTTGAGGGGGGAAAGCTGCAGTAACTACTAATGAAGCATAAGGGAAACTCACCTTTGCAATAACATATCAAAAACTTTTTACCTTAGTGCCCATCTCTGTTTATCTCAAAAGCAGGTTGAATTTTTGGACCTTATTATTCAAGAAAGTCAACTTCGTGTAACTCTATTTTATTTGTCTTCAGAATGAAATCCACAGATCTGTGACAATAGAACCTGCACCGTATTTCATACACTGGTAACCCAGGGCATTATTCTCACACTTTGGCCTCCTATTTTGAGCAAGAAAAACCTATGTGTCTTCTGCATACTTCTTACATGTGGGTAATTTAGAACTTATATTGTCTACTAAGAAGGTAGAGATTTCTGTTTTGGGACCTTTCAATATTTACACAGCCCATAGGTAAATTTCAGAATTGTCACCATCACTGTGTACTCAGATTTGAAAATTTTGCAAACTCCCCTAGAACAAGGTTTTCACAAAGGTCAGGTAGTGCTTTAAATTACTAAGTTGGCTTGCATCAGACATACAGACAGTTCCTAGGCATAGTTTCAAAATTTTATTCTTGTCTGAAGGACGTTTACACTTTTGACAGTTACTGTTTTAATATTTGATTCTTAAATTCTTTTTGAGCTGCTGACCCTCCAGTCCTACAGGGAAATATCATAAAGGCACATCTGGAAGGATTAGAATTTTGTCTTCCTCGTGTCTTTTGTATTAATTTTACATCCCTTACGTATAAATGAGTAGAGCTAGGTTCTGAGGATTATCTCCCTACAGCCTCCCATGAAGATGAACAGCAAAACCATTGAAATTTTATTATGCATTTGTTTACATTTTTGTAATCTCCTCTAGAGGGAGGGAACCTAAGTGCCAAAATGGCTCACAATATTTTAAAGCATGCATCTGGCTCTCGCATTTTTCCCAAAGCTGGACTTTTTTGTCTCCTTTCTTCCAGTTTAACACCAATAGGCTTTCTCAAAGGAGGCAGGGGCTTCCCAAAAGCTCTTATGCTCGCTGCTGTATGGGAACTGTGGATCAGATATTTCTATGCTTCTGTTTTTTAGCTGTCAGCATAGAATACAAATATTGTTTCTGAAAGCTATGGTAAGTGGTAGCAGGAAAGGGCTTTTTTCAAATGTCTTTTGAGAGCAACTGATGCTGGATTTCTCCATTCTCCATTCTTTGTCTTCTGTCAGTGAACTTCTAGGAAGCAAAAAGTTAGTGAGAATAAACTTTGTGGGCTGATGTTGTGGGCAGTCGAATCTAGGAAGTTCATCCATTTCATGTGTTGTTTAATGAGATTTGCATTTACCCAACTATTTCAATCTCCATTACTTCTTCAAAGGACAAAAAGCAAGAAAACACTTTGAAATTGAAAATTGTTCTTGACTCTGCCTAAACTTAGGGATTTGAAAATACAATGTTTTAAAATTGGAGAGTTTCTTGTATTTACTGTCTTTGTTAGCCAGTGCAACCATATGTGAAGGCAAATCCTCTGCAGAATTTTAAACTCCAATATTACTTTGATTTTTTTAGTCCACTCACATTTCCCACAGATGACTGACACCAAACAATATTGGAACCAGGAAAAGAAAGAGAATAAATAAGTACAGGAAAGAAACTGTCAAATTTCAGGTTATAGAAGATACATAGACTTAAAAAGAAAATGAATTTGACTCAGCTGTGTCTCTCACCTCTGCAATTCACAATCACTTTATTCCTGCCATCAGAGTAGCGCAGAAGGGAATATTGAAGGTGTAAGGAGAATAAGAAAATCTGATATAGTGAAAGCAGAGAAGTTAAAAGAATCACAATATATCTCTGATAGTAGCAATAAAAATTAAAATCTGTCTGGTTCCATTTGTAATTTTTCTATAACTGGTAACAACAGAAACAGGAATAAAATACACAGTCACCAGCATAATGTTCAGTTAGTAAAGGATCACATGGACAAGACTGCATCCAGATGATAAATAAAGATGAGATAAAGAATTGTAAAAAGTATCAAACCCCTACACTGGCAACTATACTCTGTGGTACTTGGCCAAAACACCTGTTTTTTGTAGAACAATATCTGCCCACTACGTTATTGATGAGCACTCACTAACACAGTAAAAATAAATATCAGCTGCTGCTATTACTTTAACCTCTAAAAATAGATAGTTCAGACTAAAAAAATAGCACCAACTCTCTTGTGCTTAGTAATTTAAAACATTACTTGCCCTTTGAGTGAAAACCTTGTTCTAGGAGAGTTCACAAAATTTTGAAATCTGAATACACAGGGCAGTGGTGACAATTCTGAAATTTACCTATGGGCTGTGTAAATGTTCAAAGGTCTCAAAACAGAAATCTCTGTCTGTTTACAAGACAACACCAATTCTTCCATATTGAGATTGCAGAAGAAAAGCAAGGTCTCTTACCTATGTAGTCTGCTGTGTTGCATCAAGATTTTCTATCACTTTCTTTGAAAAATCTCTTCACAAAGATTTCTGCACCAGGTTCTTACAGTTACACTGAGATAGTTGAGATTAAGTCTACCACATGGCTAATGATTTGATTGAGAGCACAAATGATCAGCAATGACCTTTACTGGAAACTTATTTCTGTAGAGCCTAAAAAAACCCCTCTATTCTTCTCCTCACTTCTTGTTCAGCTGTCTCCTTTCTTCACACCGAATTACTATCAGTGAAACCCTGTGGTAGGAGCATTGAAACTAGATGAGCTTTAAAAGACTCTCCCAACCCAAACCATTCTGTGATTTTAGAAGCAGATAATGGGCAAAGGCCAAAGGGATTTCTGATCAGATGGGCAGATCGCAAATAAGATGGACACATGACATTATTGACTGTCTCAGACTTGCAGAACCAAAAATCATTGCTAATTTTGCTGGAGATTTTGGCACTGATCCCAGACAAAAGTTGAGGGCCAGGATGACATGGAGGGAATCTGTTGAAAGCTCTCCCATTTTCAGCAGGAGTTATTTGAAAACATCATTAATTCCTCTGAAACTACAGGCTTCTTAGTTTGTTAATTCCAGTTGATAGTTCTTAAGGCTTGTGTGGGTTAAAGGAAAAACTTCCTGCTAAAAGGACAACATAACTAAATTTTTTTTATTTTTTTTTTAACTCTTCAAGTACAATCAGAGACTCTCTTTTACAATTACTCTGTATGTTTTCAGTTCTATCCGTAGTAATCCAGGTTGCTCATGGTTTAGTAACTTATATGTTTGTCAGTACTACCAACTTCTAGGAAGAGTAACAACCCCATAGATTATGGGACATGTTTTTTCATTTCCTCTGGCCTGTTCCTGCAAGTCAGGTTTTAGATACTGTAAAGAGAACGTTACGAACATACTGTGGCAATAAAGGTTCAAGCTTGAAAAGGTAAAATAATAAAAATAATTGCTGGAAGAAAATAAATCTTAAAACTTTCCCTTTCAGCATATGAATTGTATCAGGTAAAGCTGTCTTGCGTAAGGAGTTGTTCATAAAAAACTGAGGTCAACTTTCTGTAGAAACTGTTCCTAAGAAAGGATATAACACGTTCCACTTAGAAGGAAAAAAGTTACCTTTTGTATTACATTACTCAGCTTTCCACCAACAGTTCACCTGGTTTTACTGGTGTTTTTATAATTTTCTTTAAAAATATTGCTTTATTAGAAGATATCTATTTATCAAAGTGAAAAAATATTGCAAAAATATATTAATTTGGAAATATTTTTTACTGAAATATCTTCTTAAATACTGATAGAATGAAAAGGATCTCAGAATACTAAGAAGTTTAGCTATATCTGGTATTCACATAAGATGTGATAGCTACATGTTCATGATCCCGTTCTTTTCAATTTTCAGATAAATCTTGACTAAGCATAAAAGAAATTCTGATTCTAGAGGTCAACAAAGAGAGCATTCCCTTGTGCTGTAAAAACATTGATTAAAGGCTGTGCTCCAACTTTTATTTTGCTATTTACAGAGATGGAAGATGTGATGGAAATATCAAGACTACCAAGAGTCCAGTTATAAACTATTCTGGTGTTGTTGGAAAGATAGAGGATCAAATTCTGGAAAAGCAGACACTGAATCTAAGTGACACATCCTCAATATGCATTTTAAACACTGAGTTACCTAATATTACCAGAGGGGACTTCCAGGTTGGTTTTATTTATATTGCTTTTCATAAACAGAGTCAGGTAGCTCATGTTCTCATCTTAATATTAAAATGACTAAGAAATGTTTAAATCTATTCTTTCCCAAATGAGGATCTCTAAAAAAATTTATTCCACTCAGACACATACTTTAAGATGAAAATAATCATATCTCAAACAGTTGCTGTACATGTTTACACAAAAATCCTGTGGTACAGGATTTTATAGAGAGTAGTAGAGTATATGAAATCCACACCCAGTGAGGACCAATCTAATGTTTACCCAAACTGTACCTTCTTTTTGGAGAGCTGACTTTCACCTTGTGGGACTGATGGATATATACTGTGAACTTCTGAACCCCTTCAGAGCTTTCTGAATGTTGTAATTTTTTTTCTGCCTGCACCTCATGTAATAGGCTGCTGTGTTATGGCACCACTCTAGAAGAGTCAGTCATGTCAGCATGTTTCTGACTCTCATGGGTTGATAAGGTTCTCTGCAGTGCAAAGAGGAATCTCCAACCACCAAGGACTAGAAAGTTTTAACATCAGTAAAGATAAGCTGAAGGAATTTGAAACATGCTTTCTTAAAGGAACCTTGTGAAAACTCTAGTTATGTGCTAAAGTATTTTATTTTAGAAATATAGATAAATGAAAATATAATGTAAATAAGTAAATGTTTATCTTACATAAAGAATACAACTGGTTGTATCTTTCTAAATTTCAATCTTATACACATATGTAAATAACATAAATATATGTGATTGTGAGATAATGATATGCTACAATAGTGATAACAGCATCTAACTGCTAACCACATATAATCACTAAACCACCCTATAGTAACTGCAAAAATACAGTTTATGATATCTTTTTTACACTTTTTCTTCTTCAGCCTGCTCTGTAAAACAGTATTTTCCTCAATGTCTCAGATAATGCTTATTTCCCAATTCAACACAATGTATTATTTCATATGCTCACATAACATAATTTTGACATCATAGTTGCACTTAGGTCTCTAAAGATTTTTAATCAACCAACTTCAAAATAGAAAAGTTTTGCAGTTCCTAGAAAAAGAAAGGAAGTAATTTACTTCTCTTAGCTTCCAAAATCAAAACCATAGGCACCCTATGACTCATTCACCTCTGCACTATAAAGTAAAACAAATAGTGCTGAAGTCACTGTAGTCTATTTTAACTGTTGTAAATAGACAAACTACTCAGAAAGGACTTTCTGAGAGATCTATTGCACAGCAGCCCTGTTTCCCTAGTACAATTATCAGAGCTTGATATCACACACAGTATTAATAGAAAATACCTTTGCTGGATGCCTAAGAGTTTTTAGGTTTTAATTTGTCATTTGTTTGATAAAATATTAGATGTCATGATACTATTTAAACAATGAAATACATCCAACTTTTCAAATGGTTCCAATTCCTGTTCCAAAGGACAGAAATTGACCTTTCACTAGCAGGTGGTAATCCCAATGTGTAAACTGAAAATAGGCTTTATAATTAGAAGGCCAAATAATAGTGTTTGCTGATGCAAATGCAAATCCTTTTTAAAGTCAGTGAAACAAAGCCTGGTTGTCCCTGAATGATCCTTGATACAGGTCTTTAGGGTGAGTCTATCCTTTGTTATGCAAAAGAACAGCAGTCTTCACTCAGTTTAGTGCTTTATGATCTTGCATCGTCGTCCTTGTATCTGTTGCAGAGATAAAGCCACAGCATTGTTTTCTGCCCTACTAGGGATCCTCCTACACTGAAATGGTCCTTCTAACATCAGCTGAATTAGTAGTATAACAAATTTCTCCCACTAACTCTAATCTTACACTAGGCACTCCAGAACTGTTTCAGAATAAAATTTTGTAATATGCTTTGTTTTAAAGAAACACTCATATTTAAAAATAAGTTTAATAGAAAGAATATCCTAGGCCAGGTGGTTCATTATGTTATAGATACAAATTGTAAGGCACTACATGAAATAATAAACAGATGATGGGAGAAATCTTTTAACAATATACATAGAGAGTAATTCATTGCACTCAATAGCATCTTTTTACATGTAGGGAAAATATATTTCTTCTACCTTTTGTGACTTTCAATCATTTTGTAAACTTCTTCTCAGTTTTGGTAGTATTATTGACATGGTAGGGCTACAGAGGTGCTGCTGTTTGCTGCTGTAAGGGAGGAAACTTGTATGGCCAAAGTTCAGAGACAAAGTTGCCAGAACTGTGAGGTCCAGCCTAACCTCTCTAAGAGCTTCCAAGAGTAACAACTCTCCTGTTGATACACTCACAATACAAATCAAGGAGAAGCAAAATTCAGTGAACCTGTCTGAACACTCAATTCATCTGAACACTCAATTCTTCTGAACCAGTTCTGCTCACATTGAAATGTGAATTTCTCTACTGTAATCCTTACTGAAAGAAGAAAGGAAGGAGAGAATATAACCCCTGGCTTTCTATACCAGCTCATAATATATGTCTGTTGGTGGGTTTAGGTCATGCTTGATTTCTGGGTCATGATTCAGGTAGTCTGTCTCCATGTTAGAAATTATTTATCTTTTATAATTATTTCCTTCATGTAAGAACATTCTATAACACTTCTGAGAAATGCAAAAAAAATCTTGTTTTGAAACTGCTGAATGGAGATTGTCTTTGAAGTGGAATGTGATGACAGTCAAGCAGCATAAACCAGTAGTAATGTCAAAATGTTAGGGCAGGAAGAAAAAGATGTATTGGTTCTTTGTCTAAGCATAATCTTCTGTATTTGAAACATCACACAGAGATGGACATCCTCCCATAAAAATTTTTGTCAGCCCTGAAAGTATATTCTTCATGTAAATTTGACAAAAGACTGGCATTTGGGAGAAGAAGTTTTCAGCTAAAAAAAAAATATTTCATAACTATTTCAGAGTACTTGATTATGTCAAAAAGCTAGGCAGGCAAGTAAAAGGATATAGAAGTTTAAAATATGACGATTTTAAAATTATTACAGCTGTTTATCAGGTGATAGTCACTTTCCTCACTGACAATTTAAAATTAATCTGTGATTATTTTAAAAAGATAAATAAATCTGCTAGGAATCTATCAAGAAAACATTTTGAGCACCTGTATTTTACTTGCGAGTACCTTTTATATGAAAATTTTTTAGAAATTTTACAGTGAAGAAGAATGTAAATCCAGATAAATTTAGACACAGGGACAACTTGAAACCTACTCTCAAGTCTGATCTGTTTTTTGGTGACACTGAGTAAATACCTTAGCCTGTTTTTGTTTCAATCTGCAAACCAAAACAATAATTCTTTAGGATCTTTGCCTATGTACTTACACTAAAGATATCAAAAGGGTTTTAGTCAGAGGATTAAGTGAATAAATCTTACTAATTTCCAAGGGCAACTGGCAACTGCACTTCTTTGGATGCCAATAAATTCCCTCCATGCTATTTTGATTTAACAAAATCTTGATAAGTTGCTCACTAAGGGCAAATAGTGTCTGAAAAATTTAGTGGGCTTCTATGACAGGGTTACAGCAGTGGTGGTTGTGGGAAGAGCGACTCTGACGTCATCTATCTAGACTTGTGCAAAACATTTGACATTTACTTTTTGTTCTCGTCTCTAAACTGGAAAGACAAAGGTTTGAAGGATGGATCACTTGGTGGATAAGGAATTGGCTATATGATCACTCTTAAAGAGTTGAGATCAATAACTCAATGTCCAGGTGGAGACCAGTGATGACTGACATTCTGCAGGGGTCAGTATTGGGACTGGTGGCATTAAGCATCTTTGTTGGCAACATGGGTGGTGGGATTGAATGCACCCTCAGTGAGTCTGCTGATGACACCAAGCTGTGTGGTGCAATCAACACACTGGAGGGAAGGAATGCCATCCAGAGGGACCTGGACAGGTTGAGATATTGACATGTGTGAACCTCATGGAGTTCAACAAGGCCAAAGGCAAGGTCCTGCACATGGGTCAGGGCTATCCCAAGCACAGGTACAGGCTGGGCAGAGAATGGATTGAGAGCAGCATTGAAGAAGGACTTTAGGGTGTTGGTAAACGAAAAGCTCAGCAACTCAGCAATGTGCAGTCACAGACCAGAAAGCCAACTGTATCCTGGACTGCATCAGATGAAACATGACCAACAGGTTCATTCTACCCCTCTACTATGTTCTCCTGAGACCCCATCTGGAGTACCGCATCCAGTTCTGTGGACCCCAATACAAGAAAGACATGGACCTGTTGGATTGAGTCAAGAGGAGGGCCATGAAGATGATCAGAAGACTGGAGTTCCTCTTCTATGAAGACAGACTGGGAGAGCTGGGATTGTTCAGCCTGGAACCTCTTTCAAGGTAAATTCTGATATTTTTTTCAGAAAAAGATCCAAAATATTATTTACTTCAAAGAAAGATGTGTTATTCTTTAATAACTCCTCTAGATTAATGTCTTCTTACTAGCTTATGTTTAAAATCTTAACTGTACTTTTGGACTAAAAATCTCAAAAATGAATCTTCCATAAGTGTGAAATATTTCATGAACTTGTAAGTACTTCGTGGTCAATATTCCTGCACTAGGCTTACAAGGATTTTCCAGCAGGCAGAACAGTGAAAGTTGGATTGATCTTCATAAAATCTGACTACCCTTGATGTAATATTTAATGTCTAATATTATAGGTATGTTTAGAAATTTATCCCAGGTCACTGCTAAACTGAACAATGCAACTCCTCTTTTTGTCTTGGAATATCTCTGCAAAAAATATTATTTCCCTTATGTTTATTTTTCAGATTTTTTATTCTTTAAAAATGATTACAAGAAGGCAATTGTTTACATTTGGTCTTTGGATTTGAAACACTAAGTGCCATAACTCATTTGGACCTGATCAGATAAGTCACATACATTTCTTTCCCCTGGCCAGATTCAGAAACAGACAATTTCAGAAGTTTGGCAGAACTGCATAGAGGTAGAATTCTGCTTTCTGGACTATTCAGTATTATAGCATTTTGAATTTTCCCAGGGCCAAGTCTGTAAGCTAGTACAGACACTTCAGTCTTTCATTTAGATAAAAAGGTAAGGTTTTGCTAAGTTCCAGTGTTACATATTGAATCTTATCACATATTAAAAAACAAAAGGATCTTTTGAAGTAACTGCAAAGTCATCATCATTATATTTGCACTGAAAACTTTGAGTAGTTTTTGCATTATGTATTACGCAAAAAGCGTGTCTGGGGCTGTGTAGATGCATTTATAAAATAGATATAATTTCCTATTATTTTATTATGACTGAAACCTAGAGACCCATGACCATTCTCAAGAACTCAGTGCTTTGTAAGAAGCTGACTGCTTACTTTTATTTTTGAGTTATGTAATATGTAGGGAAAAATTAGTCTATACAAGTCTAGAACATCTCATTAAATCTCTAACTGTGTAGAAAAAGTGAACTGTTCTGAGATGTGTTTCAGTGATGAATACTGTAGAAACTTCTGGAGGAATGCAGTTCAGAAAGTGCATTCCCAGAGACACATGACTTTCAAAAGCTCTCTTTGCAAGTAATCAACCTGTATTTCAAATGTTATAAAAGAAACTGGAGAAAAGAAGTGAGAATGCCAATAAACATGAGCTGGTACAGTATCTGAGACCCAACTTTATTACTTCATTTTTTTCAGCCACTCCCAATTGCAAAACAAGAGAAGCAATTTTGTACTGTAGAGGAAGCAACTGCATTTTTAAGTCACATAATTTTTTGTTTGAAATCCATTTATTTTTTCAAAAATAGACTTGCTATGAGAAAGCCTTTTTATCAGGCCTTTCTTATCACCCTAATTGTTAAAAATGTTACACTGACTACAACTATTATTAAATATTTATTCAGATGCCTATTACCAGTGCTTATGGGTATCAATAAACTATCATCTAAAATTTTATTCAGTCAACAAATATAATTCTATATTTAATTAATTTTAAATATGTGTGTATAGTAGGTGCCGATTCTTTTGAAATTACCCCATAGTTTGCCTTCAATTTTTCAATATAAGTTCTTATTGAATAATGAAGTATTTTATTAAATAATTCAAGTACCTATGTCATATTTAATTAGCATCACTATGTACTCCACTTCCTTGATGCTACACATGAAATAACATTTCTGATTTACAAAGACAAAGTAACCTGGACTATTTAATTAAAAAAAATAGATGTTTAACTCCAAATATACTGCTTTCTCACCTAAACATGCACCACTTTTTTACTCAAACTCCAGACATTTGCAAGATGCATAAACCTTATTTGACTAATTTTAGAGATGAAGCACCATAAACGGCCTTCGACATATTCATGCACTTCTCCATATTCAAGAATCTGAATATCCAAGGATCTCAAGGAGACCAGAAGTCACTGATAGTGACAAATATCCATACTGTTAGTGACTTTTAAAAGAATAGCTTGAGAAAGGAGCAAAACGAATACAACAACCAAGGAAGAAATAACCTAGACCTACCAGTAAGAAACAAAACTTGTTTCAAAGTTTCTAAGATTAGTCACACTACATTAAAGTCTTTCTTCTTTAGTTTTCCATTTTTGAGGGAAAGATGCTAGCTCAATATTAACAAACTGTTTAAGTATGGACAAGAAAGAGTATAAAAGGCTGCAACCTCACTTATTGCAGGAATTGAAAAAATGATAGTGCAAAAAACTTCAGAGTAATATTGAACTTTTTTTTAAGAATTACCCACTGGCACTACAAAACGTTGTTCTAGCTTTGCCTTATAGGAATTTTCATTGCTTTTTATAGATTTTCAGCACCAATGGTTTCTGTAAAAAATTGTTTAAATACACTCTATGATCAGCAGTGAATACTGAAATAATTACTAGGTTTTATGGTTAATTCCAGAGACAAGAAAATCCATTAGTCTTTCTCTACTTCAGCTTCATCATTTGAAATATTTGGATAATATTCAAGTTTTTCACAAGAAAATGTCTTAAACTCCATTAGTCTCCAAGGAAAAACAAGTAAAATATATCTTTCACATTGAAAGTAAATTTATACCTAATCTTCATGACAAATATCATAAATAGACCAATGTAACTTAGTCTGTTTTGGGCTTTGCTGAGACCAGTTAAAACCCTGAGTGAAACACAGTCTCTTCATTTCAACCACAAATACAGAAGTTTTTAAATATCTATCTTTCCATTTTTAGCTTCACAAATCTTTACATTAAACTGACAGACTGCTATAAATGAGGTACTAAAGATGTCATTTGTATCACAGGAGTGGGCTTTTTAATGTTGTTTTTGGCCCACTGTGTATATTCCATAGATATCAAAGAGTTGCAGTGGGTTTTATTGTAGAAGTATGCTTACTTTCATTGCATCAGCTTAAAGACCTGATCAGCACAATTATTATAAGCATTAGAATAATTTATGGCCTATGGGAAAAATCTGGCCTCATCACACAGTGGGATCTTTTTCTCTCTCAAAGAAACTGCAGAACTCTGCTCCGGTGAAGAATAGTCTTGGTAAGCCATCTGTCCCTGTGGTGCTGACTTTGGGGGCCCAAACAGGAAAATTAAAACTAAAATCTTGGGAGTTCAGGGGATAATGATTTACACCCTTAGACCTTCTGAAGCAGGTGTGCGGCCTGCTGTTGCAGTTAATTACCATGCATTATCAGTGAACCTGGCATATTGCCACTTTTCTAAAAGTAATTTCTTCTTTTAGTGTAGACTGAAAATATTCTTCACTTCAGTCTTCCTCCCATTTATGTAAATGGGTCCTGAATTCCACGTTCAAATTCATCATCTCCAAATAACAATAAACTCTAGCTAATTACTGGTTCAGAAAACATTAAAAAACACCAAAGGTGTTAAAACCCCCGTACCCTACAGCTTAATTCCTTTACTTTTGCTAGTAACTATGATGAACTGAATGGGCAACTAAAATATTCAGTACAAGTATTTTTATTTGTAAAGTCCTTTAATAATTTTTTGTACATAAGTATAAACGGAATTATAGCAATAATATTCAAAAATCATTATATAGACCTAGTCTTTTGTTGAAGGCCCTGTTACTGGGACTGTGTAACTAGCTGGTACACCACAGTTTGAACAGAAATATGATGCTTCCAGATCAGAAATTTGCTACCATAAAATGCACAGTGGATTTCCTATGGCATTGTGGCAGATCTGGTACTGGGAAATCTTGCCCCACTTATATGAATACTAGAGAAATGTACAAAATTCTCAAATTTCACCTTATAAAAAGTTAAGGGAGGAAATAAGAAACATAGTTATGACAAAGGTTTTCTTACTGTCATGGTTAGAAAGTAGATGGTTAAAATTAGCTTATCAAATGACAAATCTAATAGCTAATTAGTGATCTTAATTTTAAACCCATTAAAGAACTCCAAAAGGGGAAGTGTCAAACTTTTCTGCATTACCATTTTCTTTGATCAAAATTCTACCCTCAAAAACATCTTCATACCTCTGTTTACTTTTGAGGGAACTGTAAATGCTACCTGCAATGTGGAAATTATAGATAAGTGTGGTGTTCGTAAAACTACATTACATGATAAACAGTGCACACCCTGTAATATTAAAAACACTTAAACTGACAACACATCACTCCTATGCTGAAAAGGTATTAGTATAGAATTCACACAATCAAATACAGGTACCTACATTATGCAAGTCATTCAGAGACATTTTATAGTGAGTGAAGAAAAACAAATATAGCTGTGAAGTAGGTGAAGAGTATAATTAATCTCCCACTAAAGTGGTTGAATTCTGTTCTTAAAATGCCTTTGTTTCCCAAGATATGAACAGAACTGAAGATGACTACTACAGAAGTGGAAACCTACAGATGAGTAAAACAAATCCCATATAATATATCTAGTTTTAAAATGAGAAACAAAATAAGTGGTTTTTTTTTTTTCAGAACATCTCTTGTGCTCCAAAATGATATCTAAGCTAAGATTGTCTTTATGTTATGATTTTTAAAAATACTTTGAGTTTTCATTTCCTATAAACTAGCATAATTACCTCTAATTTAATAAAAGAATTCCTACCAGTGAAGTTTATGGAGTTCTGATTATATGCTTTTAGCCATGATAATAAAAGGAAGCTAGTTCTGAAGTTGCCTCTCCATCAATTAAAAAAAATGCATTAGTTCTCACTTTTTTGATGTTTTTAGAATATTAACATGAACCAATAAGAACTGATATGTCCAGACAATAGAAAAATTATTATATAAAAAATATTATTGGGATAACTTGTTAAAATATTCTTGGTAAACTTTGTGTTCTTTTTAAAAGCAAAAGGAGACCTTAGTGTGTAATGTGAATTTTATTAAAGTCAATGGAATAGTCAGACTAATATAATACTACATCATTTTGACAGGTCCTGAAAGACCAGGAAAACTATAAACAAGAAAATATTTAAGGATGGTCTTCGGGGATTCAGAAATGTCTGTAGTACTACACTTTGAAAATTTAGTTCCTTGAAACACATAGCAGATCTCGTTTGTTCATCATCACCAAATATATAAGCAATGATACTTCATATATATATATATTTATATATATATAATTATATAAATAAAAATATACATATATTTAATATACATAAAACCAAATAGCATATTTAGTATTCATAGTAAAATGCAGAATGGAATAGTACGGGGAGTTGAAAACTTCATTAAGGTCATCCAATCAAGGACCCTGCATGGCAGAAGAGGATAATATCTGAAGGGGTAAGCAACGAACAAGAGTAGTCAGAGACACAACTTTGAAGAAGGTCATCTAGATTTTGTAGCTGATAAGAAGGAGTAAACAAGAGGAACATGAGGACTTGTTAGCCAGCAAGCCCCAAGCTGAACTAGAAAGTGACTTACCCAATGTGGCAGATCAGAAGTGTCAGGATACAGGCAGAGGGACTGGACAGACAGGAAGGCCATGCCAGTACTTGAGGATCTGCAAATGAGTGTGTACTTGTGAATCTACACTTCTGTGTGTGTGCCTTCATCAATGAACTTCAACCCTGACCAACAGAAAAGGAAGAAGTGTGCTTGCCTTACATCTTCTGTATGTCCTGTTATGTTGCATGAGGATGCAGTTCAAGTTAGTGCCTTCTGCATGGCATTGCCTTCTGCATGTCATTGAGCCTGTGAAACCATCCCTATCACCATCTACTATGTGCCCTTTTTATTTGTGTGTGCCTCTGTAATATACATTCAGCCTTGCTACTGACTGAATCTGCAAACAGAGAAGTAACATCTGTATCCATAGGCCTGGGACAGAGACCCCCAGGTTCCCCTGTGCACCAGACTGGGCTCCAGCAGCCAGACAGTGAGAATCTCCCTGGGATATAGAGCTGCTAGACACTGCAACCATGAATAATATCCCTTAACATGGAAGATCACAGTGCTGTATGACCAAAATAATTTAGCACTCTGTCTGAAGAAAAAAAAAAGGACCTTAAAAAAGAAGATTTGCCAGAACAAACAAGTAAAACTATTTTTAAAATATATAATACTGTCAGTAAAGATAAGAGCTCTCCTTTAGTTAACTCAAACTATAATATCTCCTAAGTATAGCCTTTGCAAAACAGCTACTTGACCAAGAGAAGGTTTTAGTGTCCTGAGAGGTTCCACTGCATCATAGGTCACATCCTATTGATGTATCTTTCAGGAGCAGCTTTTTTTTTAAATGTACAAAATTCAAAGACCAATGTAGGGAATAATATTGTTCTGAGTGGCAATGGTAACACAGAGAGAGAAAGGGTAACAACTTTGTTTCACTTAGTGGGAGTGACAGAAGCCTGTGAAGGTGGAGTGCAGCAAGGATGATGTAGGGTGACGTGGAAATGGATGACACCTCTGTGCACATAATTCTATTAAAGCTTGCTGAGTTTACTTTATTATTCCTTAATATATATCTAAAATATTTAGGTCATATTGGGTTAAATGCACACACACTTTTACATGCTTTAACAATCATGTATTAAATTGAGTCACGTAATTCTGTGTCTGTAGATTCTCCTGTTCTGTTAGTGTGTACAACTTCAAGACTAACAGTTATGTTAAACTCACACTTCATGTTAGAAGGATGTTCTGGGGTTACAGCTGCTTCAGAAATAGCAAGACTATGTATTTCTTTTATCACAATTTATACAAAAATGAATTGAATTTTTTGCCTTTTTTTTTATTTAGGACCATCTTGTTAGTCTACTATTTGAAAGTACTTGCTTTTACTTTTTCAAAGTGAAGAGAAAAAATAGTCAGGTTTTGGTTTTTTGTTAATTCTTCACAGATGTATCTTGGTTACAAAACAGCTGTTGCTGCAGACCTGCAGTCTGGGGAGCCGCTCTGCAGTACAAGCCCTCGGTAACCATGAGACCTCACTGAGCCCTGACAGTAAAGAGTTAAATATCATCAAAGAATAACCGAATCATGAAATCATTAAAACTGGAAGGGAACTTGGAAACTCTCCAGTCCAACCTCCTACTCACAGCAGGGTCAGATATAGGGACAAACCAGGTTACTCAGGACATTTTATCCAGTCAGATCTTCACAGCCTTCAATGAGTGGCTGCACAGCATTTTTGTGCAGCCTGTGTCACTGGTAGACCTTCATGATGGGAAAGAAATCATGTGTCAAAAGCAGAATGGACTGTAGCAAAAGGGTAGAGCCAGGATACTCAGGGAAGTGATTTTTCCCATCTACTTGGCACTTGTAAGAATTTGTTTAGAAACTATGCCTGGTTTTGGACCTTCCACTGCAAGATAGACATTGACCAATTAGAGGGGTATCAAGACAAGAGCTAGAACATGTGCCCTGTGAATAGAGGCTGAGGCAGCTGGGCTTATACAGAAACCTTCTACAGACTGGGGCAGAAATGGCTTTGGGGTGAGCCAGTAGAAGCCCAAGTGCCTATGGGAGGTACTTGAGGAGATGGAACCTGATTTTTTCACTAAGTTGCTGAGTGGGAAGGTGAAATAAAGTAGACACACATTGATAGGATAGAAGTTCAGAGTGGATATAAAGAGAAATTTCTTTCCCATCATGAAGGTCTAGCAGCTACACAGGCTGCACAAAAATGCTGTGCAGTCACTGTCATTGAAGGTTGTGAAAACCTGACTGGATAAAATGTCCTGAGTAACCTGGTTTGTCCCTATATCTGATCCTGCTTTGAGCAGGAGGTTGGACTGGAGAGTTTCTGAGATCCCTTCCAGTCTTAATAATTCCATGATTCTATGATTATTTGATGATATTTACCTCTATTGTTTGTAGCACCAGTCATGCTTTGAAACATATCTGCCATCTGTTCACATTCATTTACAGCCACTGATGAAATTACACATGGAACTTTCTTAAGCAGTTATTTCAACCTTTCTTTCAAATAATCAAGTTCTTAGGGGTGTTGGAGGAAACAATTATTCTATTGTCTATGGAGATTTGGGGCAGGATTGTTCGGGTTTTTTTCCAAATAATTTTATCTTAAATATAGTCTGTTATTTCTGGTGACGTTACCAAAGTTGATCCTCATTTAGATCAGTAGAAATCCTTACATGATCTTAAAGGGGAGGATCAAGTATAAAATTGTTTATGACACAACAATAATTTGTAAAAGCAGCTGTCTGGATTCCATGCTCTTGAATATATTTTTTTTTTCTCCTCAACTAAAGAATAACATTTAAAACTGTATGTAGCAGACAGTACTTTCAGTAATGGTGGCCACATGGGTTTTGCTGCTACAGTGAGAAAAGACAGCAGAGCACCAGGGCAAGCAGGTGGAGTGAACAAAAATACAGGTGCTTGCTTTGTCACCTCAGCTTTTATTAAAATAACATAGCACTGGATATTTTAATCCCAGGAGAGGAGAACAACTGGCACAGGAAATCAACAGCAGGAATCACGCAGGTGTGTGTTCAACGGACTCAGCTTTTTGAATAGCATTAGTAGTTAGTAGGATGACATGGAAAGGACAAGAGAGAACATGTTTACAGAAAATTCTGAATTACCTTCTATTAAGTGGTGATGTAAAGAAAAGGACAGAGCTCTTGTCATGCTTTAGCAAAAAATTTTAGACAAGTAGTAGTCTGGGTTTGAAGAGAAGCCAAAGCTACCTGTGAATATGATGAAGTTTAAAATTTCCTGAATTTCTGATTCAGATTCAAGTCCAGAAATTGATCTTTCCTTTTGGCCAGACAGCCTAGACATGAGGTCCAGATTGTTCTCAGAACTGGTTCCCTCAGGTTTTCTGATCAAATCTACTCTAGCTAATTAACTGAGAATTCTTCAGACAGAGGAGGGAACATAAGAAAGCTTTTTGGTACTGGTATTAACATGGAAAAGAAGGAGTCAATATTCTTTCAAAACATGGTTATTCACTTATTCAAGGAATTCTGAAATTATTTTTGTTTTCTCACATTCACATAATGCTCTTCACAGAAATTAACAGTTTAAGAGAAAAATTAAGCACTCTTATAGCAAGCTCCCTGATGATGGACAGGCTACAGGTTATTTTTCTGTCCATATTTGAGTGGTAGCTTCTGAGTATGCTGTAGGTGGTTTTGGGGTTTACCCCTACACTTTTTTCTGCTTGCTTGTTGCAAACGTTAGTACACTAAATTATCTTTCCTCTATCTCCAGCTAAAGCCAGGCTATCTTTATTTTAAAAGTCTAAAACTGTTACTTGAAAGTGGCTTATGAGGCATTCAGAAGATACTGTGGGTAAAAACATTTTGCTGGTGAAGAAACAGTCTTTGAATTTATTCCTTTGAATTTATTCCTTTCTTCCCCTCTTATGTAGGACTGTTTGGTTGACAATTAAATAGTATATATTTAGAAATATAATTGTTCTGCAGATTGTTTAGTTTGGTTAAGCTGCCTTATATATAATTTGAAGTAGATGAATGCAGTAAATTGAAGCAAGTGCTAGAAGTCTTCACATTTTTCATGCAAATTAAGGAAGTCAGTGTGTGAAAAGACCTTTAATAATTAAAACTCTTAAAATTTAAAACTTTAAAGCACTTTTTGTCCCTACTTCCAACAGTGGTTAACACTGATTTGATACTAATAACATAATTTATCATGCTCTGCAGGTAGAGTGATGCCAACCAGAGGAAGGATTGCCACGGTCAGCTCTCAGCAATCTAACAGTCAAAAGATATTAGAGAAGGAAACAAGATCACCTTTATGTGCAATTAAACATAATGACAGTTAAGATTAAGAGTGTGTTTAGTCACAGTATCAGTCTAATTTTTTATGAAAATATCACCACATGCACCTATTTGGTTGGGTGATTGGCAGTGGTCAGTTACTTTGCTGTGACCAATTCAGTCTGAAATCCAACACTGATCAGAGACCTGACTGCTTGTAACATCATCACAGAATATTTCACTTTTTAAATACCAAAAAGTAATCAAATAATAATTTGATGGATATAGTATAGATAAATGGAAAGGGTTGATTAGCTGGCTAGGTGGGGCATAAAATCCATACTTCATAGTAATTTGTATAAAAATTTTAAAGCTGTGGTTTCAGTTTCTTATGACCAGATCTGAAAACTGTGTAGTTATCATTCTTGTTTACGTAAGGCAGTTGGTCTGCTCTCCTGCTGACTACAGATTTTTTGGGTGATAAATTCCTTGCAGGAATCATTTGTTTTGAAATGCCCAACCTAAAAGGCTCCTAGGCACTGCTATATTATTGACAATATTATACTCTCCTGGTATTTTATGTCAGTGGATGCATAGGGTTGGATGGCTTCTGCTTTTTTTTTGTTTTCTTTATTTCTAATGCTGAAGAGAAATTAAACTCTCAAAACAGTACTTCTCCAGGGGATTAATGTACTTCTTAGGTAAAGCATTTGACCTCAGGACTTAAAACATATTTCTTATTCTTGTTTGTGTGTCTCTAGAGGTTCTTCAGCAGTTACCAAGCTGTATGGTATCTGATTTGTCTTGGTGCATTTTGCTACTTTCTGTGATGTGCTTTGGAACATTAGCAGCAATCTGGGACTGGTATGATTTTATATGAAGATTTGCAGAAGATAAGCAACAATAAATCCAAATAACTCCCTCAGATTGTGATGGACTTGTAATGTAAAAATAAAACAGTGTTTAGGAAAATTTAAAATGGACCGCTATTGCTATACAGAATTCAATGTGCCAGGGAACACGCACCACAAAATGCAACTTCAAAATTGTAACTGTCACATATGCAATATATGGCACAATTATCTGCTTTTTCTGACTAGAGAATGTAATGCATAAGCAAGTGTCATTTCCCAATAGATTTTCCTTTGTGTCCATTATTTCTGTATATTTAAACTGTATCCTTGAAACTATGCTGCTGAATATATGCATAATCATCAACTGACACTGACTTTTTAAACAATCATTTATTTTTCTGCCCTCACAATAATCTCATTCTTATCATATTTTTAAAATCTTAAGCCAAATTTATTTTAGCATAATTATTTAGTAACTGATGGACCAGAAGCACAATTGGAAGGCCTGAAAAGAGAAGCTTTCTGACTACAGTTTCTGTCAGTTTGTATATATATTTGAACAAGAGAAAGATTCTTACACAAAAATTCTTCATAAACATGATGGTTTGAAGAATCTACTTATACAGCCTATGGTTTTAATGTAGAGTTATGAATTCACTATATAGTCCTTAACAAAGCTGTAGATTATGCTTGGAGTATCTAGTCCCTCTTCTTCTCCACTGCCTCTCTACCTCCTCTGGGCACCAAAATTTCAAGAGGTGCGCACCAACACTAAATGATCAACGAAGACGTCAGTGAAATGTAGCTGCTCTAAAACAGCTTTTGGCCATTAGAAAAGGTGGAGCAATCAGGCTGTAAATCACCAGAACAGCAGTTTTATCTGTCAAGAATCTGTGAGCACCGAGCAGGGCCTTTTCAAGTATTCATCTGACAGAAAGCCTGGAAAGTTATGAAAGGGCAAAGCCTGTGCCCATCAATCCCACCAGTCAACCAGAACTGCTTCTACCAGATGGCTAGGAGACAAACACTACTTGCTTGAAAGCAGATAGACCTTGACACACTCCCATAGGAATAAAAAGTTAAATTAAGGAGCAGTGCATTCGGAAAATAATAAATATGTTCATTTTTTGTGTTGCAAGTAAAGCAACATCACATTCAACAATTCTGTGCAAAGCCTATTTGTTTGTAGCTGTACACTTTTAACTCTTCTGATGGCCCATTAAAACAAAGACATCTTTTAAGCAAGGTTCTGACAAAAAAGTCTGCCTGGCCTTTACTGCAAAATCCAGGCATTTCTGCAGCAGTTGTATTGAGGGATACAGGGAGTTAAACAGAATTCTACCTTTTAAAAGTATTGAGCTTGAAAAATAGCATCAGTTACCTTTACAGACCCAAGAGACTTGAAACTCCAGGATTCAGTGTCTGGATCATCTGCTAATATACTACTGATCAGATGGAAAGTGTTTTATCCTAGGATATAATTAGCAAAATGACAATGCTAAAGCAATTTCTAGGCCAATGAGCCTACTGTACTCCAGATTTAAAAAGTTTTACTGTAAAAAGGAATTTAGCCTTAATGTATGTCTAATGGTATTTATGTAGGTTTTCTGACTTAAGCTTTTACTTGAAATGATAAAAGATGAATAAAGTTAATATAATCATATTCTTCTATCAATCCTTCCAGAATATATCATTTACCAAGTTCTGTCTTCATCATATTCTGTGCTCTGTAGATTTTCAAGTATATCAGAACAAAGCAAAGTACTCAAGAAAAAAATCACTTGCCCATTAAAAAGAAATGTAAACTAGTTTTGAATGCACATCATGCTTTTTCATCTCTGACAGCAGCAGTATTTCAGAAGACACCAGATATGAGGTATTTATGGCAGGTGCATTACTACTTAGAAACTAATCTCACACACATGGCTGTTAACGTGAAATATGGATTTTAATAATCCAGCTTGGTGAGATATGTGAGCCTGCCTGGTGGGGATGCGATTAGCCACAGTTTGCAAGATTAATTGAGATGCACAGTGTAAGATTACATTTAGTGAATTCCAAGCCAGTCTGATTATGCAAGAGACCACTTAGTTAATGCTGTATCTTTATAGATATGAAAAAAGATAAATCATAAATTCTACTGTGACAGGAGAGTCAGAATGGAGACTGTTTAAGTCAGTGAGCCCAGTGAAATATTCAGATATTTTGTAAGCAGAAAAATAAAACACCAAGAACAAAAAAAAATCCCATATAGTTCAAACAGAGCAAAGAAACATAAAAGGAATGAGATTTAAAATGTCTGCCATCATCATTATTTTAAATCGATGGTATGAAATTTATTTTTTTGTTTAAACATGGCAACACACATTCAGGACAGTACTGGTTTTAAATGGTGATTTTCTTTTTAGTTTACAGTTGAGTCTAAAATTACATTGAGATCACCACTACATGAGATACCAGTTTGAAAGATTATATACTTTTAGAATGGCACTGTCAGGAAGACTTTAGGTAATACAGAACCATTTAATACAGTACCATTTAATACAATTCCATGAGTATATCTTCCAACCTACTGCATTGTTGAAAGCACCAACTTGTAATACAGAAGCAGAAAAAACAGGGTGGTATGCGCAGAAACCAGTGTAGCCTGGGTTCAGTGTCTTCCTCAACAGGCTATCAGTATATTTGGATAATTTACCCACTCACTCCTTCCCTGATTTTTCCTGTCTGTGAACTAATTATTAACCAATAGAGATACTGAAGGGTCTTCAGATACTATTTTTTTACTTTTAAACCCATATGAGTACCAAATGTGGAGAGTGCTTTCAGAGAAAACACATGCTTACATCTGGTAATTATTTTAGATGACCAAAGTCCTGAACAAAACAATTAAAATAATTTATGTAAAAGTGTAGATTTTCTCTTCATGATTTTCATTTTTGTAATTGGTACATGGGCTGCTGGCTGCAAAACTAGTAACTTCTGGAGCCATATAACAGATGTTTTTGGTCATTCTCTTAAGCCACAGCAAACCTCACATAGATTAGTCAGTCTTCTGAAACAGAAATGAAGTACACACACAAAAGAAGAAATACGAGAATAAGGTAGTGTGAATTGTACTTAATTCGTTTACTTTGACAGCTATGGTTTAGCTTAAACTACTGATGGGAATACATTGAACTTACTAGTAAACGTTGTATCTTAAATGTTAAATATTGTTCAGCTTTTAGTGGCATGAACATCAGTCAATAACTTTGCTACTAAAGGATTTTCTGCATAAGGAAAAAGTTGTATGTGTGTATGTACATGTCCCAGGGAAATAATAGAGCACTAACATGCAGAGTAAATGAACACTGAATTCACTTTTAATCCAGTTTGTCAACCATACTGTGTTGACCATAGATTTTGTAATTCTCTACAGTGTCACAGTCTGATATTCAGTGCTACAGCACAGGTTCCAGTGCTGCTTGATTGGTTTTGCCTTGCTTAAACTGTGTCTCTTGAAGCTCTCCAGGATACTTTCTCCTCATTAAAGGTCACTAAGGAAGCTGATGCAAGCAAAACAGGAGAAACAATAGCCACAGACAATGACAGGGAAAGGGTGAAGGAGAATGATCCAATTTCATCCCTTCTCATTTGATTTTCAGTTGATGACTACTGACCAGGAGCAAAAAAGAGAACCTTGGAACACCAAGAAACAGTTGCACACCAACACATAGTGCAGTAGGATATCCCAGTCAAATGAGACTAGACTATACCAGTTTTGGTAAGGTTTTAATGTTGACAATATATTAAGTCACAGAATCATAGAATATCTCAGGTTGGAAGGAACCCATAAGAATCATCGAGTCCAACTTCAAGTCCTTCAGGGGTTCTGTCACTGTCATAGATTTTACAGCAAAACTATTTATTAATTTGTGCGATGTACAGGAAATTGCACTGTTCATGAAAAAAAATCTATTAGAAATGGATATTAACTTTAGGTTTTGGTGCAATTGAGAAAAAAACCCAAACAAGCATGCAGTAGAATCAGAGCAGAAACTTAAATGTTACTACCACGGTGAAAAACTCCTTTCTGCCCTATATTAAATCGCATTATAAGGAACACTGATGCCTTTGATTTTTGAAAGCAGAGTATTCTCTATACATGTTCATACTCTATGATTAAGTTTTAATATCTGTCTGCGTGTTCTTACTGAATTCTCAGAAGGTCTGAGAAATGTAGACTTTCAATTAAAGTACCATTTTTCCATATGTTGGTGGCAGCCATCTGGAAAGTAGTTTGGAAGAAAAAAGGCCTGAGGGTCCTGGTGGGCATGAGACCATCCAGCAATGGATGCTTACAGCAAAGACAGTCAATGGTATCCTGGACTGCACTAGGTAAAGTTTAGCCAGCAGGTAGAGGGAGGTAATCCTTCCCCTCTGCTTAGCTCTGGGGAGACCACAGCTGAAGGACTGTGTCCAGTTCTGGGTTACTCTATACAAGAGAGACATGAACAGACTGGAGAAGATCCTATAAAGTGCCATGAAAAATGATGAAGGGTCTGGGGCATTTGTCCTGTAAGGAAAGGCTGAGAGAGTTGGGACTGTTCAGACTGCAGAGGACTCATGGGAGATCCCATTGATGTCTATAAGTACCTGGAAGGGAGGTGCAAAGAGGGTGGAAGCAGAGTCTCTTTAGTGGTGCTCAGTGACAGAGGAAATGGGCACAAATTGAGATACAGGAGTTTCCCTTTGAACACCAGGAAACACTTTTTTACTGTGAGAGTGGCTGAGCACTCGCACAGGTGACCCAGGGAGGTGGTGGAGTCTCTCACCCTGGAGATATGCAAAGCCTCTTATACATGGTCCTGGGCAACTGGCTCCAGATGGCCCTGTCATAGCAGAAGAGTTGGACCAGATGTCCTGTGGAGGTCCCTTCTAACTCAACTCTTCTGTAATTCTGTGAAGGTATTACTGTTACTCAAAGAAAGTGGCAGTATGAATATGAATCCTTTCCTCAAAATAATAGCTGCTGTACTGATGAGGTAGACATTCCACACGAATGTTTGATTTTGGCTTCTGTTAAAACGTTCATCCAAAGTAATTTTTTCAAATACGTCTTTACTTTACATTAAAATGCAGGATTCTCAGAAATATCTCAGTAACTTAGAAGTAAAATTTCATGGACAGATAATTTTTTTTCATAAATCACCACGATTTTTTAAAGCTGGATGTTCAAAATTAAAACAAAATAGTTCATCCATCATCAAATTATATACAGACAATTTAAATGTCTGTTAATTTTAGTGAAGTTTTACTGACTAACTTGAAAAATTGGTCATTTGAAAAATGAAGGCTGTAATATTGCTTCTGTCAATGAAAGTATAGTATACAAGCATTTCATTCACATTGCTACTTTTAAACAAAGAAAAATTATTTTGTTTGTATTTCATCCCTTAGAAGTATTATTTGAATATTTGACCAACATTAACATAGGCTTTGGGTTTGTAGGACTAAATGACATATCCTTCACTTCAATTGATATTTCCTGTCTATTTTCTAGAAAGTCTATAGAACATCATTAGATAATACCCAGTGTTTTATACCTTGAGTCAACCTGAATTTATACTGTGGTAGTTCCTGTGTTTTGCAGTTATCTGTTGCAGAAGAAAAATGCTATATCAGAAACTAATTTACTTATATAAAAACATGCAACTAATGAAATAAATTATATGTTCTAGATAGCCTACTTTAGAATTTTATTTTCCATTAATGCAGATACTGATATAAACTTCTTAACAATAAATATTAAAATATTTTCCACTTAATAATGCTTTTTGAAAATGATTTTTTCTTCATTCCATGCAGATAAAACAGATACAGATATCTGCTCAAATTTTCAAAGGAAATTCAGAAATATTTTGATGTATGACAGCTCTCCTATTTGTATTTTTCCATGTATATAAAATCTAAGTCTTGTGGTCTTAGGGATGCCTATGACAAAACCAGTATCTTTGACACTATCCAAATGTAAAACCAGCTTACGAAGTAAAAATAAATCTATGCAAATACAACTGCTATGTGATTTGAATAATAAAGGAGATGTGTTGCCCATGAAGTAACATTCTTGGGAGAGTGGTAGGAGTGCCTTTCCAGTAATGTCTTTTGATACTACTGACATTAAAATTTTGCATAAAATAATGATGAAACAGTGGCAAAGTGATTGGTTTATTTCCCTCTCATATCTAAATCAAATATTTTTCCCCCCTATTTTTTTAAATTTGTGTACAAGTTCAAGTATATTTCTTCTTTAGAATAAAAGTGATATTTAAAGACAGGAAAAAAAATTTCAACTATGTAATATAAAAGAGTGCATGTTTACAAGAATATGTATATAAACGCACACACTTTAAATTCTAGAGAAGGTATACTAGAAATAATTAATATAATTATTTTAAATAAAGATGACATTCCAGGTTTAGCATGCTTTGAAAAAACATTTTATTGAATGCTTCGAGATATACTTTTTTTGATATCATAGCCATTCTTTGTATTACCTTGACAGTAACTCTGAACAAGGTACACAGAGTTCATAAAGCAATTACACCTAAGTTATGCTTTCTCTTATGTGTAATTATAATTTAATTCATAGAGCCAAATGCTTAATTATATTATAAAAATGAATTAAAATGTATTAAATATAATAGGTATGGTTTCTGAACAATAAACTGTGAAAACAGAAAATGAAGAAGTTATTCATTCTATTAATAATGAAAGGGGAAGAATAAGTAAGACTTGCTCTTTATTAACTTTGGGATTTTTTTATTGCTAGAATGGGTCTGTTTTGACTTTGACTTTCTGTTTCTGTTTAACTGTTTGATTTTTACAGTATGCTTAAAAATAAATTAAAGGAGAATTTTTTTTCCCTTAGACATAAAAGTTAGAATTCTAACTGCATTTTTAATAAGAGCAGAATAATATTTTTGCTAAGCTTTTTTAATGTGCTTTTTTTGTGTTCATATATATTTTCTAGTAAAACAATAAATCCATATAAAATAATGTTAAAATATACCACTTGTGGAGTGGAATCAGTCTTAAATATTTTTCAGAACAGCACTCTGAATAGCAGTAGGTACACCAAAACTATGAAATAGTTATGACACTTCAGGTGTTATTTTGACAACTATGTAATGAACTGAAGCACAGCTGGTCAGGGCTAGAATACTGTGAATGATGGCATTTATGAAAACAGTAATACCTTGTATCATAATTTGATCTAAGCAGTTTGTTGCTTGCATTTTTTCTTGTCAGAGGATTACATAAAAGGAAATGATAAAATCTATATATAATTTCTGTAACAAAGGCTTGTCAGCATGCATGTGCTGTACCTCTTTATACTTACATAGGTAAAATAATTTTTGCAGAGCCCCACTTTACATTGCAAACAACATATGGATTTACATAAAAGGAACTTGTTTAGAAAATCAGAAAAAAAGTTGTCTGTGATCCACCTAGGCTAGTCTCCCACCCCTGCAGCAAGTCCATCTACTTCTAACCATTCCTGATAGTCAGTACTTGACAGTGTTTGGCACCAACGTGTATTCCACAATGTCTCATAGCAATTTTTCCAGCCTGAACCCTTATGCTGGAAGCAAAGGTTTAGTTCCCACCTAGCAAACAGTGTTAGTGTTCACACTTGGCGGTTTGGGGACTATCTGCCTCTGCATGTACGAGAGCAGGTAACTGTCACACTATCATGACCGGTTTTCGATTCTGGAACTTCCTGGATTAGGTCAAGAGAAGGGAAAATATTTGAATTAAAGTAACAAACCATAGAAAATTATGACACTACAGGTATTTCATTTGAAATATGCCTGGATCCTGAGGATTCAATGAATTTATAATGCTTGCTTCAGGTGCTTCTTTCAGCACAAAATAATAAGGCTGAAAAAGAAGTGTGGTCTTACATACCGGTGAAAATATAAAGATTAATAAAAAAACCCTAAATAGAATCAGTGAAAATGTGGATGAAAAACAGAAAGAGTAAGAGATTAATAACAATGTTCTGCATGCAACTGGAACATACAAGACTTAGAAATCAAAGAGTTTTAACTTGTGCCTGTGTTAAGTTTCTGAAAAAATCTAAAAAAGGTAAAAATCAAAGCTAGCACATATACAATACTAGGTCTTTGGCTAAAACTTTTATAAGGAACCTAAATTAAATTTGAAAGAGAAAGAAAAATATACAGGTCACTTCACTGGAATTTGATTTCCTGTTGTTTACTGATATAAGTTATAATTTCAATAATCAAAGCACCTGTCACTGCATTCTGTAAGAACCATTTTATGAAAATGCATATATTGATTTATTAGCAATGGAACATGGGGGAAAAAAAAAGGTCTAGATGTCCTAGGTGTTCTGCAGTCATGGAACAACCATCTCGATCAGCTGTAGCTACAGAACAGCTGCAATGCAGTCACCACTTGGTGCAGAACTCCCATTAAAGGCAGAGGCACAAACTGCTGTGGTGAGCTTGTTTTATTCTTCTGGGTATTACTCACCTAAATCAAGGATTACTGACCCGATGTACTATCATGCAACAGAAAGAGTCTTTACACGTTTGGCTAAGGAAACTCTCAGGGACATGCAGTGCAGGGACCCCTGAGGGCCTTTCCATTCAGCAAACTTCAGTTCAGCCTCACAAAGAAATTGATGAACCTTACTGGGACCAAAGGAAAAAAGGACAACTGACTTTTCCTCAAGAGAAAGAAATTTTTGGGACTCCACAAATGATGAACTTTGAGGTGCCACAGAGGAGAAACAAGCAAGGAAAGTTGCAATTTCCTTCCATTTAGGGGGTAAATTTGGGGTTTTCTATAAATGTTTCTACTTCCTTAAAGATAGCAACTTCTGAGAGAGCTGATATCTTAAAGGGATTGATCTGTATTATATTATTGTCTACTTTATATGACTTTAAAATAGATTGCATTATCTCAATTTAAAGAAAGACTATTGCACAGTTAAGAGGTATCCTGCTTATTATAAATGAGATAATTTAGGAGATAATTATTTGCCTGGGCTGCTTGACAGCAACGTGTTGAAATGGTTTAATGATGGTAGTATTTTAATTAAATATGTCTGTTTCTTAAGGACAACTTTCACACTAAGAAAGATTTTCGGTTTTGGTGGGGTTTTTTTAGTAGGGACTGAAAAAAAGGGAAAGAACGATGTTCAACTAGAAAATAATATTCATTATTCACTAAATAAATGAGTTTTGAAAAGTGTGCATATTCATGGACAAAGCAAGGTGATCTAATTATAATTAAGGTTTATAAGTAACTACAATACCTTCTGTTGATGTTTTGAACTTTATAAAGTTTATGCTACTATGATCTGTAGTACGAGTATTGTATGTGCATCATTTTTTTCATTCACAGTTTAAGTGAACATGTGTATTTCATCAGCTTATTGGAAATTCATGTGTTGCAAAAAATCTGATATAAATATAGGTGGTGACATGAGAAACTAGACAGTTAAAAGTCACAAGGGCTAAAACCCACCACTTCAGTTGCAAAATACAGAGACATCTAACTTAAAGGGGAAAAAAGAAAACTGGCCTTCAGTTTTGAGGAGCAAAACTGGTATAAGTGCCCAAAGATCCAGAGCAAAAAATCATCAGCAATTTGACAGAGTACCTAGATAGTACAAGGGGCAATGGTTTTCAACAAAAAGAGGATAGATTCAGATAATGTATAAGGAAGAAACTTTTTACGATGAAAGTGGTGAGACACTGGAACAGGTTGCCCAGAGAAATCGTGAATGTCTCACCCCTGGAAGTGTTCAAGGCCAGGTTCGATGGGACGATGAGTAACTCGGTCTAGTGGAAAGGTTCGATGCCCATATATCTGATCTATATTTCTCTTCTTTCAGTTTAAAGCCATTACCCCTTGTCCTATCACTACATGTCCTTGTAAAAAGTCCTTCTCCAAATTTCTTGTGACCCCTTTTAGATACTGAAAGACTACTGGGTGATCTGTCCAAGGCCTTCTCTTCTCCAGGCTAAGCAACCTCAAATCTCTCAGCCTATCTTCATAGGAGAGATGCTCCAGTCCTTGTTGAGCTTCATGAGGTTGACACATGCTTATCTCTCACATCTGTCCAGGTTCCTCTGGGTAGCATCCCTTCCCTTCAGCATGTCAATTAGACCACACAGTTTGGAGTCATCATCAAATTTGTAAGAGAGTGTTCAATCCCACCGTCCATGTTGCTGACAAAGATGATTGTTATTTTCAATTTAATCTCCCTTGCATATTAATTTTCTCCCTACAGTCAGCACTGTTGTCTGTTAGATCAGTATTTTGGACGATCGCATTAACATTTACATGCATTACATGTCCTACTTCAACCTCGAATATTAAAAGAGAATCCTTATCTTAAATCCCAAATGTTGAGGGCTTTTGGACATAGTTTAGGAAAACAAAGTACTATAAATCATAGGGACATCAAATTTAGAGTGGAAAGATGGGAGAAAGGTGCATTCTTTATTTATTGAGCATTGGTTTGTACTGTAAATGTAATTGATATATTAATAATACTTAGAGAGTGTGAGAGAATAATTCACAGAACCACAACAGACATATATACAGGCAGCTATTTCTTAATGCAGAGGACTGGCTAGGTGAATAAGATATATGTGCAAACATTAATTAATGTGCTATATGTCCTTAGTGAATGCTTTCTGCAAAACAACTGAGAACATAGTATTTTTAATTAATTGTAGTTTAGACTGATGAGAAATTTAAGTGTTAGAGACTCATTCAATACTACATATGAAAGAGAATCTAAAGATGTTTGATAAGCCTGCTGACACATTATTTGAGCTTTTTGTTATCATTTTAAGCTAATTACTTACAGCAATTACATTCTACAGCTTTGTTACAAAATTATGGACATCCTTAACTACTTTCATTTTACATCTATTTTTTTTTCTATATCAACAACACAGTCATTTTGGTATTAGCCATGCTGTATTTTGCTTGATTTTTCAAATGTGATAGAAATAGCACAATCTAAGGAATAAGAGTAACGTATACTGTAATTAGATACTGTAATTATATATCTAGAAATAGCTTTAAGATGTGATGGATGCACCCTGAAATGAGTTCATTGTCAAGTAACAAGTTTTTACAGTAGTCTACCATGAGCACCAATCCATTGCTTTCTCAATTTTCACTTTTTACAAGCTTTACACTAAAATGGATTTCCTGGGGAGATTAATAGCTATCTGAGTGCTATCCATACTGTTATTCACTGTAAATATCTCCAGCAGCCCTATTAACTTTAATGCATTAGCACTTCTTCTATTTATTACAACTTAATGAATGCATAACAATTTTAGTTTAGGACACCATTAGCAGGATAGATTTTCCAAGCTCCTGTAGCTCAGCAGATATACTATCATAAATTAACAGCCAAGCTACGTGCTCTTTTACGATGGTCATAAGACAAAATTATTAGAAAACCATTTTTCTATTCTCCTACAGACTTGGTATTCAAAAAGGCTACTGGTTTTGTAAAAGCATCATGTCTGAGTGCTATAATCAGCATATCAGGATTTAAGCAGAAGTGAGGATATAAACCCAGCCCCTACAGCATTCTTTGAGGTATGGCAAGAAAACTAACCAGAGCATATACATCAAATACCAAGGAGCTGCTTATGTCTGACTACTGGGACTATTAATTTATACCCTATTTATAATAGGAGATATTTCCCTTCCCTATTATTTGGAACAACACTCAATAAAAATCAACCATATCTTTGAGGGCTTGCTGGGAGCCTACACGAGCAAATGAAATAATACTTGTGTCATTCATTTCACATCTATAAAGATAAAGCAATGAAACATAGATGGCTGAGTGGATTTCAGGGAAAATTTGATGTGTAAAATGCTTTCCGAATCTCTCCCACTCTGACAGTGATGCTTGAACCCCTGGAGAGTAGTTTGAGTAGTTGTAATACGCACTTGTGTAATTCATGGAAATTGTATGTATAGAGTGTTAGTATGACAAACAAATCAGCTTGCTGTGATCTAAGTTTAAACTATTAAAAATACTAACTCAGCTGCAAGATCCAGATTATTAGTCCTACAGACATCAAAATAAATCAAGAAGAATAGAGATATCCAAGAAAGACCATCACTTCCTAGAGAAAAATGTATGGTGAGCATTGGATGACTATTTATGGCTTTATATCTTGCGCTATATTTGAAAGTACGGACGTAAATTAAAAAGAAAAAGAGTAATATCAGTTCTAGATACCAATCCAAGTAAAATAGCTACCTGAAGCTGAAGCTCAGTTACAGCCAAGCAAGGTTTCTGTAGTTACATACTGGCCTGCTGAAGAAGTAAGACATCTTTACAAGCCAGAGAGAAAAAGGCAACATTTTCCACAAAAAAAAGTTGAATTCTGTCAGTAAAATAACCAATCTTCTTTATTCTTTCAGAGTGTTTTTATTTTTCATTGAACTTTTTGAAATACATTGTAAGAGAGAGTTAAATCTAAGTCTTCAAGTTTTCACATTTTTCAGTGCTTCCTTTTTCTCTATGTGGCCAATTGTTGCAGTCCAAAATTCAGATACCAACAGAAAAAGAATGGTTAGGATTAAACAGGAAACCTTGGGCCACAGGAGCTGGGTAAAAACCCACCATCTAAAAGACGAGACAAGATCCATTGACCTGCCTCCCCCAGCAGGATGTAGAGAGACTTTGCATGATGCTTTTAGATATCCCATTGTTTTCTCCCCTCCCTGTGTAATCCTTATTTTGGGAAAAGCTGACCACTCTTCCCCAGTATAATCTTACTTACTGGAAATATCAAATCCCTTTTCCTCCAAACATAAATACTGGATCCAAGAAATGTAAATCCCTTTTTTTCCTTGTGTCACCTCTGCTACTGGAAATGCTAATAGATTGCAGAATCCTCTATTTGGCATAACCCTGCCTCCTTATTAGCATGTTAAACTCCTGAGACCCTTAAATAGAGGTTTGTGTGTTCAAAAAAGATATTCCAGTTTTTACCCCCATATCTGGGATTGTGTTAGCTTTATTGGACCCTTACAGTCAATCAGAAATATTCCTTGAAATTCCCTATTATAGCTCCATGTATCCACACTATATTTGTTATCTGGAACGCCTGCCTTAGCTATGGTTCTTGAGCCATACCATTTTATGTGTGTTTAAAACCTGTGATATCTGAAATAAGCTAAGTTACTTAAGGATTTCAGATGCTATCCTTACATCAAAATATCCTGAAAACGTTCATTTGTGTCCTTTTTTTTTTCCAAAACTGCTGGTACAGGACTGAAATATGCAAACTTCTCTGAAGATCCTGGGGTACTTCAGCTTGAAGGGGACGCTTGCTACAGGTGAGAGAGCAGCCAGCCAGCCTGCCATCGAACAGATGTTTCTTTCATATTACTTATTCTTGCGATAAACTGATTGATAGAACAAGCATGCAACTTTGAGGAGTCTAGTGTTTACTTCTCTATTATATTTTGTCACAGGATAAATGTACACATTTAATATATTCTTACACCCTGCCCCAAAACCTATCCTTCATAAGCAGTGTAAAGTTTAGCTTCCTTCCTGTTAGGTTCATGAAGTTTTTCTGGATCAGTATTTCCTCACTTTCATGGGGTCATAAACTAACAGTTCGCTACTACATGCATTTCTCTGGAAATCACATGGAGAGACAAAGATCAAAAATCCTATAAAAATCATTACATTCAGTTCTGACATTAGGTTCACATGTGTGAGCAGTTATTTTAAGTCTGTTTGATTTGCGTTTTGCATTGAACATAGCGTGTTAGCAGCTGGAAGCTCTTACATGTGAATTGTAAAAATGAAACATGAATATTTCATGTTACTTTTAGTGAGATATGTCAAAATGCTTAGAGTAAATTTCTAAGAACCATCTTTCAGGGCAGAGTAAATTTCAGAACCATCTTTCAGTTTTCTACTGCATGTCCTCAGCTCTTTGTATGGCATACAATTACGGCAATGACATCATCAGGGTGTGTAAAATCAGGGGTGAGTCATCTTGGAAGTAGCTTTTTTAGGTAATATTTTCTCAAGGGAAAAGTACCTTCCAAACATGCCAAACAAGTTAAACTCTATTCTACTTCTTAATAAAGGTAAAAATAAACATTACAACATTTAGAATTCTTTATTATTTTCTGGCCAAAGACTTTCCCTTTGTTTAATTTATTTAGCTTTTATATATATATATATATATATATATATCTTGTAGACAGAGATAAGAATCTGAATAGCCCCCTGTAATCCAGGAGGAAACTACGACCTGCTGAGCCACTTGGATCCCCACAAGTCTATGGGACCAGATGGGATCCACCCAAGGGTGGTGAGGCAACCGGCGGAAGAGCTCACAAGCTGCTTTCCATCAATTACCAACAGTCCTGGCTCACTGGGGAGGTCCCAGATGATTGGAAGTTGGCTAATGTTATGCTGATCCACAAAAAGGGCTGGAAGAAGGATTCGGGAAACTACAGGTCTGTCAGCTTGACCTCAGTGCCTGGCAAGGTCATAGAGCAGATCATCCTGAGTGCAATCGCACAGCACCCGCAGGATGGACAAGGGATCAGACCCAGCCAGGTTTAGGAAGGGCAGGTCCTATCTGACCAACCTGATCTCCTTTATTGATCAGGTGACCCACCTGATGGATGAGGGGAAGACTGTGAATGTGTCTACCTGGACTTCAGCAAAACCTTTGACACCGTCTCCCATAGCATACTCTTGGAAAAGCTGGCAGCCCATGGCTTGGACAGGGGCACTCTCTACTGGGTTAGGAACTGGCTGGAGGGCCGGGCCCAGAGAGTGGTGGTGAACAGTGCTGCATCCAGTTGGCGGCTTGTCACTAGTGGTGTCCCCCAGGGATCAGTGTTGGGACCAGTTCTGTTTAATATTTTTATCGATGATTTAGATGAAGGGATTGAATGTACCATCAGCAAATTTGCAGATGACACTAAGTTGGGGGGGAGTGTCAATCAGCTGGAAGGTAGGAGGGCTCTACAGAGGGACCTGGACAGGCTGGAGAGTCGAGTTGATTCCAACGAGATGAGGTGCAACAAGGTCAAGTGCCAGGTCCTGCACTTTGGTCACAACAACCCCATGCAACTCTACAGGCTGGGCACAGAGTGGCTGGAGAGCAGCCAGGCAGAAAGGGACCTGGGAGTTTGGATTGACAGGAAGCTGAACATGAGCCAGCAGTGTACCAAGGTGCCCAAGAAGGTCAATAGCATCCTGGCCTGGATCAGGAACTGTGTGGTCAATATGTCTAGGGAAGTGATTCTTCCCCTGGACTCAGTGCTGGTGAGGCCACACCTGTAGTACTGTGTCCAGTTCTAGGCCCCTCAATTCAGGAAGGATATTGAGGTGCTGGAGCAGGTCCAGAGAAGAGCAAGAAGTCTGGTGAAGGGACTGGAGCACAAGTCCTATGAGGAGAGGCTGAGGGAGCTGGAGCTGTTTAGCCTGGAGAAGAGGTGGCTCGGGGGAGACCTCCTCAATCTCTACAACTCCCTGAAAGGAGGTTGTAGCCAGGTGGGGGTTGGTCTCTTCTCCCAGGTAGCTATCAGTAAGACAAGAGGACATGGTCTTAAACTTAAGGTTAGATATTAGGAAGAAATTCTTTACAGAAAGGGTAATCAGGCATTGGAATGGGTTGCCCAGAGAAGTGGTGGATTCTCCGTCCCTGGAGGTTTTTAAGATGAGACTGGATGTGGCACTTAGTGCCATGGTCTAGTAACTGCGGTGGTGTTGTATCAGGGGTTGGACTTGATGATCTCGGAGGTCCCTTCCAACCCAGCTGATTCTATGATTCTATGATTATATATATATATAGGTATATATACACTCTCAAATACCCCAAAATCAATCAGAGTGAGAGATAACTCTTTTCCTGTCAGTTCTTTCATCACCTTTTTTCAATTCAAAAAATGATGAAAAGTTGTTTTATAATAAGTTGTGGGGGTTTTTCATCAGGAATGATCAGTATGAACAACAAAGGTTAGAGTTAGTGGATTATTGTTTTCTGGACAGGACATTTAGTAAAACACAGAAACACTGTCCTTCCTACAAGGAGTAGGATTAGTATGGCAGAGCTATTAAGGATGATATTATGGATCAGCACTTCATTTAAACTCAAAATGTCCGTATGAATACCCAGGTGTTACTCATAATACTATCACAGACAAAATTCTAGATTTAGCATGTCTGCTCTTGTCACTCTTTGTTTCCTTTGTAAATAACAGAGAGAAAGGTATCCTTGTGTTGGCATCCTATTTCTGCATAATATTTCTTCTGAAGCCTCCTTTTGGAATATAGATGTATTAAGTACAGAGATTCACAAGAATTCACTGTATACTAAAAACATATGTTACATATGTGTCTATAAAACATATATTATGTGCAATACACATTTAACATTAATATAATAACATATTCATTTTTAAATGAACTTGAGTCCCCAAGATAAGTTAACTTCCTGAAGAAGCCTCTATTATTGAACAAATACTCATTTCTCTAAAGGTATTTATGACTCCTGTCTGACTTGATGGTGACCTAGCAAACTGTACATGACTGCTTCCCTCCAGGGAAGTTGTTGTGCTGAAAGAGGCAGAATAACTCAGGCAGCAGAAGTGCAGAAGCAACTAAAGAACAAGGTGCTTACAATCAAAAGCTGCATTGAGGCCCAAAGCAGCCTGACATAAGCCTTGACTAATGATTTAACTCAGCTCTTCAGCATGCAGGTGTATCTGTTCTATCATCTAGAGGACATGCAAATCACTAACACGTGCGAATGAGCTGATGTTACAAGATAATGGCAATGCGCACCTGTGATTTAGAAGGCAAACCAAGGCTTTAGAACAGTGGGCTACATAAATTATTATAAAATGCTTTTACTCTAGAAATTAAGAGGCTTGCTGAATATAATACAAAAATTCAGTGCTTATATTTGATATCAAATATTTAAGTATAACTACAACCAAAAAATCTCTACCCTTAAATTTATAAACAATCTTAGATATTCATAATTTTTGACTGATTTATGCACAAATGTCAAGATAATTTCGCTGGAGTAGAGAATGCTGCAGCAAACAGCAGAGCCACTGTCTGATGTTGACAGACAGTGGATGACTACTTGCCTTCTCTTCCTTTGAGCTGGCATTTCAGATTTAGAAGTGTCTAACCTACTTACAGCAAAGTAAATTACTGATAGTACTTCATGTTTTCATCCTTTCACTCTAAGATTAATTACTTTACAGAGACTTTACAGCATTTTGGTTTCCCTTTCTCAATATGAGAGTGTATTCACATTCAGAAAAGAATGAGGGATTGAGGCTAGGAAATTGCTTTCATTTTCCCTTTGCCACTAAATAACATGTCTTCTCAATATCAGGCTAAAAGGTCAATATCTAATTTAGAATCCTGTTTCTATAATCCTTGAGATGATTAACTTCAGGAGACTTGGCCTTGTGATTTAGTGCTTTCTTAATGTGAGAAAAAGCTGGAATTTGGCCCATACTTAAAAGCAATCATTGAAAAATTCACAGTCTATTTGCCCTTCTCTTCCCATTCCGGAAAATCTCTTGGGGCAGTTGCCACAGCTTTGATAAAGCTCACTGAGCTAATGCTTTTCAAGTGGTTGTGTTTGGGTGTATCATGGATTCAAAAACAAAAAAAAGGGACTAAGAAATGAGTTTGATCCTTCTGCTTCTGGATTATTCACACTGCTCAACTACTCACACTTCCAAGGTTCTGAGCATACAACATATCCTACCTCAGTTTTGAACAACCCAACTCTCAGTCAAAAAATCTGCTGGTGAAAGAGCTATCTCTAACTTTTTTTCCCTTTGGACAAATGACCATTTGCTGATATCTATCCTCCTAGTTATGTCTGATATATTTTTGTTTAACATTTTAGACATAGCTTTTAAGCCTGCTTCTTTGGAGTAGGACCTACAGCCTCTTACTCTCAGATTTGAATTTGCCTGAGTGGGTTACATTAGATATCACAGAAAAGCCATAATCTGTCCTTTAGTCCCTTCACAAGTGTGAAACCTTGTTCCCACAGTTTCAGTGCTAAGGGCACAGAAGTTTTAAGTTAATTCATGAAAAATGTACGCTTAGTTTTTTACACTAGAGAAAATGATATATTTCTTCTCTAGCAAAAGATGGTCATCCGAACACTTGTACATATCTCTATTTTCCCCTCATTTTCTTCTTGTACTCTTGAGAGTTTGGGAGGTGTAGGCCTGACCATTCCTTAGAATTTCAGGATATTCTTTTGCACATGTCTTTTCTTTCAAATCACGGATTACATATCTCATACCTTCATCAAGGTTGGTTTTTTTCTTAAGTGAACTTCTGTTGAGATGAACTTCTCTTTAGCAAGCAGAACCCTTCCTTTGCTTTTTTTTTTTTTTGCGATTTTTTTCCCCTCCATCTGTATATATTGCAGATATAACTGAGAACCAATAACCTGAAAACCTTGCTTTTTTCTGAGTGATTTTCCACCCCAGATCTCTCTTTTCACCTCTAAAGGTTTTCCCAGTTCAGGTGGCCTTCTTAGCTTAACTGTTGTTTGGCCACAAGCCAGTCTGTCAGATTAATGGCTGATACTGTTTGTTCTGCAGCTTCATTCAGACAAGTAGATTGATTTCTGTTAGAGAATTTGTCAGTTTTTGATGGACTTAATGCCTCCTTGAGGTATTCAGTAGCATGGCAATTTCAGGAGTTAACAAGCATTCTTCAGTGATACACAGACAGATGCCCCAAATTGTTCCAGTAGATATATAAAAATACAAATTCCCCTGTTTGTAGAAATGGGATGTGAAGCAGTTATTAATGTATCATACATACCTGTTATTTAAAAGAGTCTGACTTACTATAGCATGCATTTTAAGTTCACAAATTCTCCTTTACAGAGTCTTCCTTTATTTCCTCCTTATGATTAATAAGCTACATATTCTTTCAAAACGCTACAAATACATACAAACAAACATCTAAAGAATTTCAAAAGTATTCTAACTAACCTACAAAAAGGCTAATTTATTGTACCTAACATGCAGAAAGTTACTTTTTTTTTTGTTTTAATATAAAAAAGCAGAGCAAAAGAGGATGAAATCTATTACGAGAGAATTCTCAATCACATTTTAATGGATACATTAAAATACATGGATGAGAACTGTAGCAGAAAAGTGTTTGCTGGGCACTCCTATGCCATTGGCCTTTAGGAAAGAACAATGCCTTTTGATCTCTTGCTGGCTCTGTCTGACTTAGTGTGACCTTTTGCAAGCCACGTGAGTTGGGTGTGCAGCATCCATAAAAATTAGTAAACTATTGCTTTACTTGTTCTCTTGAGGTTTGTGAGGCTTAATTAGTGAATTTTATAAATCTTTTCTAGACTCACAGATGCAAAGTGCTATAAGGACAAAGTTTTATTGTCACAATTCCTTTGGGAAATGAGTTTCTTGGAGCTATGTGAGATAATGAGTTACATTTTGCAGGCTGTGCTGCAGCTAATCACACCATTAAAGTAATCTGTTATATAATTTAAACAATACCTGTTCTCACAAGGTTGGGAAAACCAAATGTGTGTTCCAAGTTTCTGTCTTGGCCTTCTCCTGTCCTTCCACAATTTGAAAACTATTAGGGTGTTAGGATTTGTTCCATTTCCTTTTTTTTTTTTTTTTAATGCTCATAGATTTTCACATCATTTCTAGAAAACTGTACTTATTTTATGTTTAGGAAATATTTTCTCCCGTTCCTGGAAATTCCACAAATTCCACAGAAACTACAATTATCCTTCTTAAAATACTTGGAACATTGTTGTTACTAACAATTTTTGCTAAGAAATCTTGTAATTTAAATAAAATATTTGTCTGTGAGTTTTCATGTACAGGCTGTGAATGATGGTTTTAAGACTACCTTAAGCTGTCTCTCAGCTGGTCATTTACATGGACTTTTTTTTTCTTTTTTGAGCAGCCAGTGTCACCTTTCTTCATTTTTGGAGGAAGAACACATCAACTGTCTGAGAGTCAGCCTTGTTTAGTGGAATTATAGTAGTCTGGCTCCTTTTATGTCATTAGTAAAGGTGCTAAGGTGCTTCTGAAAAGTTTATCTTATAGGCCAGACTTTTTTAAAGTAGATTCATGAAGGTACACATACATCTTGTTCATGTTTCTATTCCTCTCATGTCTCTATCTCCTTTATTAAACTTTGTGAATTTACTTTCCAAATATTTATATAAGTTTCATGATAATTTCACTTTTTCATACAGATCCACTCAGAGAAAATCATCAGATTATGGACACTCATTTTTTCCTTTTAACTATTTTTTAAAAAATATATGACCAACATGTTAAAAAATGTGCTTGTCAGTCTGGATTCTACTGTACTTCTTTCTAAATAATGGTCCAGGTAGTTTAAATCTTTTACTTCATCTAAGACCTGTGCTTTGGAGAAATCCATTAATTGCTCATACAAAATCCTTATCTATGTGAACATTCTAATTGAGCTGCAACTTCAGTCACAGTACCCATGTTCATCTCTCATTTTGTTATCATGCTCAGACTTTCAATAGGTATAATTTCTCTGATAACTCAAATAAAGCGCTTATATTGTTCATAGACTGTGCAATGCTTCCCTTTTTCACTAGCCAGTACTTCCCAAGCAAGGAGTATAATTTATGATTCTGTTCCAACCATGTGACTTCACCAAATTTCTGTTATGATACCTAAGTCATATATGTGCTCATTATCAAAGTCATAATATAAGATGCTGATGTTTACATTTCTTGAATTATATAAATATTTATATAATATATTCATCAGCTTAATTTACTACACGCTTTGTTTTTAACTCTCTTTATGGTATGAGTAATACTGTCACCTTTGGTTCACATACTTTCTGTCAGGTTAATTAAAAAGGTAATAATAAACCTTTGACCAAATTTTAAGTTCTCAGTTGGCAAGTCAGTATGGAAAAGCTGTTTGGTTTTATTCTTCATGAGGCAACTATAACTCAACGAGCTTCTGGAACTTCACTTTGTGGTATAGGAAGTCACTCTCCAGAAACTCAGAAACACAGCTATGCCTTAATCTCCAGGATATCCCCATCTCTTCTGAAACCTTGACCTTCTACTGGGAAAAGTGACAATAATGCTATTTGTGCCTTGAGGACCCAAATCTAGAAACATCTGTTTAACCTCTATAAATGAGAATCAGGGACTAGTGGCCTGTGTAAAAGAAAAGCCACAGCATACTTTCAGTAACAGCTTGGACTTGGTCTCACCAATACCTGCTGTGCCTTATAGGCTTGCAACCAGAACACCTGGCATCTCTGGAGTCACTAATGTAGCTTGTCAAAGATCAGGACATCCTAAAAACTCTGAATATGAGATAGACAGTATACATCTAGGGGACTTACTGATTTAGAAGAGCATACCATGGACTTCTAAAAGTGTATTCTGACAAAAGAAACCATGACGTCAAGAAATTTCTTTCACTTTTTTTTTCAGTAGTTTGAACTATAATAAAGAGACGTATCTCTAAATGTTTATTAAATATTTATCACTCCTAAGAGTTCATTAGAAAGAAAGAAGGGAAAGTGTGAGACCATCTAAGTGATTCTAATATGGTAAACCCCAAAACAAGCCAAACTTCTCGTGGTGGTATGATGCAGTTCTTGTGTGCTGAAAAGAGTTTGCTTTCCTCATGACATTTATGGTGTTACACATGAAAGATCCGGATACTGCAAGGGGCCAGCAGGGCAGTTATCTCCGCAGTTTATTCAACATTTACCTGTGTTTACCTGATTCAGGAGAACCTACATATAAAAGGGAACATTTACATTTATTATATATAAACACAGCATCAATACCACGACAAATAGGATGTAGAAATTAATTTTGACTTGCAGAGAACATTCACAACAGAGATTCATATATTGCAACATGTTTATCTCTGAGGTGTAAATATGGTTGGTATTTATATAATAATAACAAGTGGCCATTTGTGCAGTGGGAGAAAACAGTATTCAAATCAGTCAGTGGTAACCAACGTATAACATATTTTGTACTTCATGCATGTAATCTTATTAGATCATTCCCAGCAAGAAATCTCACAATGAGTCATAGCTACAGATGACATAAAATCTTTTTTTTTCTTCCAGTAATATGGCCCTTTGAATACTAAAGTTTTGAAAATCTTTCACCTGATTCTAGCAAAAAGCTTGCCAAATATAAACATCAAAAGTCTTTTTGAAGATAGAACAAAAATAATGAACTATGTAATCTAATTTATATACAGTTTCTATTTTTAAAAATAAAATAGTGTTTATTGTCTCTAGTTGTTTCACTTATGTAACCACATGAAGAACGGTCTTAACCTGAAAAAAAGGAGTATTATAGAGAGAAACACTGTGGACCTATGCAAGAAGATGTACGTTCCTATAATTTTGCTTTTCTCTTCTACTAAATATTCATTCATGTATCTCATACTGATGAGAGAAAACAAGAGGAAAGCAATTTGAAACATGCTCATCCATCTCCTGAATAGTCTTCTTTTCCTTGTTCTCTGCTCACAAACAGTATTAAATTCCACCTGAACAAGGATCCACAGAGAGACAATTTAAGATATAGACATAACATAGCGCTCACCTGTGTTTAGGAATGTCAGTCAAAAAGTGGCAGCATTGTTGCTTGCACATTTTGTGCTGACAGATGATATGTTACTGACACCCTGAAGAGTTGAGTTTTGATAAGGCTGAACTAGGCAGCTCTTTATGTGGATAACGATTTAAATGGGAAGCAATGTAGTAATTCCTTTCTCCCCCAATCACTTTATAATTGTCATCAACCTCAGACAATTCCAGTTTACGTTTCAGCATTGCAAGACAACTGTTAATATTGTACTTTTTAAGGTTCTTTTTAGTTTTTTACCTCAAAATCTGATTTTTTTCAGTACCACATTTTTATGAAACAATACGTCAAAGCTATAAGACAGTAAGTTTTAGAGGTGGAAAAAATTTACTGTTTTCTTCTTTATCATGATATTTCTTTTAACTTTGGAATGTTAAATATGAACAGCAGGTGCTGTTTGAAACAGTGCTGGACAGTTTGACTAATGTTTTACAATTTAGGCATGGCTTTTGAAAATATTTTTGGATATTGTTTGCCTGTCTAAACTAATAAATGCTATAGTTAAATAGGATCATAGAATGGTTTGGGCTGGAAGGGACCTGAAAGATCATCTAGATCCAAACCCCATGCCATGGGCAGGAACACCTTATACCAGATCACATTGCTCAGGGCCCCATCAATCTGGCCTTGAACACTTTCAGGGATGGTGCATCTACACCTTCTTTGGGCAACCTGCACCACTACCTCACCACTCTCACAGTAAAGAGTCTCTTCCTAATATCTAATCTAAATCTACCCTTGTTCACTCTAAGGCCCTTTTCCCTAGTCCTATCATTACATGCCCTAGTGAAAAGTCCCTCTTCAGCTCTCTTGTGGCTCTCTTTGGGTACTGAAAGGATGTTACGAGGTTTCCTCCAGAACCTTCCCTTCTCCAGGTTGAACAACCCCAACTCTCTCATCCTGTCTCCATAGCAGAGGTACTCCATATGCCATCATCATCAACACAGTTAATGTACAGAATTAATGAAGACAGTTTATAAGTTTCCAGTTACTTTTCTTCTGAGGGAAGATGCCAATCAAAATAGTGCTGAAAGCACTGTGGCAAGCCTGCCGCAAAGCATCCCTTTCAGTGTCTTCTTTTCTGTTGTAACTGATGGGCAACATTTATTCCCAAAGAGTCCTTAACATACTCAAAAATTTGTTGCTGGTACTGATAAACATTGCTAGACATCAAGACTTTTGTTGGTTAGACTTTCCTTATAGCAGTTGACTAAAACAATCAACAAATCAGAACTGCAATGTTGCACAGCAACTTACAAATTTTGAAAGACTATTGCTAGGAAGGTCTTTCAAATTTTTATTTTTTTTTTTAACTTTCAGATGAGACAGTCGTGATCACTGCTGAACACAGGATAAGGCAGATCTGTTTTCAGTTTTCTGATATAATTTATTCAGAGAAAGATTATGAGCACAAGTACCTCATCTTCAGGAAAGCATCACACCTGCTAGAATATAGGATAAAAAGTGTTAATATCCCACAGTTTATCCTGACAAAGGTCTTATATTTTGGCTAAACCTGATTATGCTATGGCACGAGAGGGAGATATTCCAGAATTAATACTATTGGATAGATTACTTGCCAAATTTTGTGAAGTTTGATATGAAACATATTAATTTTTTCTCCCACAGATCATTTCAATGCTTTAGCAGTGTTTCACTTAGTATTTTGTTATTCTCTGGCTTGTTAATTTTAAATTGAATTTTTATTTTGACCTATACTTTTCATGGCAAAACCTTGTAATTGGTTATTAACTGAAATTTTCATTTCCTCTCTCAATAACCTCACTACTTTGCCCTAATCTGTTTGAAATAGAGGCTTTTGTGCTGTCAAGCAAAATAAAATAATAAAATATAGTTCTAATAATTTATTTAGATTAAATGGTACTAAAGATTTTTCATAAATTTCTGTGCCAATTGCAAGGAAACTAGCTTTTAACTGAAATTTTTATGGAATATGTTCCCGTCTTTTATTTATTAGGAAAGATTCAAACCTCTTTTTTACTTTGGTAGCACAAGAACTTTTATGTATCACCTCTGATAGGTCTGTCCTAAACAGTGTAGAAAAAACATTCAGAACAAGCTATCTCAATCTGTGCTACTAAAATACTCCAACTGCCATGGATTTTCCCTTATTGACTTGTTTAGTCAGTGAGGATCACTTTGGGGAGGAAGGAGCACAGCAAAAAGTTCAGTTCTAATCTACCTAATAATTTTAATTATAACATCTTTAATTTTCCTGCTTCATGTCAGTCTAGCACTGTATCTGTCAAGGAAGCAAGTTTGAACTCTTGCAGCTCTGGCTCCACAGACAAGGGAATGCTTCACTGGGATGTCCTTATGGGGCTGTGATGTCGACCAGTGATTTCACTGCTCAGGTTCACATTGTGGGTTGCTGAGAGCATATCTACTGGCACAAACTCAGGCACAAGGGGAACAATTAACAGAAAGTATATGCAACTAGATTTTAAGTCTGGGGAAAGACTGACCTGGGATTATCAGGTTTGTTTTTTATACTGGATACCTACAAACTACTATGAAGTGAACCCTGAAGTATTTCACATCCCTTCCTCTTTTTGAAAATAACCCACAAATTATAACTGTACGAAGATATACACTGTCCACGCTGGAATAAACAAAACAAAGCAACTGCTTTTAGAGGCAAAAATTCCAGCTCCTTGCAATGTCTTACACAGAACAAAAATCAATACTGAAAAATGGACTCAGCAAAAACAAATTAATTGTACAAGTGACTTGGACTTGGTCTGAAAAATTTTCTTCTGCTGTTTTTAACCCATTAAGATATCAGATCACTGCTACATAAGGGAAGAGGCGCAGTCTTATGATTTTTTTGTTTATGATGTTTTAACACAATTTGCTAACACAGATTTCAAGGTGAATCTCAAAGTTTTCCAGGTACATTCCAATTATTATGATAAAAGATTCTTTCTGTTCAAAGATGGATTAAAGAATATATGGTACTTTTAGGACTTGTTTCAAATATTAAGAAAAGAAAACTGCATTTGATCACTAAGGCATGACTTTATATTCCTGGTTTATAGTTATGAAATTGAAATTTTTGGTATATTTTATCTACTCTTTCTTCTCTCTCTTTTTTTTTTTTCCCCTGAAGTACTTTAGATGCTTTTGTTCTGCAGTTTACTAAATGATGGCTGGATTCCAAACAGACTCAGGAAAGTGATCAAACCAATATATCATAACACAATTTTCTAAGACTGACTAATTCAAATAGGCTGCTGACTAAGACTGCCAGAAAACAATGAATGTTCAAGATTACTCAGAATGTTAATGTAAATTTTGCTTTCTATCCCTCTAGCATTAATTAAAATTAGAATTTAGACTCTTTCATCCTCTTTAAGATTACAGTTTAAACAGCTTCTGACTGACATTTAAGCTGATTTATTTTCCTTCAAAACTTTCACACGTGTGCCAGCCTATCTGGCCACAAATGTAGATGGTAATTCTTATTCACACTATTTGCAAGTCTAAATAGTGTTGTTGGACACAAAGAACTGAGAATTCCCTCTCCTTCCAAGGACACCTTTTTTCTTCCTTCGTTTCTTATGCTCTGGAGAACTTAGATCTTTGTGAAAAGTAAACAATAGATGAATATGTCACTGAAGTGTTTGTAGAAGTAATGACAATTGAGGTCAAAAATAATAGTACTAGTTTTAACATTAAATATAGATAATACCATTCATTAAGTAGGCATTTTTAAGTGCTCTCTGTTATATTAAGATATATTTAGAATATACAAATATTATATTCCGTAATATATTTCCTTTCCAAAATCTGCTCCTTAGCAGAACCACATCATGTGATTCATCAACATGCTGGAGGGAAGAGACCTTGACAGGCTTGAGAGGTGGATCTATGCAAGCCTCATGGAGCTCAACAAGGCCAAATGCAAGGTCCCGCACATGGGAGGGGGCAACTCCAAACACAAACAAGGCTGGGTGGAGAATGGATTAAGAGCAGGCCTGGGGAGAAGAACTTGGGGGCGTTGGTGAACGAGAAGCTCAACATAACCCAGCAATGTGCACTTGTAGACCAGAAAGACAAACATGTCCTGTGCTGCATCAAAAGCAATGTGGCCAGCAGGTTGAGGGAGGTGATTCTGCCCCTCTACTCAACTCCTGTGAGACCCCACCCAGAGTGCTGTATCTGGGACCACAAATTAAAACGGATGTGAATCTGTTGGAGCACATCCAAGGAAGGGCCACAAATATGATCAGAGGTCTGGAACACCTCTCCTGTGGAGACAGGCTGAGAGAGTTGGGGTTGTTCAGCCTGGAGAAGAGAAGGCTCCAGGGAGGTCTTATAACACTTTCCAGTACCTAGAGAGCCACCAGAAATCTGTAAAGGGACTTTTCACAAGGGCATATAGTAATAGAACAAAGGGTAATGGCCTCAAACTGAAGGAGAGTAGATTTAGATTAGATATCAGGAATAAATCCTGTACTGCAAGGGTGCTGAGGCACTGGAACAAGTTGCCCAGAGAAGCTGTATGTGCTTAATCCCTGGCCAGGCTGGATGGAGACCTGAGCAATGTGGTCTGGTAGAAGGTGTCCCTGTGTTCTCCCATGTCAACACATACAAATGCTTCCCTGTTTTAGTATCACCACAACATTTATTTATCTTCTAAAATGAGGAGAAAGTGTAAAGAGGAAAAATAATTTTTAATTTGAATTTTTCATATTTTTAAAATGATATTTCTATTTTTTCATGTTGCCTAGTTAAACAAAAGTTCTTTCTCTAAAATAAAACAAAATAGAGATAAATTGTTTGGGGTTTTCAGGTTTTCATTTGAGACATTTTTTCATCTGTAGCTTTTGTGTTTCTAAAACCTCAATACAAGTGAATGCAGTTAAGTGAAATCTTCAGTCCAGTAAGTAACAGCTTGGGATGAACATTCACAGAAGTAATGCACATGTTTCAGTTAGCAGAGATATTTATCCTTATCAGAGACATTGTCTTTTAAAGAGTTTCCCTGCCCCCTCATCTGTTTTCACAGCTACAATGAATGTATTTGAAACTGAAGAATGATCAAAATCTAAACAGCTGTCAGTTTGTGGATTTTCCAGCCTTTGCATATGTACTGCCATTCTGTTAAGGCCATGCCTAAATGCCGGTTATAACAAGGAGGACATGCATATTCTGTTGTATTAGTTACTACTAATTTTCCCGATTATTGTGGCTAGCACTATTGATTCTTCCATCGAAATGAACAAATTGGACAGGACAAAGCACTGGAAGAATTTCTGTCTAATTATAAACACCCTCTAAACAACACCATCATCCGGTATAATCATGCCCTTATCATCATTGCTATGTATTCAAAATCCCAACTGATGAAAAACCTGTATTTTTCTTACAATTAGTACCTTACTGTCTACTTGCTTAAACCAATTTTAAGCTTTGCAAAGTCTGGGATGTTTTTTTGTCTCACTGTTCAGAATCTGAGTTTGAAATTGGCAGTCTCTACAGGTACAAATTCGTCTCAGAAATTTTCAAGAATAAGAAGAGCTAATGGTGTGATTCTTGGGGCTGTCATGTGGATGACCAGGAGTTGGAATTTGTAGGTCCCTTCTAACCCAGAATATTCGTGATTCTGTGAAGGTCCAAAATCACTGGAAAAAAAGAATCTAGAAAATACATATTAAGGATATTCCTATGACTGTGGTACCCAGTATTTCTAACAGTTTTCTTCTCAGTCTTTTCTTTTTGTAATGTGTCATTTCTAGACTGCAAAGTACTTATGTAAAAATACCTCCCTCTCACATATCCACTTCTAGCATTGCAACATGAAGCTCAAGTGTGGCAGCTGCAACTAATGTTTCCCATTACTTTCTAGATCATAATTTCCTTTTTCTCTTATTTTTTTCTAGACATTTTGATCATCTGCCAAACAGTATTTTAATAATAGCTTAGTGTTTGAAAATGAATGCAACAGAAATGAGGATTGTACAGCTAAAAGAAAGGAACAATACATCTAGAGATATAACACATATAGAAGGATGTACATTTGTTGTATTGAAGTTGGAAAAAAAATAACACTGAGGAAAAATTTTAGTGAAAAATTTAGTTGAAAACAATGTATTCCTCTTTGTATTATACAATGATTCTTCATTTTTGAAGTGAAAAACCACAGTAATCATGACATGGATGAGAACTAAAATATTGATTGAATAAATACATTTTAAAAGGGAAATTGGGCATCTAGAGTGATGAAGACAGTTGCAGAATTATATTTTACTGGCTTTTACATATATCACAATGCCTTGAAAAGGCAAAACTAATGAAAATTCTTACAAAGATAGAGATTTCTAAATATTTTTTTTTCATGTATAAGTATATGTTACCAGTAGTTTTAATTAAATGTAATTCCTTTCTCTGACCATATTGATCTCAGGATTGAGTCTAAGGAGAGAATTGTCATATATCATATGAATATAAATAATATGATTAGTTTCCTGAAACAAATAAAATGTGTATTTATTTTCTGCCTGAAAGCTTCTAAAAGTAGTTCCAAGTAGTTATATTAAATGCTGTACTGTTGCAATTTCTATTTATCCATACTTGTTTTTACAAGTATACTATAGGATTTTGCCTACCTTCTGGTAGGAGGCTGCTGTCAATTAACGTCTATGGCAATTGCTGCCTGGAGAACAAGAGAAAACTGATCAGGCTGGCTTTGGCTCCATACTCCTCTCCTTTTACAACTATTTTTGGTCAGAAAATAGATTTTTGAACAGAAAGGTTTGAAACTCTTCTTATTTCATATTTGTGGAGGATGCTATCATCCAAAGACAGAAGATAGGAGTATATATGTATATATATATATACAACTAGATACTGAAATTCCAAGTATACATGAAGAGCTGCTACATTCCAGTAGTGAATTGTTTCCTCTGTTTACTTTTTATACATGCATGTTGAGTATCTAGACACATTTAGAATGCTCCATCATGAAATGCCCTATATAAATGTAAATTTATATCAATTTCTAGACAGTATCAAAGATATTCCATAAACTACAAAGTGATATGAAGTAGAGTAAGAAATTAATCACTGTGTATCACAGACAAAGCTACTTACATACAAGTAGTTTATTGTACATAATATGCATCATCCAAGGAAGAGCTGATTTGTGTACATAAATACAAACACACATTTGCGCATATTGCAAACAGTGACACTGAAACAGAGGTATACTGAAAATAGCTGACTCAAGAAGTAAATTATCTACCAGATCCATTTCATTTGTATATGAAATACCTTACTAATTTAAAATGAGGTAAAGAGGCACAATACTATGAATAGCCTAGCCTTGTTTTGTATGTCTCCAGCTGATTTTCGAGAAGTTAATTCGATGGCTGTAAAGGGAATAAAATCCAACAGAAACAACACTATTTTTTTCAATTTGTAAATGCACAGAGAATTTTTTAAATGAACTTTCTAGAACCAACTTTCCTTTGCACTCCAGTCTGGTCCTACTATCTAGTCTCACCCTACCTGACTTCAGCCACTTGATACACTTGAAAAATGTGATAACTACCGTTTCTCTTTCAAGTCAAGGGAAAGAAGAAAACACTGGAGAACAGCATTATTTACTGAGGCCTAAACCAAGGCAACCAAATCTGATCCTTCATATCAAAGTCTTCATAAGGCTCACAGGATTTTTACTATGTAGGAGAGGTGAAAAAGGGAAGTGATGCATCACTGATGGCCAGTTGTGTGATGACAACTCACCATGTCATTTCAATAAGAAATTGCATTGAACATGTCAAGACAATACCCATGACATGGTTCAAAAGCTTTCCCAACTGGTTTCCACCCACATCTGTGGATTTATGCTAGACAAAAGCCCTTCTCCTTTGTGGCACAGTGCAGGTCCCATGTGGTAGACCAAGCAGGGGATATAAAGTTGTACAGCTCATTAGCTGCAGGCTGACCAACAGTCAGTTTCATCCAGCTGTGACCTCGCTTTCAGAGAGGCTATACATCTGTAATTGCTAAACAATCTAACAAATTGTAATAGTTCACCTCGTGTTTTATCTATTGGTTTTAGGAAAAGCCAACTGCAGTATTAAAATGTCAAGATGTTTGTTACTATTAACAAGGCCAAAAATAGATCTTTTAAGATTGTAAAAAATGAGAGCAGTAGAACTTAATAGGATCTCTGATGACCTGAAAAAAAGCCCATTTACAGCTCTTTTGCTGTGCATTACAACTAGCAAAAATAAAGCTAATTTATCTCCAAAACAGCAAATTGCTTTTTAGTAAATGGCCCAAGAGGGGGCAATAAAAACATTAGAGAATCTTTGACATGGTAAATAATTAAAGACTGGTCAAAATCTTGATAGAAACTCCCCATTGCCTGCAAATTATAAGACCTCAAGGGTACTCCTGCAGAAAAGGAAATGTACAGTAACACAGGAAATGACTCAAGTGCCAAGTCCAACACAACAGCATTAAATATTGAGTAACAGCAAGCCCCAAAGGAAGGAAACTTTATGTCAACATCATCTAATTTGGTTCTGTATCATGGGGACTTATAGGTCTTAATGGTTCAACTGATAAATTCAAATAGAAAAAACAATGGTGTAATAATCTAAAAAAAGATAATACATTAATAGGTCATGTATATAGTTATAACATCTTACACTGACCAATTAAGTCATAAAAGATAAAATTACATATAATAATTAAGTATTCTACAAGCCATTCTCTAACAAATACTGAACATTTTCCTTCATTTGATGAAATTTTAAAGACAGTAGACCCACATGGAAATATTTTTATTTCACTGAGCTACAGTATCCCTAAGCAAGAGTGATTTAGATTCCCAAAGCAGTATGATGATTTTCACTAAAACCACCTTTGCTTTTAATATAATCTGAACTGGGCATCTTGGTATAATTACCCCTGCTTTGAGCTGATGGGTGGACTAGTTGACCTAGAAAGAAACCAACCAACCAGCAAAGAATGTATGCTGTAATATGAAAAAAAAAAAACAAAAAAACCCAAAAAAGACCAAACCACTAAAAAACCCCCAACTTAATGGTAAAGTAACTAAACAACTTTGGCACACTTGGCACTGTTACTTGGTCTAATGGTGTCAATATTCAAATAATTAAACCACAGAATAATGCATAGTACATAGAGGTCATACTTTGAAAACTGCCTTTCTTTGTGCTGGCAGTTTTCCAAGTGGTCACAGCTCTACGGTGTGCATTTAACAGTGACCTATGATAATCACCTAATGAGGGGAACTGCATTTGTTTCTGCAAAACTGTGTTTTGGAAAGGTTGAAAAACAGAAAAGAAAACCTGGTTAGAACAGATTTGAATTTTAACTCCAAAACCCTCCGTATACTTTTCTAAGAAATTGTGCAAGGTCAAGGAGATAATATAGACTTCTTTTCAGTCATTGCCATTTAAAATTGAGCAGCATTTGTTAACATAAGCTTCTGTGCATTCACTGATTTTATTCAGTGGATTTACACAGAGATTTAAACAATCATGTCTGCTCATTCTGGGGAAATTCCTTTGGAAATAGATCTAGGAAATGTCAGGGTCTCTAAGATGAAATGTCACATTGTCTTTTGCTACTTTGGAAAAACTTTGAATACTTATTATGGATCAGTACAGCATTGATATAAGAGTTATGATATTGATTTATGTTTTTAGTGTACTCTAAGAGAAAATGACATTTACAGAAGAAGTGGAATTCAAAGCAAACTTATTATTTATTTATCTAGGTTCCTGAGAAAAAAACTATTTGCATTATCAAGCACATTCATTTAAGCAATATTTTATAGACTACTAAGGGCATTACAGTCCAGAATATAATCTTCTTTTTGTACAAACACTGTCGAAGAAAGCTTTTAAACCTACTGCTGGGTTTTTTTAAAGAACAACTAGAAATTATTAAGTAGAGAGGGACTTGATTAAAAATCCAGGCTGTTTTTATGACTAAGAATAATGGATTAATTAATGACCAAACCTGTAATTCCTTGACAGTAAGAAATTATTGTGTCATGGTGTTGTAATAGAGAGAGTTCGTAGCATACTGAAGCTGAAAACCATAACACCATTGAAAGCTCAACAAAACTGATATTTATTATCAAGAGGTGGTCAACAAAATGAACAAACCCAAAAGAGAGGAAGGAGGAGAGAAATAAACCCTCAGTACGACTTCCTCAGACACTCAGCTGTTGCTTATAAAGTTATCTTATTGACCCAGAATGCCTATAATTACCCATAGCAGAAGCTGCATCCTTGGAGAGTCAGCAAGTTCACAAATTGGCAGGCGTCCCTACCAAAAGGCAACGTTGTCCTTGATGTGTAGCTTCCTTCCCCCAAAAACGAACTATCTGCTTTTATACAGTTAATTGAGTGACCTCAACCTAGGCAGGTGTGGCCAGCACTGCCCAACCAGAGGCCCTCAGTCCCACCCGTTATGCAAGTAATATCTCTTCTGCACATGCGTGGCTTTCCCTGTGCCTGCGCACTGCACTCGGGGAGATCTTTTCCAAATGAGTGTAGGAGTTTACTTCATCATTATAGTCTTCAATTTCTCCTTCAAATGACCTTGGAGGATGATTAGCCAATCATAAACCATCAATTAAATATAGTTTATACAAGCACTCTCTTCAAGGATAAAATTCTCGTTTTATCAGTGCTTGTTTTTTCATAACTTGGCAGGGAAAGAACAAAACTTTTACAGGTAGCTGGTCCAAACACAGACCAAAAGTATCAGCATAAATTCACTCTGATACAGGTGTTATGACACTGTATAACACGCATCAGTATAGTGACATTTTAATGTCACCATACTAATACTTTCATCTCTTTTTAATGGGTGATGTAATTACAAAGGATGTAAAACACAACATCACAATAAATCATCCACATTAATCTATGTAACTCCTGATAACTTCATGATAGCATTTGTTCTGCAAAAACTGTCTTGCTGAAGGTACAATGGGTCCAGTACAAGGGAGACAACTCACTTCTTATTTTAATATACTATTTGAAATTCTTTTCTGTCTGTAAAACATAGAGAAAAATATGTATTTCATTTGAAACTTACTAAAGTTAGAAAACATGCACAAAATATATACCACAAGACTCTTAAAAAAACAAAACTGAATCATATGCACACGAATACACACAGATACACATTCAAATTCTAGCAAAAATTATTAATGTATGATAATGCATTTTTTCTTATTGAAAAGGTTGCAGAAAAAAAGAAGGCTAAATTATAAACATTTGTATTCAGTGATTAATATTATCAATCTATAGATACAGAATTTATTTCCCTTCCTTTTACTTTTGCTAAAAAGAAAGGTTCAAAGTGTCAACATGTATTTTTAACATGCTTACAGAAAAAGTCCAAGAACAGCATAGATATATATGCAAATTGACTTTTTTTTTCTTTCTGAACTCTGCTGAACAAGTTGAAAATAAATGTAAATGAGGAAGGAAAGCAGCCAGAGTTCCTCAGGGTTCCATTGGGAATGTAAATAACATGTTGATGGTGATATTTCTGCTGTTGTATTTAGTGCCAACAAATCTCTAAAGATTTTTTTCACAATGGCAAACTGTTGCAAACCTCAGTTAACACACTCTGCATAATAGTAGTTCTAAATTCATACACGGCTCCTTTTTGCTTTCTCAAGCTAAGTACCTAGAGACTGCAAAGCAAACCAGGGAAAAATAACCACTGCATACATTAGAAAATTCATAACTACAAAGCCCTAGTCTGTATAATTACTAAGCTTTTTGCTATTCTACTTGACTGTCAGTAAGGTATTTTACAAGCACTGAAGCTAGCAAGTCAAATGGGTAGACTAATGTAATGTCTAGTAAAGGAGTTTTAGGAGCATGTTTTGTCTAATGAGATGGTAAGAAAATGTATGAAAAATAGAAGACAGGAAAGAAGTGAGAAGGAGAGGAGGAAATGGTAAAAAGTTGATATACTTAATCTACCACATATGTAAAGGTCAACTCACAAAATGAAAAAAAGTTTTCACACTTTACTTGGCAGAAGTAATGCCTCTCTAACTAGTAAACTTAATGCCCAACATTTACTGACTTCTCTTAGAGCAGAAGACCTGAGGGATAAGGTCTTAGAAAAATCATAGAAAAACAGGTCTATTGCATGCACTCGTCTGTTAAGAAAAACAATTTTGACGTACAATTTCTACTTCTTGGCGAAAGTCACTAGTACCTACACTGATTTTTTTGAAGATTGACTGTCTTAACCTGTTCCAGTACTGATTAACTAATTCACAGATAGGCTAAGGTTGGAGGAGACTCCCAGAGGTCATCTGGTTCAACCCCTGTACTACAGCAAAGACACATAGGCCTGGTTGCACAAGACTATGTACAGGAAGCTTTTGAATATCTCTGAGGAGAGAGAACCCACAACCTCTAACCTACTGGGCAACCTGTGCTTAGTCATCCTCAAAGTAAAAAAGTGTTTTCTGATGCTCAGAGGGAACCTCCTGTGTTTCAGTTGTACCCATCCGTCCTCTTTGTACCTTCCTTCAGGTTCTTGTAGACATTGATCAGATTCACCCGAGCCTTCTCTTCTGCAGGCTGAACAGGTCCAGGTCTCTCAACTTTCCTGCATAGGATACATATTTCACTTCATGGCCCTTCATTAGAATTCCTTCAGTGTGTCCACATTTCTCTTGTGTTGTGGAGTCCAGAACTGGACACAGCACTCCGAGTGTGGCCTCATCAGGTCTGGTAGAGATGCGGATGTTCCATCCTTGAAAGTCTTCAAGGCCAGGTTGGATGGGGCCCTGAGCCACCTGGTCTAGCAGAAGGTGTCCCTGACCATGGCAGGGGGGTTGGACCTAGGTGATCTTTAAGGTCCCTTCCAACCCAAGCGATTCTATGATTCTATAATCCTATGATAATATAAGGGTCAAGGAAGAGTGCTCTTGCTTTTAAGATCTTCAGCTAATTCTTAAAATCTGGTTGAAAGACTCCATTCTTATTAATACCACTCATTTAACAGCCTTTGCTTATTTTGTCATTGTCATAGAGCTGTGCTGCTTACTTTGGGAATTCAAACTTACAGAGATGATGTCAAAAGAAGTGCAGAAATTAACTAAATTACAAGAAGAAATAAATCTGGGAAATAAGGTGAAACACTAGTTGGAAACTACACATCTACTAACATCCCATACTCTGCTTTCCCTAAACACTCTCAATAATTGTGAAATAACAGTGGGAATGGCAGTGTCTGTTATGATACACTGGTAGATAATTTAGTTTGCCTTATCAAAGAATAGTGACTTGAATCCTTGATCTATTCAAACAGTCTTGTGAAACTTTAGCTGCAAAAATTTGATGGTGTTTTTGCCTTATCTCATAAAACACTGAAAATACCATCATTGTTCTTGAATAAGGCAAGTGGTTACAATATCTGAAAAAAAAAGTACTAAGAGAAAATATAGAGAAATATTCTTTAGCAGGTGTATATCCAACATGTTAATAATAATTCTAGTTTTGTTAACCATTATCTAAATTCTGTCTGACAGAAATATGCTGAATCAATTCTATTCTGGTTTCTTTTTTTCTTAATTTCAAACAAAATAGGTGAAATGTTTCCATTGTTTTGTCTAGAGAAGAAGTGACAGACGAGAATGCTATTTATCTAAGCCTTGACAATGAAATAAAATTGAAGTATCAGTGCATTAAATATGCATTGTTATGCACTTTGTAATTCAAAAAGTTGTATTAATTTAAGTATTAAGATACTTTCTTATTGAAATATAGAAAACCTAGATAAGTGTTCTCAGGAGTTTAACACTTTCATTACATGAGAAATGTCATAATTCATAACTAAAAATTGTCTGATTTTGAGTGATTGTTTCTAAATTTCTCATTTTATGTATAATAAGACCATGAGAACCATAAAAACGAGAGGTTTGTAAAAGAGAACTAAGAACTCTAAGAACTGCACTGCAGTGTAAGAACGGCAGTGAGAAAGATTAATAAGGATTTGGGACAAGGAAATGCAAAAATTTGAACACAATAAATGAAATCATAAAATCAGGAAGTGGACATCTTCAATTAATTTAAACTGAATTCAAAATAAGAAATAGCCTTTGTGACAATTGCAAGCTCTACCTACAATGTATAGAAAATAATAATAATAAAAAAAGGTTTGATATACACCTATCCTTTAAATTTATAAAACTCTTTTAATTGGAAAGGCTGTTTTTACAATAGGCAAGTGGTCATAAAGGAAGTCTGGTATCCTATAGATGAGATCAAATTATGCTTACAATGTAGATTAGTGATCCAACTGGGAAATAATCAATTTGGTCAAAATAGTCACCAATTACACTTTCAGCCTGTGTCCAAAGTAATCTCTCAGGAGTATTATTTTTGTCTTTGTTGATGATACTTAGAGAATAGACTCCTAATTTAATATGCCTGAATTAGATGACTAGTATAGCAAGTAAAATTATGTCCACATACTTCCAAAACTCTTAAATATAAGGATGGTATGCAAAGCAAATATTTGTATATTAGGTTTATGAAGCAACAAATATTTTATCACCTCTACATCCTTTTTTTTAGATACAACAATGCTTTTAAAAATTAAATCTCAAAAACCTAGGTCTCTTCATCTTGATTAGAAAGCAAATGACAACAAATCCTATAGATATCAGAATAATTTCTGAATAGGCCTTCTGTTTGGAAGATTGATTGACTTTGGTTGTCTACAGTTAAACATAACAGAAGTACAGTTTTACAATGTATCTACAAAACTTCTTTTAGAAATGAAATCTCTATATCTCCACAGATAAGATAATTAAAATTTTGTAGTTGGCTGATTAACTGAGAATATACTATTTTAAATATTTCCATATTGTTTTGAAAAATCTACATTTGTACATAATATATTTGGGTTTTTTGCACTTGTATCTGTTATTAATTCAGGGAAGTACCAAAGGACTTACTCTCCAGTCATACTCTATGGTTTTAATTTCATTACAGCAAATTAATTGCAAGCTAGTTTACTGCTAAGACAGTAGGGTGTTGTAAATTTTATGTTAACTGTTCGGAATGTATGATCCAACAAAATTAATGGGATAAAAACTCTCACTCCTGCAGTAGCGAATGTACTTTCATCAGGTTTACTTGGTGTATCTCACTTGCCAGTTGTGGTGTCAAGGGGTGTGGGGCAGATGGGGCAGCAGCAGAGGAAATTAGGGTTTTAAAAAGCTCAGGAGGAGACAACAGAAATGAGATTTGAGTAGTGATTTGGTACAAATCTATCTTATAGAAATCTGTACTAAGGTATCCGTATAAGATGGATTTGATTTAATCTGGCAAAAAAAACCCTGAACACTGTAACAAACATGCTTGGCTTATGACTCCACTTACTCTATCACCAATAGAGAGAGAGCTATTTTCACAAGACCAGTCAGCTCCTCCAAGCTCTAGTGCAGACTCCATTGAAGGACCAGTATCTATTTAACAAGGGGCAAGAGGGTTACCTGAGATTCATATTCCTGCAAATTGAAGATCAGATATGCTTCTGTACATGCTGATACAAGAATGCTCTTGCCTCTGCATTATCTAAGGAGGATATAATACCATTGGCAGGCCCAGCTTCTTAGTTACAAGTATGGTCCTTGGGCCTGGCTGGGGACATACAGACATCAGAACAGTTGATTTGACTAACACCTTTTGGAATTGCAGGAGATACAGGTCAAAATTCTCTAGCTTGTTTTAAAAGTGCAAATAAAACCATTTCTGACATTCATTAATCTGTGACATTTGAATGTTTCCTAGGAAGTACGTGGTGATATCTTGAAATAGGTTATACCAACATATCTAAGTAGTCTAAGTAGCACAATATCTCATTTTCTGAGTCTTCTCGGCACATAATACTTCAACGTGGTCTCTGAAATTTACTTTTTCTAACTTCAGTATGAAGCAAGAATTAAAGCAATATTGACTTACTGTTAAAAGAATGGGGTGCAGCATGCGAGTGACATACAGAAACAAGTCTACATGCAAATCCTAAAAGTTGCATGGTGGTGATGCTTTTTAAAAAACTAATTATTTCCTAATATGACTGTGGGATCCCTTCATTTTCTTTATGAACTAAAATATAAAACAATTGTGTAGGTCAAGCACAAAATTGAATAAAAGCCATATGCACATAAATCAATAAATCCCATTAAAGCAATGTCTATTCACATTTTGTCGTGTTTGACACCATTAAATGAATCTGTTAATCTATTAATTCCATCAATATGTAATACTCTGATATTATAAATAAGAGGGACTAATTGTGAACTAATTAATAGCAATCTTTTCCTGCTGGCATAATAATACGTTGTAATGTAAAATTTGACTTATAATCTTGCTATATTATAACATCAAGAACACAGGGGCTTGTTTATCTTAGGTAGCATATGGCCTTGAGAATTAATCTCTAACTGTGTGATTCTTAAAATTCATAAAAAAACCTTAAAATCAAAGTTAAGTATTTATCCATTTGCAATTTAAATTTAGGATGGAGGAAAACTATTGGTATCACTGCCAGTTGTGGTCATGTCTCACTGAACACAAGAACAAAACAACTACAAAAATATCTCTGGAAGGAATAAAACATGTTCTCTGGGTTCAACTGCAAGAACTTTTAAAATAATGTCCAACCAGTTTCCAGAATCCAGAGTCTTAAAGATCTGGCAATCCTTCTATAGCATTGTAGTAACCTGGGTAGACACCATAATGTACTGAGGATATGCTTTCACAACCAGAACAAGGGCAAGTTTCAAGGCTCCAAACCAGAAGCAAACTCATCAACTGATACTTTTGATACTAATTCTTTTGTAATGATTACTCTTAGACAAATTATGCAAATACTAGACAAATTTACTTTGAAATTCATTATGAGAATATTGTGATCAGAGCCCTGGAAAGCAGTTTTGATGAATTTCTCTGCAGATACATTAAAAATCTTTGTGGATTTAGAAACAGGACATAGATCTATTTTTAATCTTTTACTTTTATTTCATGCCACAAAATCTTCATTAAAGCATGCTGGGACTAGAGCTAGGTTTTTTATTTCACAATATCTCATTTCTTAAACATCAAGAAAATACCAAAACCACTATGATTCTGTCTTTAGTAAGATTCTTCTCCCTTGAGACAGTCTTATAAATCGCTTATATCTTTATATCCATTACAGAGATGAATATCTCTATTTGATCCTTCCAAATATTTTAGGGAATATTATACAGCACTGTCTACACAGCTGGATGAAATAAGGTGAGGCTTCCCCATACCAGTTGTTCTAGAAGGAAAACTCATAGAAGTGTGTAATAAAAGAGGGAAAGAAGAAATTTAATTAACAGTTCACAAGAACAGATATACTAAAAATGTTACAGAAAGACTCAGGTTGTAAATGAGAAGCTTTTCTAGAAAGGCATATGCTTTCTCTCTATTTGGAAGATTAATTACTATTTAAAAATGAACTATTTCACTGACATGAATAATGTAAAAATGAAGATAATTAGGAAAAGGTCATTAGAGAACTCTATAATTTATGACAAAATATTTCTTATCAAAGTGGAAACAATTTTACTTTTAAATCATAACTTTCTTAAGTCTTATGTCAGAAAATAATTCATATAATCACTGTAAAAGTATTTTCTTGTTATATTCTTATCACAAGTATTTTAAAACTTTAGCAACAAATATAAGGACAACTGACCAGAATAAATATAAAAGTAAAATGGCCTTGTGGGTTCCCTGGAAAGAGTATTGAACAAAATGAAATTTTTCCCATACATCTCACACAATTACAAGCATTATATTTTGCTTTAGATCTCCTACTTAATTTTTCTTATAAAAGTCTGGCACGTCCACTATACTGTCAGATTGCACTACAGTACACATTAACCTACTTTGCAAGTCGGGAAACATGTAAATGTATAGCCTTAACTACCACAGATTACAGTATAAATTATAGCCATTATTTAAGACCATACTGAACGGAACACAGAAGACCTAGGGAGTTTTAGAAGAAATTTATTTTCTTTTCTTTCAGTTGTTAATAGAATTATTTTTTTCATTCCTAAATCTAATCTAACATGAAATTCTGAAATGCAAAGGAGCACACATGGGATATCTTGCCAAACAAAGTATCTAAAATTTCTTTTGACATCCTTAAAGCTGCAGTATAAAAGTTCTTAAGCCTTGAACAAAATCAAGCTAAAGAATGCAGTAGAAATCTAGATATACAAACTGGTCAGCTTTTAAATTTTTTGCTTGCCTTGCACTGTGCCCTGTTAGATAAGCTAATCTAATTGTAGACAATTTATACAACTGTATCAAACGTTAAACTCACTAAGTCCAGCACTAGGGCCCATTTGACCCAATGAGTCAAGCAATGTGCAAACCAATAATGAAATTAACTTAATGAAAAATCTGCTGTAGTTTCTTGTTCATTTCACTATGTCCATTCCTGTTTGGGTTGCCCAATTTGTTAACTATTTAAGATTTTTTCCATTGTTATGAATGTTAAACTCACTAAGGTGATACATCCACAAGAAGTTTTAAGAACTGCCTAGCAAATGGAAAATAAAAATTCTATATTTTTTTAACTCTATGGTCATCAAAAAATAAGAATTCAGCAAAGAAAAAAATACATTAAAACCAGAAAAATATGCTACTTTGACTTATAATTATTTTAGAAAAAAATGATTGTTCTGATATATTATAGAAAGTAAACTGTAGGTACAAATGTAAACTCTACAGAAATATAATGTTCCATGTAAGTCCTCATGGGTAATGTCACCAAATCAGAATACAGGTAGACACCGTCGGGGGGGAGCAATTTTCTTGCAAATATAATCATTTCACTACTCACCTGTTGCCTACCTGTGGCATATGTAGATTTAGAACATATCATCACAAACATTACTTTAAAATATCTTAGCAAAAATTAGCTATGAGGCAAAAAGCATTAATTTCTGTACTCTGCCATTTCAACACATTTTCATTCTACACTCTATGTTTTGCATTATAAAATAATTTTTGAGAGGTTTTTCAGCTTTAATTTTTTGAACAGAATAGGGCTTCAATTACAAGTGAACATCAGTTGAGTGTTATAGAACAATATTCCCACCACTTACTTTAGTCATCTAGATCAAGCATCTCATTTAAGAGTAGTTCCCACAGGACTTAGAGAAAAGCAGCATCTTTAGGGAGGGGTTCAGAACTGCTAACTTGCACTGATGTTAATACCAGGAGATATTTATGAATATGCTCATCTTTTTCTTTTGAAATTGGCTGACTCTGTGATCCATTGTTCTTTTTTAATAACTTTAAAAATCAATGCTAAATTTCAGCGATACCACATCCTCTTGCAGATGATGAGACTATATTCTTTTTTTACCTAACTTGCTTAAATCACAGGCTTAATCAGAATGCCTATCTTCACATTTCTTCCTGGACAAAATGAGAAGACTATCATTCACAGTTTAGGGAGTTTAAATACTATCACTTGCAATTCTGTACTGAGCAAGGATGATACTCTTAATGGTTCTGTGGTGAGTTAAATTGACACTACCTAAAGTGCCATGACTACAACATTCCCTTTTTACAGCTGCACACTATTTTAAGGGCGAACACTAGAAACACAGGCCATAGTGCACTCCCCACAGGGCTCATATCCCAGTGGACATCAATGGTACAGGAACTGTTTAACCAGTGAGCTCATGAGCTGTGTTAATTGTAGTTCTGCTAAGAAAAACATTAAAAAACTGCATAACCTCCTCACTCCCCCAACACAGAACCACAGAAAAATTCCAGTTAAAAACTAACTCTGATTTAACAAAATACTAGATAAAGTCTTTCTACTTGAATACCTAACATTAAGGTTGACAAATCCAGTGAAGTAAACTAAAACCACTACTGAAGTGGCCTCAGTACATAGCACAGTTAACCATGATGAATAAAAGCCAAAATTGCAGGGTATGTTCTTCAGTATTATCAACATTTTCACACTGCTGCACTTAATAGGGAAAACCCTAACTATTAAAGTACTCCACCGAGCAAAGCAGTTACCAGTCACAACGCTCTACAAAGCTCAGTATGTTGCCTCCCACCATCTTAGCACTGAACAGTGTATGTATACATCATACTTTCTGACAGGACAGAGATTTATTTTTCACACTTTATTTTCATTCAGTTTAGGAAAGAGATTTAGTTACAGTACAGTTAAGAAATTGCTCTCACTTAACTGCTAACACCAATTTAAGCAAAGGTAGTATAGAGTTGACAAGTGCATCTTTAAGTCTGGAACAGCAAGAGGCTCATTCATAGCTACTTATGTTCGTGAAGTCACATATATATGAAGTGTATTTATTCATTATTTGATAAGATATGTGACCTCTTTACATCACCAGCTTGCCTCCCGTGTGGAGAAACTGACAGATTTTATTTTTATATAATTTAGTAATTTTTCCAAATGACAATCATGTTCTCAAAAATGGGGTTGAGGACTATTTTTTTGAGGTGACTCCAAAAAGGAGCCATGTTTTCTAATGGTAAGAAATCATTTTATGTGATCAACTGATAAACAAACAAACAAAAGAAAAACCACATAACTTTTAATACACAAAGACTTCAAATGTGACAAAGGCAACAAGTATTGGTTTCATATTGGCTAAGATTGCTGTGAGTTTAATCTACTGCCACTACTCTGAGAAGAAAGTCTGAAAGGAAAAGATAGTTAACATCTAGGAAGTAGAAGAGAATATTTGCAAGGAAACAGGCTATCCTATCACTACCTCCAACACAGATATATAGTAGCTATGGACCTTAGCTGTGGGAAGAAAATCATATCATTACTGAAAGTTTGTGACGTTAATAAGTACATGACTTTTCATTCCAGCACAGTAATGAGTTTGGCTCCCTGGATCATTTCTGAAGGTGTTTTTTACACATTCTGATTTTTTTTTCCCCAAAAGTAAACAATTACTTTCATCTTTAATTTTATTCAGTCCATGGTAGTAATTTGATTTCTCCCATATAGTTTTGATGATGTTATTTACTATATCAGTATTTTGCATTTAAAAGGCCAAGGAGGTTTCATTTACCCCAAATGTGTGATCTGTGGTTTGTCAGTTCAATCTCTTGTTGTCACCAAGTATATTTGACCATACTAAGTAGAAACAGAAGATATCCTCATACATACTTGGCAACATACCACTTGAAAAGTCCTGACTAGAGCTTTTAATCAAAGAAAAGTAAATTCTGGAATTCTTTCCAAAGGGAAGTTTTCCAATGTTTGCTACCTAATGTTGGAATTGAATAATGAGAAAAAAATGCATACAATCTCATTGCAACTGGTTTCGGTTACTGGTTATCTTTGCTGTGTTGATTTTGGTTTTTTGTTTGTTGCTTTGTTTGGTTTGGATTTTTTTTTCCCCCAACATCTTAACATACAGTGTGGTATTCCTTGGGTTAAATGCTAAAGTGCTATTGCTTTAAATAGGGCTGGACATGAACCAACAATTTGATTATTCTTCTATCTTACTATGGTTGTTTACAGTAAAGCCAGAAAAAAACCCTGAACACACCTAGCCTGACAATTTGGTATCACATTGAGAAACTTGTGACCATCCCTAGGAAAGTGAGCATTAGAGAGCTTGCTATGCTCTCAATGAACCCCAAAGGCAGGGCTGTAGAGGAGTGTGTGTGGGATTAATGCAACCCAGTATTACTCTCTTTCAACACAGGTATGGGCACAAACACACACACACACACACACACACACACACATTGACTCACATTCTCCATAAAATTTCTATTAGAATCTTGATAAAACTTTAAATTTTTAAAGTTATTTAATTTTGCTTTCCAACTTGAAACACTGTCATGTCTGCCAGCTCTCCTAGTAGGGATGCTCCAATATTGTTTTACCCTCATTACTAGAAAACTGTATCTAATTTCAAAGCTGAATTTGTCATAATTTCAAAGGTTTCACTGTCTTTTTATTGCATTCCTATTAGAAAAGGTCAGTCCAATTCTTAAGAAACATTCTGCTAGCCACTAATGACTTTTTGAAATGAAGTTAATAACTTATTTTATTATGTACTTGTTATATTGTTAGTGCTGCTTTGAAACTCAAAATTATTCTGTATTATTAGCTAATAACTCCTTGTACATGTCTAGCACTGGAAGAAAGAGAAAACAGGCTCAGTTGCTTGTTAAGACCAAGTGTTACTGTTTTTGTTACTTCCGATCATGAGAAGTGGTCATCTAGAAGCACACTTAAGGAAAATGATAATCATTTCATAGAATTAATTACTTTTGCTAGCAAACCTATTACAAATAGTCCTACAAAAACCTTGTCACTGTTGCAATGTGTACTGCAACTGGTGAATTCCCAGTAATATGAATGAAAGCAGGAGAAGATCCTAGGGATGAGGACTTCAGGTGAAGTGTCACCCACTGCAGTAGCTGGAAAAATATGACATGGAATATCACGGAAAAGTAGTAAGGACTACTTTCAACATCTTGGCTGGCAACAGGAAACAACCTTTATGATTGAAACCAACAGATCCAGAGTGCTGTATTTAGCAGGCAGATGCCATTTTTTCATGTGCTGCACAGGGCTGAAAGGCTGTTCTCCACAGTCCCATTCAGCTGAACCTTTGGCTGAAGGTAAACATTTAATATGTAGCTGAGAGACACGTTTGATTGTTCGTTCTAGTTATTATGCTAAGTTAGTTTCTATATAGACTCTATGACCTTGTTTACAGTGGCTACAGATGTTAACATTACTTTGGGGTTAAAAAAGAAAAGCAACATTCATCAAACAGAACAGGGTGATTGTTCTAGTAACCAAAGCGCTCTATTAAATATTAACTGTGCAAGTCTCTTTTAGTAATGTGACAGATGTACTGCCTGGCCACATATAGGACCTAACTGGAGGTGCTGAATGTAAAGATGAAGTTCCTGAACATGCTCACTAACAAATAACACAGTACACCACCTGCTGTTATTGCTAAAGACACCTGAAGCCAGGAAGTTACTTGGGGTCAGGGTTCTCTTCCTGTCACCCCGTGCTGGGACCTTTTTCCCTAGTGTGCCTGACCATGCTGAGCTTTCCCATAGCCAGGATGAGGAAATGACCTGATGAATTAGCATTCATGTCTATCCACAGTCTGGGCACTTCTCACTGACCCAACACACAGAAATGTTAACTTCTCCTCAGTCAAATCTTTCGCTGCTATTTTGGGATAGTTTTTTAGGATAGTGTATACATCACTTTAGCATGAAAGATTTTTCTTTTGTATCTACCATTGTTATGAGTATCTGTTCAGAAATATGCTTTCTCTCTGTGTTCCCTAATCACAAAAAAACTTGAAAGAGGTCATATCCTTAATGTGAGAAGTTAATGTGTTTTAGTGCAGAATTCCAGAGAGTAATGCAGATGCAGATGGGTTTAACTGCCTTTTGCAAGTGCCTATCTCTGTCTATTGACTATATAGGAAGGAAACTAATTATTTCCTAACTGTGATATTTCAGTTTAAACATATAAGTTAAATAAGATGAATCTGTGCCTGCATGGTTGCTCTTTTGTCCAGCTCTTTGTGACTGATTAACAGCAGATTTCTCCCTACTAGCAGGACTTTTAAAATATGCTTTCATAGCTTTATTAAAATAGTTTTACTACTAGCCCCTTATCTTTCTAGTAGCCCATAAAAGTAAACAGGCAGCCTGAAATCTCTAAGAACTAAAAAAATCAGACAAAACCTCAAGTAAAAGAGAATTACTTATTCCTTATTGTACTCTAATATAAATGCTAGGTATTACATCAGCGCTATATACATAGAGCATCCTTAGACTCAAATGTAGGAGTTTTGAAGTTAAAAGAGATTTAGTCTTTTTTTAACCAAGATCAAGAGGAGTGACCAAAAGCTTTAATCAAAACCATCATAAAACGATAATATTGATTGACATTTTGACTTCAGGTCAAGATGAGACTCCAGGAGTATAATGCTGGGACTGAATTCCAATGGCATGTCATCTTCCATATGATTCAAAAAATATGAAGTGAATTAGTAGAGGCATTATCTTATTGTGTAATTTTGAAATCAGTAGATATTTCTCTGTAAAGTCCCAGACAGAGTTGTAAAATCATTATGTTAACCAAAAAACATTGCTTCATCATATTTTTTTATAATTTTATGAGTAAAACACACATGATTTAGTATCATATCTCATGAAATAGAAGATGTTTTAAAAGCATCAGGCTGCAATAAGATGACTCTAAACAGTTTGTTGCGTTAAGACTTATCCACCAAAAAAGGTAGAACACAAAAATGAGGACAGATATGCAGGTTAAAGGTTCTCGAGATTTGTGGTGACAATAGAATGACTGGCATCTATCTTTCGGCGGGCATCACAATTTTTTTCTGAAGAAAAACTGGTTTGTCATTCCAGTTCTAAATTGGAAATAATATAAGTACCAGTTTCCTAGATTTAAGACTCATAAGAACTTGTTAGGAAGTAGGAACTTTTTGATGACCAAATCTAAGTGTATTTAACTGAGAAAGTATTTTAGATAGGAAATCAAAATATGTTGCAGTATACCACTGATACGAGTGGAAATGTTACAACAGTTATTTCATGAAATATCAAACATTATTTTAATTCTTGTATACATGACAATGTTGTTGTTCTGATTCTAAATATTGCTCACATTTTCTATTATCTTAGCCCTGAAAAGGTCTAGCACAGCAATTCCTTACCTGCTAAAAGAAAGGCATCTTGTGGTTGCCTAACATTTGGTATTCTGCAAGTTGAAGTACCACCTCTCAGCATGTAAGAATATAATTAAATAGCCCCATCAGGGCATAAAAATCTAAATAACTAATTCCAGAAATTCTTAAACATAGGGAAAAAAAACCCCACAGACATGCAAACAAGTATTCTTTCTTACCTCCATATTCAAAATGCCTTTTTTCATGCCTACAACTTTTCCCATCCTTTAGATCAAACATGCTTCAGGATTCTTGGAGCAGTAAATAATTTTTACCTTTCCATTATTCTTCTGGATTAACAATTATAGTAAGTACATAATCCAGCAGATGAATGTTTTTTTCCCTGATTCAACTAAGCACTGGATCCAGCAGTGAGGCTCTGGACAGCAATCTACCTTGGATTTCAGGACTGTAGCTACCTATTTTCTTGCTTTGCACTGTCTGCAAATGCAGTACTTCAGGATAGGCAATAGAAAGTTTAAGTGTGTTTTCAATTTTCACTTGGAAGACTGAGAGCGTGAAAGTCCCCAGGCACTAGTATTTATCTACAGCTCTGTCTCCCAACTTTTATGCTTAATTATCAAAGGTGATAAAGTTACATGGCCAGTGGAGGGCCAGGGAGTCGGGGGAATGCTGAATAATTGTATAGGTTTATCAGTGATAAGCGCTGGTAATTTATGTGTTCATTGTTCATTTGACAGAGAAACAACATTTCATATACTGTCCACTCTGAATTGGGAAGCCCACTGTCTAAAAAGGGAAAGAATAAAAACATGAAATAGTCTTGGCACTCAGAGTGGTATTCATATTTATATGGTTTGGTTAATGAGTTTATGAACCTTTGGCTATGAATTTTAATACTGGCACTGGCTGCTGTAACTCCAAAAGTCACATATTGAGCAGGTTTGAGATGCATTTTGGAAGCCTGTAAGTGCAAATGATAGAGATGATTCCTAAAAGCCTCCAAGTAGCCAGATTGAGAGGGATGGACATGATAAAAGGTAGAAAGAACCTCAAATCACTGCCAACTGTAGGTCAAAACTAGACAGAACACTTATGTTTGTTCCACATATGCTCTCTTACTTAAGAGTACTTTTTGTAAGTCTCCATTCATATCATATTCTATCAAACAACTAAAAAAACCAAAAAAAGTCATGCTGGTTCTAACTTTGAGAACCTTACTGAGGGATACAGAGAAAAGCCTAGTTTTAGGGAGGTTTTGCTTGCTAGTGAGAATATTTTAGGTAGAAAGAAATGAATGATACATAGAGATGAGGTTTAAGAACAAACATTTACCGACTTGATGCTATGAACAGTGACCGTGGGGTCTCAGAGGAACTGCCTCTACCTTGCAAAGACTTACTACTTTTATTATACCCATAATTTTATCGATGCCATGAATTATAAAGTTTTACAGAGAAAATGAGTTCACTTTGACCCGATTAACATGCGGTAGGTAATAATACAGAAGTAGATAAATGGGCAGGGGAACAAAAAGGTACATGGAATATGTGTTAGATTAAAACAAAATTAGAACTCTATAAATACCATTTACTCTATTACGCTATCTTTAGCATATATTTAAATTCTGAAGCATGTTTTCACAGGCAGCAATAATTATTAAAAGGAATTACAGGAGCCCTAATCTTAAGCTAGTTTTTTTCAAGTGTCTTGCGTCTGCAAATAAAAGCCACAGTCTTAATTTTTTTATTTACCATGAGTAATCTGGTGTCATTTAATTCTGTTTTAAAAACACTTTTCTTTCTGAAACCCAAAAAGATATACCTGTTTATCTCATGCTAAGCTTAGGGAGTGCTGTTTTAAAGTAATGTCTTTCAGCAATACTCAATTCAAGCTTCTCTGAGAAATCAGTACAAAAAAACCTTAGCAAGTCTAAACAAAGAAAAAGTTCTCTGCTTAACTGTTCCTTGTGTGAACCAAAATAATTAGCCTTTACTATACACATAAAAGCAGACTGTAAAGTGGAACTAGGACAGTAAAACCCGAGGAATAAACCCCCAGATTTAGTTCTGATGAACTTGGATTTAAGATGGGTGTCTCTGAACTAATTTTGGGTGTTATTGTAACCAAATCAGAAGCTATTCTGAATTTCAGATTAATAGTTCCCCCATGGTAATCTGTTCCCTTACAGCTTGATGGTTTCCTACAGGAAAGTTTCATAGAAGAAGAAAAATACCCCCAAAAATCGAAAACCCTCCAAAAAAACCTAAGTTTTTTTTCCAGCTTACAGTTCAGAAGTGAGCCAGTCTCTAGTTCTAAAATGACAGCTTAATTCTTCTTCATTTCCAATTTGGCTTGAAGAGCAGTACAACATCATAAGAAAAGAAGGAACATATTATCCACCTTTCATCTGTTAATTATCAAGATTTCATAAATGTGAAGTTTTTGAGAATTTAAGTGTGTAACTGTGAGCTGTACTCCCAGACCACAGTTTCCTCACACTAAAATAACTTAAGAGACATGATTCAGTCCCTAGTCTTGCATTCAGAAAATAATAATTTTTATCTCCAGTCAAATATTTTCCACATAGTTTAAGCACACTTCCATACATTCATGCATAAGCAAGATCCAAGATAAAAATGATATAAAAATGGGATCACGCAAACTAGAGAGGTCATCTATTTTCTCTTAGATGATTCCCTCACCACTGCAAAATCAATATAACACTGTAGTACTCTCTTCCAAACACTACCTACTGCTAAGAGTGATCCCATGATCTGACGATTTGATGGATAAGGAAGTACTGAATTTTAACAGAACCTAAACCAATTGAAATTGAATGAACTTCATCTTACTGGAAAACCATCAATATCTATTGCTCTATTGTTAAGAAGAGTGCATTCAGGCATCAAGCTAGGCTACCTTGAATTGCATCAGTTGTGGGAAAGAACTCTTAGTAGTTGCAAGCCTTCTAATCAGTGCTGTAATATAAAAACATCTCTAAATGCAAGATGGTGCAATTAAATGTGAAAGGTATGAACACAGTAAATTTCTAGTTACACTGACGACCTATTTAAAACTATTTTGAATCCAGTTTTGTTATATTTGGTTAATTTCAGCTCTTATAGCATTAAGTTTACTAATGGATAATTATTATTAATGAAATAATTACAAAATTATCTTTATGCATGAAAAAAAATTGTGTTATCACGTTACATTTGACAACACGTGAAAAAAAGCACTGAGGTTAAAAATTATATCTTACAGAAGTTAAATCTGCTGCAGCAATATGGATTAAACCTTTAAAAATCCTGAAGAATCACAAATTAAAAACAAAATATAAAAAGAGGAATGCTTTAGAAACCGTCATATATGAGTAACAAATTTACAGACTAGAGGAATAGTCGGTTTTAAATATGGTGCTAAATGACTGGCAAGAGTTTTAAAGATATTACATTACTTAAATAAAATACTTCTATATATACTGACTTTCAGTTTAACTTCCAAAGTAGTTATACATTTTAATGCTGTATTTGTCACCGCTAATGCTTTTAAGTCTTTGCAAGATGATATTTTAATGTATGTACCTAAAAAATTTCCCTCACAAACAGCTGAACCTCATTTCTGTATATGCAATTTTAGGATACAGAATTGCAAGCATGTTAAATGTGTCTCACAGATTTTGCAGCATATTGTTGTGTTGTACAGAGTTAGGTAAATCTATTTGAAGCAAACAGGTATTCTCTTTAACAGCAGTTGAGGTTAAAGAGATATTAACTATGTGAAACCAACTGCACTCTCAGGTACATTAATTTCACAGTATAATACTGTGCTGGTTTAAAAGTAAACCAGTGGGAGAAATGAATCTAGCTCAAGAGACATTACAAGTCAGTTACAATTTACTAAAAAGATTACAATAAATATAATGGTACAGAGAAAAACTGGTTTTAACCCACAAAGACAAATGTACAATCCCACACCCTGGGACAAGAACAAAACGATGTTTGTCAACCCCTGTGCTGACCATGTGGCCCCCCTCAGTGCAAAGTAAAAGGAAAGGAAACCCCTTGGTCCAGATGATGGTTGCAGCCCTGTTGAAATAACAATTACAGTCATGTCGAGAATGGTAGTCACAGTCTTGTTGGAGTTTCTGGTCCTGCTGTGGATCGGATGAGTGGTCCCAAACCCCCAAGATTATATGTGCTCAGGTTGGAATGTCCAGTACCTCCCCCAGGACAGGGAGTCTCACAATGGGTGATTTAACTCTGTGAGTCATGGAATATTTTTGGAACCTTTGATGGTCTAGGTGTTGCAGCTGCCTATTATGCCAGTCCAGTATACCCCATTAGCAGAGATGACCCCTCAGACTAGGTGTGAAGGTGCTAATGCCTCCCCAGAGGGGAGTTATCCCAGCTGTTATCACAGTTATTAGTGTGAAGACAAAGAAACACCCCTCTCAGGGTCTCTTTAACACCCAGCTTGTAGCCCGAGGTGTCAGGTGTGCCCTGGGCAGCTGCTGCAAATGATCCATTATTAACAGTCCATCAGAAATTACATAGGGAGTGTAGAATACATAGTTTTGGTTATACTCACATAGTGATAAACTGGTCCCAGTCTCTGTTACTAGGACAAATGCCTTCTGCCAGACATTGACTTTTATTTCTTAAAGATTTCAAGATAGAAGATATAATTCTTAAGAAGAAATTCTAGATTTAAACTTCTGAAATGTTTTTGAATTTTACATCAGAGTATTTTGAATTCGTAGTAATAAAAAATTAAATTTCAATTAAAAAAAATTACATTAATAGTTGCTGGTTGTAAGGCACCCCTACTAGAATCACCAAAATACAAATATTACCAAAACTGACAATGTGGCTGACAATCCAACACAAATAAAAAAAAATAAAGTCCGAAAATAATGGATTTAGATGATATAAGATAATGAAGATATATGAGTAATACCAGATTAGATCAGACTGTTTCATGTATGCATTCAAAGCATGAATGTCTATATGCACAGGCACTTTCCATTACTAAATTCCTGTGTCCAATATCACAGTATTATTACAAAAGTCTTATTTCATTAGTGTTTATTAAATTTTATCTTGAGATGACACAAAACCAATAAGTTTTGTAAGAGAAAGGATAGCTTAGCAACTGTTGAGAGGCATTATAAGGAACAACATTAAGAAAACAGGGCAGTCAAAATAGATTGATTGGAGACAATATGCTATCAAATCACAAAAATTCTCATATGAGAAGCTTTAATGATTATCAGTTAACTCATTTTATTACTTGCAAAAGTTAAGGCAACTAAGGAATGTTACGTGAAAAACTTGCATAAGAGATGCTTTTACTGCACATGTAATAGTTGTCATTGTCTTTTCAAATGAGATATGCAGCTGTCCTCTCTTTAAATCATTATTCAGATTTAGGTACAAATGAATGGTATATGGACATCACTTGTAAATATCTGAATCTAAATTTTTACAGTTTCACCACTCAGTGTAGAGACCAGAAAAGCTGACTTTAATCACATCCCCATCTACTCTTAAGCCACAGTATGGTCTGAGAAATGCTGATTGGCCTTGACAAACTGCACCTGGGCTAAGCTTCTCTTATTAGAAACACTGTCTATTCCCAGGAACTAGTGTTGTCTAATGAGCACCTGTTTTTTAATGAGCAGCTTTGGAAACTTTTCTTGCATGAATAACAACCCAAGTGGAATAATATTTCTGTTGCTGAAACTTCAAAGACAGTTACCGAGTTGAATTATGGCCAGGATGGAAAATTACTATGACTAAAACACACACTCTTGCAACCCTATAAACAGTGATATTAAGTGACACCCCTCGAGCTCTCAATTAGGAGGGGTTGGTGTGTACTAAAGTCTCTAACAACCCTACAAACAACGGTCCAAAGTAAGATCGTTTTGAGCTTTCAGTTCCCAGAAGACAAGGGGCTAATGTGTGTCTCAAACACCAATAACTAGATGGCTGTGAAGCCAAACAAAGACTTAGTAAAAACTGACAAGAATTGTTGGTAATAACTAAGGACTACTGGTATTAAAACAACATGCAAAAGATCAAGATTTGGTTGGAGAAGGGGGGTCAGGTGGGGATAGGGCAGCACTTTTCCATGGGAAAGAGCCACAATAAAGTACAGTGCAAGCACAGAAATGTTTGGAAGGAAGTGGGTATAGACTATTAGGTAGGATTGGGACCACCAAAGATCCCCAAAGTTCTCCAATTCATTTACAGAAAGGCCTAGATGAACAGACTGTGGATGATAACTAATTAGCATAGAAAGCAAGAAACTTGTCCCTGGGGCAGAGAAACCTGTTACCGGGGCAGAGAAACCTGTTCATAAAAAGGTACCCCTTTAGGCTCAGGTAGTCCCCCTGGACACCTCATCAGCTGAACTAACACATGTGTGTTGCCACTTATCAGCTGGATTTCTGCTGAAACCAGGATTGGCATCCCATCAGCTGGATTGATGCTGGAGTGGTGGCTGGTGACCTCTTTTTCCCCTCTCTTTTTTCCTTTCTTTAATTCATCTCTCCCTTTTTAATCAACCCCTTTCATTTCTCTTTTCCCTTCACCCTAGCAGTTTATCCAAAACCCACTGCCGTGTGCCTATATAGTAGGTCAGGGACTAACATACCAATTTCAATACCAAGTGTGGAATTTTGTGTAATTTACTAATAAAACTCTCTGATTGTTTACAGACCCTCTAACTTTTGTTGTTCCTTTTGACCAATGAACATTTTCAAATCTTAAGTGCTTCCTTCCCCTTAAGATTGGGTTGTTACACTCAGGTAAATGGATTTCATAATGATGTTGATCTTCTCTGGCGTGGGTTTACATCTTCCTATTTCTGTTTGTGGTTAAGAGCCTTGAAATGATAAACAGAGTTTTCTTGGTTTTGTTTTGATTTACCTGAAAGACAGCCAGTGAGTGACAGAAACAGCAACAGTTTCCATGACAACCACATCCTTGGTCACAAAGGTCTTCTGTCCCTCTTTGAGCAGTTGTTAGCAATGCTGATGTTTCTTCATTAAAGCTTAGCCTAGTGGGAAAAGACAAGTCCTTGTTAGGAAAATTAAAAATATCTCTCAATAATACGACAGAAAATTCAAGAGACAAACCTGGTCCTAATGCAATTAAAAGTTCTAGTTCCAAAGATCTCTCTGTGGACAGGGACAGTTATCCTGACAGATACTCAGAGGGATCTTTTTCCAGTAGTTACCTGTGTTAATAGCTCAAATGTCTGTGGCAGTGCTTTGGAGATATATATATATATGTTTATATGGATATCATCCTAAAGCTACATCCATATTGAAGCCTTGAATTCCCAAAAAGGCAAGCTTACAAGATAATACACATATTTTTTACAGCAAAAGTATACAAAGCACATAATTTGGCGTGGATTCCTATTTTCCTGAAAGCAATATGTTGATGCTTGGTATAAAGTGTTTCAAAAACCCCAAGTGGAAGTGTGGTTGAGATGAGTGGACGGTGAGGTGAATTGAGAATTCACTGAAGGGCAGTGTTCTAATCAGCAGTGCAGAATCCAGCTAGAGGTCTGTAGCTTGTGGTGTTCCCTAGGGGTCAGTGTTGGGTCCAGTATTGTTCAACTTACTAATCAGTTACCTGGATGCAGGGACAGAGTGTGCCCCCAGCAAGCTTGCTGATGATACAGAACTGGGAGGAGTGGCCAATAGCCCAGACATCTTTACAACCCTTCAGAAGGACCTCAATAGATTGCAGAGATAGGCAGAGAAGAACCATCTGAAGTTCAACAAAGGTAAATGCAGGGTCCTGCACTTGAGCAAGAATAACCCCACAGAGGCGGGAGGCTGACCTGCAGGAGAAGGGAAGGTCCTTCTCCTGCAGAGAAGGACCTGGGGGTCCTGGTGGACAACAAGTTGTCCATGAGTCAGTATTGTGCCCTTATGGCCAGGAAGGCATATGGTATCCTGGGTTGCATTAGGAAAAACATTGCCAGCAGGTCCAGGGAGGTGATCCTGCCCCTAAGTTTAGCCCTAATGAGGTTGCATTTGGAGTACTGTGTCCCATGCTGGACTCCCCAGTCCAAGACAGACAAGGAAGTACTGGAGAGGGTTCAGTAGAAGGCTGAAAACATAATTAGGGGACTGGAGCATCTCTCTTATGAGGAAAGGCTGAGAGAGGTGACAGAGCACTGGAACAGGCTGCCCAGAAAGGTTGTGGAATCTCCTTCTCTGGAGATATCCAAAATCCTCCTAGACACAGTCCTGTGCAACCTGTTCCAGGTGAACCTGCTTTGGAAGAAACTTTGAACTAGATATTTCGACTTCCCTTCCAACCTCAACCATTCTGCTATTCTGTGATTCTTCTCATGAAAGCAATATGTTGATATTTGGTATACAGCATTTTAAAAAGCCCCCCCCCCAAAATAATAATTTTTTTAGGAAAATTCAGGCATTTTTACTGCTTGCAAATTGGGTTGAAATAAATTCCAGTTTCTTCAATTTTACTCATTGTGCAAAGAATGTATCAATACATTTGAAACAATCACCACTTACATAGAAGAGATTTTTCATACTTATCTCCTTCTACCACTCCTCAGATTTTTGTTTCCTATCTGTCCCATGACTGGTACATACATGTTGGTACATTACATCTTCTTAGGTATCACTTCAACAATGTCAGTAGCTTTAACATGATGGAACTTGAGAGTTTTTACATTCAAATAACTGAAAAATCAGTCCAACATATGGCAAGTTTTAGCTGGTTTATGTATGAACTTGAGTGTACTTCTGGTCTTTGACTAGAAAAACATCAAGTTGCAAACATAGTTTCCTACACTTAATTAGTCATATCTGTTCAGTAAGTTTTTGATATCCTCTCATTGGAGCCCAAGAAATCTTCTGTATGTAGAGGCTGTGATCCACAGCAATCCCATGGGACAGAACAATGAGACAAAGGAGAATTTGCTTTGATCCCTTATCAGATCCATTTTGGGGATAATAAGATTCTTTCAGATTAGTTTAGTTACATGCCACAATTGCTGTTTCAGGGATCCTATTCTTTATGTTAGAACCGTCACAGCATGAGTACAGAGACAAAACTCAACACAGCTGAAAAAAAAAGTCATAATGTAATAGTAGGTTCCTACCAGATTATTCCATTTCAACTACTTTCTGATAATCTCTAGTTGTAAGCAGTTTTGATAGTCTTTTCTTCATATATAGAGAGACACACACAGTGTGAGAACAAGATGACAACATCTGTTTAGGTAGCTGGTAATTACTCCCGCAACAATCTAAAGGTTTAGCTTGTCAGCTTTCATTTAAAGAGCACAGCAGCTATGGTTTTCAACATAGATAAAAAAAAAGACATGTAGGGTTGTGCTTCCTTTCAGGTAACTCAGACCACAGAAACATTAATATAAGAAACATTGAAAGAGAACATAACAATGTGGTAGTCAACTGACTTTCCACATAGTGACTGTAGCTCATCTAAACCTCCACAGGAAACATCCTCAGTTAATTATTTATGTCTGCTGCCTTTGTTTTTCACTTCAGTGATAATATGCTTTTCAGTTTCTGTGTTCCTTTGGTTGGTGAATTATCTCATTCAGCATTCTTTGCTGGCCAGGCCTTTGGGAAATAAGAATTTTCATTAATATTTAAATTTTTCCCTTATGGCCCTATCTGTTAAAGAGAGTAAAACACAGATTCCTTCCCCCCTTTTCCCTTCCCTGCAACTTTATTACTCTTTCTTCTTCCTATTTTCCTCACTTCTCTTCAGCTACTTTTATAATGCTGTAACACAGAAATTATTTTAACTTAGTGATTTATCTGTTGCATGAACAGGGGGAAATATACCAAGTTTCCAGCATTAAAGTGTGACATTATTATTGTTGTTGTTATTATTAGGTATTATTGTGCCTATTGGATTAGACTATTAAAAAAATAATATTAAAGGTTATGATTGGTAAACCAGGAACACGATGAAACCTAACTGGAGTCAAACAGTAGGAACATCAAAATAAAAGATGCCCGTATATATATTTCTCTTTGCATTCTTGAAACATGATGATTTTAGGCTTTCTATGAAAAAGAATATTTTTTTATTGAACATTTCATTAAAGACAACAGAGTTATGGCAGGTGGTGCTAGATAAGGAGTCAATAGCTAAATATCTATAACAGCTTTTACACGACAATCCTTAACTCTGATCTACCTAACTTGATCCTATCAATGTAATGCAAATTTCAAACCTGTTACACAAGTATATTAAAATGTAAAGCAGAGTGCAATGATAGGGAAATGCTCTGATTTATGTTATGAATGTGGGACACTGATCTTCCTGTTTGGATATTCATTGTGTAAATATGGTGGCTTATCTCAGTAGAAGAATTATTAGCAAAACAAGGAAGGGGAAATATGTCACTTCATAGCTTTTAAAAAATCTACCTAGAAATCTTGATTATAATCATAGTGAGAGGATTTTGGACCTTTGCTTATTTTTTCCATATTTCTTGTTTCTTCAAGGGTACTTGGAAAACACTTTACTAGCCACATGGATAAATGGAATGCATAACAACATGGTAGAGTTATTGAACATCTAAGAATGGAGGAGTACAGTTCATACAAAGATATTGATACTGCATTTATGGGCTACCATGTAGCATGTGGAATAATGACATAGGTGCTTTGAAGAAAATAAAAGGGTAAGAGGATGAAAATGTTATATTTAGTAAGCATAGGCTTATAATATAGTCCAATTTCTGCTCTAGATTAAATGAAGGAATGTATTCCTAGTTTTACTATCAGTGCTTGTCATCTGATCTTTTAGATGATTAGGCTCTCGCCTTTAGATAGACTTCAGCAATTGAAGAATTCCTTTATGAGTGTAGCAAAAAGATCAAAGCTGTATTAAATTCATTGAGAGAAGCATCTTCTTTCTTATTAAAAAAAATTAAAAAAAGAAAGGGTGTTATTATTTTAAAAAAAGTTAATGAATATTCTCTTCAATCTTATAAGAAAGATCTCCCACCTAAAACTTGCCTATTTTGTAAGTAGTTTAAGGGCATATACACCAGTAGTATTCAGTTATTCTTGGTTGGAAAATCTTGTTAATTTTCTGTTTCGTTTTTTTTTCCTCACCCCTGACTATCCCAGAATGAGGAATCTTAAGAACGTAAAACAGAATATACACTCACTTACTAATGCAAAAGAATACATCTGAAGATACTGCTGAAAAGGACTTAAAAATCATTTCAACTGAACAGTTTTTATTTTTCCCCCAAATATAAATTTGGATCTCATAAGAATCGAACTGGTTTCTTTGGAACACTTTCTTGGCTTTACTGATAATTCAGTGCAAGAAAAAAAATTAAGTCATCCAGAATATCCTGTATTCTTTTATATAATAGCATGATTGACAAAGTTCTACAGTCTAGTTTTTAAATTAAGGGTGGAACATCTACCATTTATTGATTTTTTTCCTGTCCTGTTGTAAATTCTGGTTTCTGTATAATACATGCAGTTTCTGTAAACTTCTTTTTTCATAATATTGAAGAGATGAATTTTCTCTCATGACAATTTGTAAAAAACAGTGATCTAAAATACATTCGATGTGTATAATGTGCAGCAAATAATTTATCTAACTTCTTTTTCGGTACAGATAATTAGAAGGTGAGATTTTCAATTTCCAAATGGTACTACCCATGGTCCTTTGTTTTCCCAAGAATTTCTGCCAAATTAATTTTGTAATTTGTTTTAATTCTGTGTGTTAATTGTAGAAAACTTATTAAAGCACTCACCATTCAGTATGTTTTAATGAATTGCTTTGGCTAGTAGTGACAGGGTGGCTACTTTCTCATGCTTCTGATTCCTAGTAGAATTTATGAATATTGAGAGTACGAGTACTAATGAATGTTGCCAACATTAATGCGCTAGAGGCTTGAACTAGATTTAGTAAAACTATGGTCTTTCTAAGCATAATAATAGCATCTACTATCATTAGTGTTTGTTTTCTGGCACTTATAATAAATTTAAATGCAACTGAAAAGATTTTTTGGTTTTTTTTAATTAAAAAACTTATGAAGTGAAGCCTTTAGCATAGATACCGCAATATTGATAACAAAGTGCTTTCTTCCATTACCACTACCTCATTTCCCTTTTCCACCATATGCATATTTATCCATTTATCTGTACCAACATGAAAAGATTGCTTGCTCAAATCCACATCCTCTGTCAAAGCAATGTAACAAGTTTTTGTCTCTACAACTACACTGCTCAGAGGGAAGTGTGTGACTTGTCACAAAAAAAAATAGTTTTCTCTATAATATTTCTTTTTCCTATATCAATATATTAGAGAAAATATCAAATTATTTCATTTTCCCTTTCTCTTCAGGAAAGGAGCATGCTCACAGGTAATGAAGGAATAAAAACAGTGATAAGGTTTACATGGACCTGGAAAAGCAGGAACTGAAGAGAGTTAAGAAATTGAGCTATTGCCACCCATACATCCAAATAGAAAGAAAAAGAATAGCATATCATATGAAGAACAAATACACTTATATAATTTTAGATAGTATTCTAGGAAATACTTTTCTTTACATTGAGTAAGTGGAGGACATTGGCCTAAGGTGCAGTGAAACTGCTAATAATATTCCTTACTTAAGGTGGTAAACACATGAAATCAATAGTTGCAACAAGCTAAGTATCACTGACTTGGCTTTCTATAAAAGATTTGTTATACTCTTGGAAAAAGACAGACATCTAACTGAAGCTCCAGTTTAAAGTACTGAAATAAAGCCTTCTAATCAACACTGAAGTCTCTGTCCCTCCCTGCACAGCCTTTACTTCAATCAGGGCTTGGAAGATGTGAATGGAATTGCCACAGACAGCAATTCAGCCTGTCTTGCCTGCTCCTATGAGTATCAGACATGGAAATGCTCAGTCCATGGAGAATTAGAGGCTTTAGAAAACCAGAAGCTCAGATATTTCAAAGTTCATCATGAACAGAGGAAGCAGCTTGGCTGGAAATTTTTAAAAAGAGCTTGTCTGTTGAGAGCTCCCTGATGATATATTTACATATAAAATTAACTATTAGGCCATGATTATTACAGACACTGGTTATAGAGAATATAAATAACCTTGATTGTGTTCATGTCCCTGCTTGCTTTCAATAAGGAATTAATTTGCTCAGTCCACAGTCTTTTTGACAATACTATTTACAAAACGGCTTATATTTAATAAAAAAATTAAGTTAATATTTTACAAAAGTCATACCATAGACACTTTTACAATAAAGTGTTAGTGGAATTTATTATAGGACAAATGAAAGTGAAATTATATTAAGTCAATGTAAACAGTAAGGCGTCTTGTAGGATTGATTATCACCCCAAGAAAAAATAATTTATTTTCAAGTTTTAATAATTGTCTAAAATATTGTAAAGAAAATTTAATAAAGGAGAAGTTTTAGCAGTTCAATAAAACAATTTCTGAATTGTTTTATGAACACCTAATTTACTAACAATTTTAATATTCTGCAGTGGAACCTTTGCTTGTCAGACTCCTCCTGGCAAGCAACCAAGACTTACAATATCTAAGTTAATATTTAAAAGGTTGATTGTGGTTTGTCTGGATTTTTTTTTGTTTGGTTGTTGTTGTTGTTGTGTTTTGGTTTGTTTTTTTTTTAATTTGTGACACTAATAAAGCTTTCAAAGACACCAGTCTAGTTCTAGGAGGAAACATAAATGCTACTCTACAAATCAGTCAAATTGACTAATTCTGAAATAATGGTCAATCACAATTTCTATACTGGTGGATGAACTACTGCTCTGAAAAACAAAGAAAAATATTTGGTTGCAAACACTTAGTATTTCGAAATGCCTATGAGTCCAAGAGATTCTGAATTATTCAGATGAATTAAAGCTGTTTGGAAGACTGTGTACAGTACCCATAAAATAAGATAATATTATATTTATATTGTATTAAATATTGATTATTTTCAATAGTGTTTGAATACATTTGCACATACATATTCAAAATAGAGGGTTTGGATGTAAGCTGTAGAATGTCTCTCTTTTCAACTTTTCAGACAATTAACTGCTTTTTCATATTACCTCTTTTAACCGAATGAATAAGTATAGTGGAGATTAAAAAATCACTTGACCAAGAAGGCTTGTTTTATGCTAAATTATTTCAGGGATCATTCAATGTTACCTGCTATAGGTGCTAGATCCTGTTAGGCATTTTTATTGTAAATCAGACACTAAACCTTCAATAGTGTGGTGCTGCTATTTGACAAAATTCACTTGAATAAAGCGCAAAAACCCTAGAGTACTGCTTAGGCAATCAAGTGATTTGGGATATACCTTGAGGTACTGGTGTTACTTGCAGGCACTGAGGCAGCTTCACTGCTGCTCCCACTACTAGGTGTGGTCATGTTATCTGGTGAACAAATATCTGTTGGATGAGGCCTTTTGAGAAGGAAAGCAGTGGAATTAATTCTGTTGTTTTTTTTCCCCATCTATTTCCCAATCAGAATGACAGTTTCTAAAATTCAGCTCACATTTCAGAGAACAAGCAGTTGCTGGGGATAAAGCAGTATAAAAAGCTTTGCTCTCTCACTTAGGTATGTGAATATGTGCTGAAACACAGATTCACCTTAGCAGTGTGATTTTCCAATTTCTTAAAGCCTGGACTGGGGATAACATAGACTTTCTCACAAGTACCATAGTTAAGCTGTTTGGTTTCTTGTATGATCTTTATGAACAGTCATTCCTTAAAGTCCCATAAGCTGCCATTACACACACTTCAATTTTTTTTTTTAGTTCTGTCAATATTATTCACATGTAATAGGAAAAAAGGATAAAGAGGAAAATCATGTATAATTGGACACTTTAGAAATTAGTTATTTAAGCTCTCTTTTTAGTAAATGAAGAGGAATAGAAAACCAGAAGGAAAATTAATTCAAAACATTTTTGACAACTGTTTTGGAGTGAGATGAACAACCTTATTCTTTTTGCTAACTGTGATGGAAATCTGATTGCAACAGAAGCCTAGACAGCTATTCTAAATTATTCAATTAAGTTTCAGATAGCTTAAGCTGAGTGATAGCAGTTCTCACTTGTTTTTTCAAGTGTACATGAAAGTTTCGACAAGCTGTGAAAAATTAAACTGGTCATTTAACTACTAAGCTCAGTGATATTGCAATAAAATCCACCTGCATCTGTGATGGACATTTCTCAGTATTTTGCTTTAATTATTCAGGAAATATAATCAAGTACTTAATAATAACTCCTACAGATGCCCTCAGATAACTTGAGAAGTTCAGGGAGAAACGACTGTAGAATTGTGGGTCATGCTTGTGACCTGTCCTCAACCTGCATTGTTTTTATTAGACTTGATTTATTTGCAACAAAAAAATTGCAGGGAAAAAGGCATATTCTCATGCTACTCTTTTCAGGCCTGCCTGTTTATTTCTAAATTCCTCTGGGAGATCGTAAGATGGGCCAGTGTAATCACCTCTGGAAATGGGCTTTTCTCTACCAAGCAGACGGTTTAAGGACAATGATAAGAACAGCAAGGTACCACTGTTATTTTGTCTCTCAGCTGTACTTGGTAGAACTATCTCTAATGGTTAAGAGAAGTAGCTCATCTTGGCCTCTCTTTTGCGGCAGCCAACTACTGCCAAGAGGGAAGATGACTGCAGTTAAATACGTATCCTTGACTGCCACTTGCATCTGGTATTATATCAGCCAATATAAATAGTCATAGCTTAAATCTTTCACTTAATGTAACCACCAGACTAATAATATTATGCCTTTTAATAACATACACCAGCATCTCCACTCATCTCCCTGCAGACGGTGTGTACTGCTCTAAAGTAGTGGCCACAATCTCTCTGTGGACCTTTAAATTCTGTGCTCACTTCCAAACAAATCAGGTCTGGCATAACAGGGTATATTGTGCACCAGGGTGTTCAATACTACACTTGAAAAGGATCCATAAATTTTCTGTGCCTAAGATGTGAGATCCTATTCACTATACAAGGCAGGTGCAGGGCAGGCTCCCAAAAGTGTGTTAAAGAAAAGCAAGATCCTTCAATACCCTGCTTACCTCCTGCCTATGGGCCTTATATGATGCTGCCAGCCTGTCAGAAGGATGTTCATCCAAAAAGGATGTAGGCTACATGCAGTGAGTGGAAGAGGCTGTTTCATGTGTAGAGTGGATGGGAGACAAAAAGAGAGGTTAATGTGCTAAAAGATCGTACATGAACAATCCGTTGGTGCGTATGTGGTACAAGTCTACCTCAGTGCCAATCCACAAATTAGAAAAATGACAGTTCTATAAAAAAACTTGTCTTGACATCTAATTTGCAAGTCCTGTATTAGTCATTGTGGGAAATTTCACATTAGTTCAGCCCCCAGGTTTAGGTAGTAAGACCAATTTTAGTCAAATATTTTATTTTAACATGATAAATAATGAAAGAAATACAAAATTTTTAGCTAAAAATTCCGTCTAATCATAGAATCCTAGAATCACAGATGCATTAAGGTTGGAAAACATTTTGGTTCCCAGAGAAGTTGTGGATGCCCCATTCCTTGAAGTGTTCAAGACCAGGTTGGATGAGCCTCTGAGAAATGTCATCTAGTGAAATGTGTCTCCGCTCACGGCAGGGGGGTTGGAACTAAATGATCTTTAAGGTCCCTTCCAGCCCAAAACTTTCTATGATTCTGTGATTCCAGGAAAAATCCTTTAAGGTCATTGAGTCCAACCACAAACCTACTACCAGGTCCCTATCCCTAAAGACCAAATGTACATGTCTTCTAAATACCACCAGGAATGGTGACCGCTTCCTTCAGCATCCTGTTCTGAGAAAAAAACACCTTTCTGATTTTCAAATATGAGCTGTCTTTCTGTAATTTTTGTACTGTTTTTTGAGAAATGATAAAGTATGTGTCCTCCAAGTTGAGGTGATCTCTGTATCCAGACTCTTCAAGAAGGGTACATTAACATTTTACTAGAATTTGCACAACCACAAAGGTTTTATTGCTCATGTGTTCAAATGAGAGAATACTCTGCAAAAATGTAACAAGTCAAAAGGATTACATCTTCAATTCAAGACAGGCTAAGCATTTCCTAGGCTTAAGAGGCAAAAGTCACTTTAGACACTTTTGGAAACAAGTCTTAACACTGAATATATTTTAAAAACTCCATAGTAAAATTCAATCTCAAACTATTCAGATGAATTAAAAAAAAAAGAAATAAAATACTATTTGTTTTATTTAAATGGTTTCGATAGACTATCTCATTACAATTAATAGTTACCACATCTCAGGACAACAAAGAGTTTATTTAATATATAGTAAAAAGACATTATCTTTGGAACTTAGAGCGATAGATAAAGATGTGCAATTTGAAAATGTTTCTGTAAAAACAATATTAGTTTGGAGAAGATACTTAAAACAGTTGTTGTTCTGAAACAGTTGTGGTGGTTTAAATGTTAATAATTTTGTTCTTAGCTATTTTCTACTTGAAACACTGCAGTGCATTTTTTAACTACCATACTGAAGAATATTAATGATGCAACAAATTGACTGGTGCTACAGAGATGTATCTGGTTTTTTTATGAGCATATTTAATTGCACATGTTTCTTAAGCCTCTAATTACAACCAGTACTAAAAGTGTCTAGATGCTTAAGGGTGCATTTTTATATTTAAACATACCTCATTATTATTACTTATATGGCAGATAGTTCACTAAGACATAATGATAGGATATTAAAGTGGATTAGAAATCTCATTATTAAAACACAAACTTGTCTGAATAGAAAGAAAAAAAAATAAAGTACTCTAAGTGGAATAAGCACCTCTTCATTTTCTTTCACAAATCTCATTTTATTACGAGCTAAATGTCAGAGTCATAAAGAGGTAACTGCTGGCATGATCCCATCAGGGAGGTTTCTATTTGTTATGATATGATATTCAACATTATTTTCCCACAGATTTTAAATAAAACCAGTGAACTTTACTAAGGGCTCCAATTTCAACCAAATGTATGTTAGCCTATCTAGAGGTAGATTGTTTATTTTTAAAGAGTAAGATATGACTGCAGTCAAATAACATCTCTTCTTGTATTTTAACTCAGCATTAGGGCAGACAGCAATTATGAAATTGTACTGTCAGGTTACCCTTCTAAGGGTAGTCACACACTTCATGTTTTCAGTGGCAAATTGAATTTGACATTTAATTTGAAGCCCAGGATACCATAATGTAAAACCTTCTGCAGTATTAGTGATAAAGCATGAGGGCAGACATCCTGTCTGGCTTTTTTAAACAGTCCTTTCCATATTAGTATTGCCTTCATTCATGCCTGTATTCTGTGGGGATTATTTTCCTGATCTTTATAGGAAAATTCCATAAAAGGTTTAGAATCACAGAATCTAGCTCACAACTAGAACATTTCAGGTTTTATAGATTCTAATAAATGATCTACTGTAAAATCTTCCCATACATGCTATCCAGACACCTTGTCATTTCTGAGTTTAGAACTAATTAGAACAATTCTTAGTACAACTTTTAGTTGGTGGTGGTGCTGACTCTTTCTAATTCATTTATTCTTTGGAAGATAATGTTACATTGCACAAGAAAGTATGCTAATAGTGGCTGCAAGCTCTTTGTTTATGTAAGATTAGCTTCTTGCAGAGATTTCTGTGTAAGTTAGCAGCCCTTCCTTTAATGTATTTTAGAGTATTGAAATGTAGTGTTTTGAAGAAGCAGCATAGTAGACAGTTTTAGGCTCAAAAATTAAAAATGTCATAACAAGAAAGTGCAGAGGCTGGTTTGGTGCACATGCAAATGGAATTTAGCCAGGATTCTGGGCTAACCATCACCTTGGAGGTTATCATTACATGTCAAAAAATAAAATAAAATAAAACTTACCATGGTTCCTTGCCCCTGTAAGCTTTCATGATACAAAAGCCATGACTTAAGCTGTGAAACATATAGTGGCTCAGAATCAGGCCCAGAGGCTCCAGCCAAAGAGTGCTACATTAACGAACATAAGATCTCTGTGCTATTCAATATTTGTACACAAATATAATCTGGACCAAATAGGAGCATATTTCTGGGTAATTATCCAGCCCACACAACACATTCAGTATGATGTTAATTTTGCATAAATGGTAGCCATCTGATCTGCATGAAAGTCTGCAACGATCAAGTTATTTCCCATTTTTTTTATTACCATTTCTACATTCTTTGTCAAGTGGATGAAGTGTTTTAGTATTATTTTTGTATTGTTGGCGTCCTAAATTGGGATTTACAGTTATGAAGATCAACTTCTTTAGTACTCCCTAGGGAGTGCCACTATTTCCCTAATTATATCACAAAGTGGCCACAGCTCTCTCAGGAGAAGCAGAAGAATATCTCCTGACTTTTTCTTCATTTGTTTGGTTATATTTCTGAAATAGTTTCTGAAATAATTTCTTACAGTTTCTGAAATGATTTCTTAAATGTTTTTCCGGGGAGAGAACATCCTCCTTAACTAAAAGTCTCTTGCTGGTTTCCAGAGAGTAATGTCATTGACTGTGTGGACAGCACTTATTTCCATTGATCTCCTTGACTTTTTTTTCATTCTATCAGAACTTGTCTTGCAAAAAAACTTGTCCCTTTTCTTTAGTTAGTGAGTTGCAATTGGTTGTAGGTTGTGTTCACTGACAGAGGACAATTTCTTTTTTATTTCTTTTCTCTATTGCCATTTATGAAGGCAAAGAATTTAAAATTTACAAGTAAGAACACAAATTAAGTACTGTTTAAAGTTTCCAGTGTGGTACTTTCCTTGCTGTAGAAGATGCTTCACTTTGGCAAATTCATATTGTCTATAAAGCACAAACTAAGAACACCAATTCAGTAAAATGCAATGAAACATAGTGAAGGAACTATGCACCTTTTGCTGTTAGTGTGCTGAAATTCTTCTAGTGCATCACACATGTTACTGGTGTGTGCTGGACAAGTACTGGCAAATCCTATTAATTATCCAGAGAAGGCTCCATTGGGACAGAGTTTCAATCATTTGTTTGATGGGGAGTGAAGAATCAGGCTTACTGCACTACACTTACTTGTCATGATTTTTTGTTTGTGCTTCTAGAAGATATGTGGAATGTTGCTTGCTTTTATTAAAAGTTCAACCATTCCCTTCCAAGAGACAGGAACCCCTTGGTACAGTCCTGATTAGTGGTTATAAGAGAACCAAGGTGGAATTGAAGTAGGAATTGTATGTGCTTCTCTTCCCTCCTTGATAATTAGTTCGAATCATAAGTGTTTTACAATTCAATTTCTAACCCCTGCTGCAAAATAAGAATAGCAGGATGGCTAATAGAATGACACTTATATCTGAAAATGAATGCTGTCTCAGGATACCTTGTCACCTTCCTACTCTTCACTACAGGTTTCATGCAAAACAGCAAGCAGGGAGAGAAGATGCCAAGAGGACATAGGCTTATCTAAAATAAGTTCTTAAAATTAGTCTGATAATGCCTTCTCTTAAATGTGGTGGTGTATTTTCTATTCTTCTTATCTTGAGAGTTCCCTTAGAATCTAGTTGTAATAGTTCATTTATAAAAATTAATGGGATTTATCTGTGCAACTTAGTATTGTGACAGGTCTCACCACAAAAATATCTGAGCAATTGGAAAGAGAAAATAACTCCTAGCACGTTCACTTCTTGCCTTGCCATTATCCACATTATGTCAGAATATTTTAAAATTATTTGAAATAAAAGAATGAGGATGTCATTAAATACGATTATGTAGATTGCTACTGAAAATGGAGAGGCAGGTATTGTCTGTGATTTTAATATTGTTTAAAAGTGTAAGGAGTGTATTATTTGCAGTCTTTCTATTTCTATTTATGGGACTCCTTGATACCATAGAGTAACATACTAAAAGGACAAACCTTTCTATTAATTAAAGTAATAAATAAATTAATGAAATATTATATTTAAATTAAATAATCTGATTTTAAGTTAAACTGATTTAATAAATTTAAACAAGGACAAAGGGACATTAGAAATACTATAATCCTTCATAGATAATTATACAGGAAAGCAGCCCTGTTAGCTTGGTTTAATTATGGTAAACTAAAAGACAAAATCTCTAACTATAGATCCTTCATTTCACCACTGAAAGTATATAATAAAATATAATCTCCCAGCTAAGGAAATTCCAAAACTAAAAAGACCCAAGAGAATACAAACCAAAGGGATGGCAAACATCTTACTTATATCACTATTTAAAATTTTCTGTAAATAAGACTTCATGATGTATCCAGCAGATAAATATTTAATTTGAAAATATAGCCACTAGTTTTACCACATCTACATTTCACCTTATCAGTAGTTCAGAAAATTTAATTTATGGAATAATAATTAAAAACAATTTCAGTTTCAACTTCATACATCTCTTCTGACAATTTATTCAGTTAATCCATTTAATAAAATAACTCACTAAATTCCTTGTTCTCAAACAAATTGGGGTGAAGGGGGGAGGTGGGTAAGTTTACATAGCAAGAGGGAACAGCTGATGAGAAATTTATAGCTTCCCTTGTTGGACACCAGGTAAGTTATTATTAGGTCAGAACTAAATTGGGGGAGTGTGTGTGTGTGGAGTGGGAAGGGCTGGGTCAAACCTCAGGGAAGTGAGGTGGCATCCTATCACTCAAGGCAGCCCCTTGGAACCCACATGGGAAAGCCCTGGAGCAGCTGTCAGTCACGAGCAGCTGTCAGTCACAAGCAGCCCAGGAAAATTATAACACACCACACCTCCTGGGGCCTCTCACCCAGTCTCAGATTGACAGGGACAATGAGAACACTGCCCCTCACCTTGGCCTGGAACCCCAGAGTGGCTGGTGGGTCAGGGACCATGCCTGTGGGGGGTGGCCATAGGGAGCAGAGCAAATAAAACCACAGGTATATGTTTGCCTTGTGTTGCGGCTCTGCCACTGGACTTGTCAGAGCTGGTCTTCTACAAGGCTTGGGTGGTAGCTATACAAGCAATCTCTCCCTCTTTCTTCTTCTCTGTTCTTGCTCTCTCTGCTTCTTTTTCTTTGCTCCTTTCTTGATGCTTGGGGTGGTTTGGAGCTGGAGGGATTGAATCTTGATTTAAGTGTTGTGGAATTGGTTGGATTTTGCCTTAAGTGTTGTCGATTAATAGTATATGCCGAGGCAGTATTTTTGTCTCACTTGTGTGATGTCCTTTTGAACTTTGTCCAAGCCCCCTTATGCACTCCTCTAATTAAGAAATTTCTTGGGAACAAGCCTGTGACTTATTCTCTTGACACTATCTAGAGGTGTTAAAGAACCCTACGTCTATAAATTAAAGTAAAACTCATATCCAGCAGTTCCTGGGGCTGGAGTTTTACATCCCTGAAAAGGCAGAAGATGGACACTTCTTTACATCCATCCATTTTATGTAACAAAATTTAGTCTGATTATTATTTTATATGGGGGACAGTGGTAAGGAATCTCACCGTACTCCTGATGGTTTGAGGACTCACTAAACGTAGCAAAGGTGCTACAGTTTTAAGAATGATCATTCAGTATCTTCAGAGTTGGAGAACAAGTAGGGAATAAGGAAAACAAAACAAACCTATGATCTGAATTCAGTAGTGGGGGAAATTATGAAGGAAAAGCAATCTAAGGACCAGAGAAGAGCCAATGTACCTTTTCTTACTTCAGATATGAATTAGCTGGTTAAATTTCACTCTTTTTTAAATTTATTTTAATTTACCAATTTTCCTCAGCTGTTCTCTTACAATGTAAATTCTATGTTGCCATCACTGACCATGGCGACATTCTATCCCAAAATATCTTCTGTTTTCACAGCACAAGCAGATTAAATATTACAGGACAGCTACAAATCCAAAAATAAATCTGCTGTGTCTCCTGTTCCTATATACACTGCTGTAGCATGTCCTACCCCAAGTTGTCCTTGTGCGTGTGACTCTACAGACCAATATTTGCCCTTTCCTATTTGCATATAATATACTAGAAAGTTAATGCGCTATTTTTTGCCTCACTGTTTACTATCTCTGCCTTTTTCTCTTCCACAAAGAAAATATAAAATTTGGAGAAATCCTTTTCTCCCCTGTAAACATTTGATTTTTATCATTCCCCATCACCTTCAAGAGTCTTTCAGGAAGAAATAAAATACAAAAAGACAGAAAGAGTTGAAAAAATAAAAATAATCTATTCACACTCTCCTTTCTGTGAGTATTTGTGTCGGAGCTTTCTTTCAGATGATCAAGGACAGGACTTAAAATTCTCTCCTTCAGCCAACTTCCCTTGGCTGCTGCTTACTAACAGCAACTCCAAATGGCTATTGGCAACAGCTTCCAAGTTGACAAAATCAATTTTCATTTTGAACAATAATTATAAAATAATTATAAAAACAATAATACTCTTTAACCCTTTTCTTTCAAACAAAAAGGAGGTGATTTTATTGTTCATAGAATTTAAAGGTTTAGTCCTTTTGACAGTGCAATAGAAAATATAAACACAGTATTTCAAACTTATAATGTAGTATAGAAAGAAATACAAGTGGATGATGTGCAATTTTTTACAGCTTGGTATATATAGAGTAGTTCAAAATGATTTGAGAATAAGTTAAAAAAATCCACAGACCCCTAGAGATTTTTGGCACCAGGCTCTCCCTCCTACAGGTATTGGAATATTCATAACATTCCCCTGCCTTCCCCTTCTCCTCATGAAGATAAAATCCATGGTTCTTTCACCCTTCATAATTACTTAACCCTTTAGTTTCCCTAATTCATTAGCCTTTAAGTCTAGTTTTCTGGCTGAGACACATATCAACAACAGTCTCAGTTGGCTGGGTCCGAGCAAGTTAATTAGAAGAATTAAGACTCTTACATACAGATGTACATGTATGTAGTACATATATACACTCATTTAAACTTTATTTTATTGTCTTACACACTGGCAAATTTAACTTGGCAAGACTTTTATCAAACCTAAGCATTTTGGTTTAATGTCCAGATGTCCAACTTATATGGTTTCTATAAGATTATTTTGTTCTGTGGTGTTAAAAACACAAGTTTGTGTTTCGTTTTTTTTTTTTTTTTTCAGTTTACCTAAACAATAGAGATAGCAAAACTGATTTTTTTTTTTTTTCAAAATCAGAGGCCTTTGATGGGTAATAAAGCTGCTGATACTATTTTTTATGTGGTATGTCAAGAATAGTTTTGAGACTTAAATCTCAATTTTAAAATTAAGCACATTATATTTAATTTCTCAAAATTCTATTTTGAGATTTGCTGGAAATTATTTTACTAAAAATCAATTCTGATACTTGAAGCAATGCATTCTACTTACAATCTGGAACAACAAAAATTGTTTATTAAAGAACAGATAGCATCATGTGCAAGTAAAAAATATTTCTTTTCCCCTGGGTCCAGTTACTTAAACATTTTATTTTTTATAGATCAACTTGTCACATAGATATGTAAACTTAAAATATCAGAACAATTAAGACAATCTTGGAGGTAAATTTGAACATTTAACTGTATATCAGTGTTTTAGCATATGGAATTACACAGTAAAGAGCAGAAAGGTTTTGGTATGAAAATACAGTCATAAGAAGCAGGAAAACAGGAAATTTGTGTCTATAAAAGAAAGCAATTAAAACACATTTACTTGACTTTGGATGTTATGTTTTTAGTAGTGGTTCAACTGGGCAGTCATGATCTTCCATAAAGTAAATTCCTCTGTCTACCTGTTTAGCCTTTTTGAAAACAAATGAGACAGAATGAGTAAAAGAGATTGTATCATTCATCTTGCTTCTTCAGGAGCAATTTTGATCACAAAAGATAGTCCGTAGAACTATGTTTATCACTCTCTGTGTGTGTCCTGTGACAGCTGTTATCACTAACAATAAAACACTATTGCTATTTTCCACCTCTATTGTAATGTTGAGATCTTTCTATGAAACACATTAATATTGCTGACCTGATTTTTCAATTTTAACAATAAAGACAGCTGTTTAAACACAGATTTTCTCTGAGCCCACACTTTTTTGTTGTTGGAGTTACTGGAAGTATGGATGGACTATAAAGAGATGTACTTAATAGTAAATTGACATGCAGATAGAGAAATCAAACTTGCACAAAAAGCCACAAAAAGTCTTTGAATCATTTCTTCAGCTAGTACAAACTCATGTGTACAAGTATACATTTCTTCCCTTTAAAATAAAATTTTAATCTAATTTGATTACTTCCTGAGATAAATGAATCCAATATAATTCAAGTAAAGTTGCCCATTTAAAAGCATCCTCAAAGCAGTATAAAGTAGTTCAAACTGACTAGTTTTAAAATCAATTTAATTAACTCAGTAAAATGTACAATGCAGCTCTAAGGATTAGTGAAATCAAGGATATATACAGCCTAAATTTCATTGGTGACTATGTGGCTGCTTGATCATGATCAAGTTTCGTGATCAGAGTGATAATCATCAGAACTCTCATTCAAACTCACACAATTAACATCTAGGATTTCAAGGTGTTAGGTCTTTCCAAAAGCTAAACTGGGCTTACTCTTCCTATGATAAAACATGAAGTGATTGTAACTACTTAGTGAACTTCTAATTATTTATTTCTCTCTTAGGTTTTAAGCTTTTTTGATTACTCCTGAAGAGTGATTACAAAATTACTTGTGTTGTTATAAAAAAGGGTTAAAATAAGGTGTTCAAATAAAAAAATTATGACCTAAATAACTTCATTAAACAATCCAAGTTCCTGTAAAAATGACACAAAAAGTCCAGTGTAGTAGAGAAAAAGAAAAGAAAAAAGCAATAAAAAAAAAAAAAAAAACAAATGACAAAATGGATGAAACATTTTATTGGGTGCCAGCTCCAAAATTGCTCCTTCTTTCTTGTACATCAGATGATCTATTTATTCATGAATTAACTGTCATAACAATCTTGAAGAACATATTGCATTGATTATCTTCACTAACACACAATGATGACAAACTGCCATTAAAACGTTTAAAAATATGTGATACTGAGATACAGGAACTGATTTCTTCTTAACTGTCTTAGCTACCCACTCATATCACCCTGTCTGAATGTCTTTTCTATTAAGAATACCAAGGTTTTTCTTTTTTTTAGGTCAAAACAAACTCTTGCTTAAAAATAGTCCAGCCTTCTTTAAAAATTATTATTTTTTTTTTATTTTCTAGAATATATTGTTCCTTAGGCAGGTTGCTAACTTTCCCACTTCTTTCCTACAGACCCTAAGACTGTCTCCATTTTATCAAATGTCTGGGCTTTGTTTTTGCTCTTGATAGGGAGTATTATAGATAAACAGTAAGCTTTACTGGTTTTTTGGCTGCTCTGGCCAAATCTTCTCATTCTTAACAGAAACAAGTCTAATTTGGGTACCTTCTCTTCTCTGTTATCTATAATTAGCTGTTTCTTAAATCTTAGAAGACTGATACTGATACACAAGCTCCTACTTTGAAAAGCATTTCATAAACTATGTACTTCAACATGAACAGCTAAAGAGAAACAAATTAAAGGACAATTAATATAAAATAATAATGTTGACCTATCTTCTGCTCTTATTAGTACATTAATTTTTATTTTTTTTTTTAATTGAGAGCAGTCATGGAGTTTTAGAGACAGATCTTTGCAGAATAACAGAATACACTGAGTTGGAAGAGACGCATAAGGAACACTGAGTACAACCCTCAGCCCTGCACAGGACCATCTCCAAGAGTCACACCACATGCCTGAGGGTATTATCCAAACACTTCCAGAACTCTGCAAGGCTTGGTGCTGCAACCACTTCCCTAGAGAGGCTGTTCTAGTGTCCAACCATCCTCTAGGTGAAGAACCTTTTTCTAATATCTAACCTAAACTTCTCTTGATACAATTTCAGGCCATTCCCTCAGGTCCTGTCGCTGGTCACCACAGAGAAGAGATCAGTGCCTGCCCCTCCTCTTCCCCTCATGAGGAAGTTGTAGACTGAAATGAGGTCTCCCCTTGGTGTTGTCTTATCCAGACTGAACAGACCAAGCGACTTCAGCTGCCCCTCATATGGCTTCTCCTCAAGGCCCTTCACCATCTTCTTTGCCCTCCTTTGGACAGTCTCTAATAACCTCGTATCTTTCTTACATTGTGATACCCAAACTACACACAATATTCAAGGTGAGGCTGCCCCAGGGCAGAGCAGAGTGGGACAACCCGCTCTCTTGACCAGCTGGTGATGCTTTGTTTGATGCCCCACAAAACAGAGTTGGTCCTCCTGGCTGCCAGGGTACTGCTGACTCATATTCAAATTGCTGTTGACCAGGACCTGAGTTTTGTAATCCATGCCGCTGTTGTCTTGGATTTTTTCCCTCTGCTAATCTTTCCGCAATAATTTATTAGAACTACAGAGAGATGAAAATCACATTAAGTGAGAAAAGAATGAGAAACTGAAGAGAACCTGAAAATACTGTATTCAAAGAAAATAAGGCACCTTTAAATGTTATTTTTACCTACAGCTTTATATGGGCTTTTGTCAAGAAAAATTATGAGACGAACTGCAAACATAGCTCCTGGAAGGAAACAAACCCTAACATGATGAATCTTGAGCTATTCTGTCCACCACTGTTGAGTCACAGATAGCAAGAGTTTACATAACTGCCGCACACACACAATATCATCTGTAAATAGATACTTCTATACACCTTTCACCGCAGGACTTCAAACACCCACAACAGCAGCCAGCATGAGCTGTACATGTACTCGGAAAATTTCTGATGCTACCACATTAATTGCCTTTACCAGAACTGCAAATGATTCTGTCTTTGGTTCACACAATCTCAGTAGAGCGCTGGTTTTTAACCTGAGAAAATCCTCTCTGTGTGGGGCTCTACCTCAAAGGGACATATTATATATCATATTAGAGAGACAAGAAAAACAATTTATTTACAGCACTATGACATCAAATTCTGGATTTTACAATCCATTTCTGAGAATGAACACTGAGCAAACACCTGTCTAAAAGGACCCAACATTATTAATTAGTTAAATAATTAATTATAATTAATTAGCATTGCAGAAGTGCACTCAGAAACATCTTACAGGGTTATACTTTAACTGAACATCTCTAATACATCTGCATTCATTAGACACATTCTTTTCTCTTTGAAGAGTCTAAAATAACTGTATGGATTTTCTTCAAGCTATACATATAATTCTCTGAAAGAATTTGAGAAGCTGTAGTCCAACATCAGTTTATAGGAAGTTAAAAACTACCGAAAATCATGACATGAAACAAAAAGTGTTGCTCAGTATCCTTAAAGAGGCAACAGTAGCAAAATCTGAAGAGAATTGCATCTTTGTTATAGTAGGAAATACAAAGCACAGATCCAGAATCTAAACATGCTATTTAATCCTTAATTGATGTATCCATCCAGAGAAATTAAATTTTATAATGAAAGCAGATTACCAGATGAGGATAATTTGCAAATCCCAAAACATCTACTGGAACTAAAGTAGCCAGCTGTAACCAGAACTAGCTATTTACTGTTATCATCTTTGTATAAATAATGTATTCGAAAATATAACTTGGAAAACTGTCTTAAATGGAGAAATTTCTAAATGGAAAGCCAAATTCTTTATTTTTGCAATAATGACTGTGTTAATGTATGTGATACTAATTTTTGTTGGGGTTTTTTTACAAGATTAAATAGATCAATTCAGATCTCGTATTACTTAACTGAAGATCTATTTAAAAGGCTTATTAAAGAAATAAGGTATATGAGAAATTATTGCCTCCAATTTGTAACAGGTCTCTGCTGTTATTATTTGATCTATGAATGAACAACAGAGAAGGTGGGAAACCAGAACCATCAACATCTCAGTCTGAGAAAAATAGGCTGTTATTAGGGCATTTTTAGGAGAAATTTAATTGCCTTCATGCTACTGATTATTAGAAGAGAGAACTGAACAGCCATCTCTATAACATTACAGAAATTAAGTAGTTATTCAAAGAAGTAGGAGCAGATGGATTAACTTTTCATGTGCTAGCATTTGTTTGCAGAGAGATTCAAGAAGACTGAGATAAATTTCTTCTCCCTCCCTTAGTGTTAAAAATGTATCAGTGCTTTATATGAGTCAGTATTTTCCTTTTCTTAATCAATATGAATACTTATACACATGCCTATACACAAGCATGAAAGTGTAATTAGGGGATAATAATAACAAAAAATTGCATTTTCATTAATTTTTTTGTCATAATTGTAAAAATATTTAAATGACAGAACTCACATACGTGAATCTTCTGCTCTTTTAAAATTAAGATACTCCAGTTTTTCAAAACAAAGTGTATTAAAAGGGTTAAAACTATTTTAAGAATCACAGAATATGCTGAGTTGGAAGAGACCCACAATGATCATCGAGTCCAACTGATAGCCCTGCACAAGATAAATAAGTGCACATATTAAAGCTGTAGGAAAAATGAATGTACAGGACAACACTGCACACAGAAGTATCCATGCACCCATTAAAATAAAAGAGGTTGAAGATAGGGTATGTTATAAACAACACTTTTTCAAAAGAGTGGATTATATTGTCAAAGAACAAGAAAATTGCTATTCAAGACTCAGAAAGCAAAGCCAAACCATGGAATTTGACCATGGAGTTCTAACAAAGAATACATCTTTTCATTTAAAGATAATTTAAGTAATATTAATAGATTATTTGAATATGAAAAATAAGTAAAAAAAATTACCAAAAATATAGAATATAGAACTGCTAAACTAAAATTCTAGATTCCCTTGGAGGGTGCTATAGTATTTTCATTACTAAGTAAAGAGATCAAGAGTTTATATGAATGACAGTGGAAATAGAACTTTTCTAGTAGGTATTTTTGAACCAGTAAGGAGCTGAGCAATACACCAGCGAAATTTCTATCAGTCATAGTAAATAGTCAGATTATGATGGTGGAAGAATGCAATACTCAAACCAGTTCAGTTCTGTCCAATTTCAGAAAATGTACTGCCAGACCTGCCTTTTTACAATAGAATATGAGAGATTTATAAAGACATTTGTGAAACAACTTTTTTATGGATACAGCTGACAGAGATAAATTACTGACAACTGGCAAAACATCAGAATGATACTAAAAGTTTGTAGATCTAACTGCAAAAATAAAGCAACAAAAAAAATCTGCAAGCTGAATGGTTTTTATGAGAGCTTCTACAGTACAAACAGCTAAACCCCACGAAAATTTAAAGCCAGGAACATCAAATACCCTGCTACAGTTAAAAATCATCTGGAAAAGGAATTATTTTTATTTACATTTAGGTCAATGGTGTTTTCATATTACTTTTCCTAAAAGAAATAAGTTCATAATTACTGAAAGTTTGAAAAAAAAATTAAACAATTAAAACACTTCAGAATGTCAATGTTGAAGGCTATTCAAAATAATGACATTTTTATTACAAAGTTTGGGACTTTACAGATCTTCTGTCAATTAATCAAAAATAAGAGAGTGGTTTGGGTTAGAAGGAACCTTAAAGATCATCTATTTCCAAACCCCCTACTGTGTACAAAAACACCTTCTAGATCAGGGTTCTCAGAACACCATCCCACCTGGCCTTGAACACTTCCAGGGATGGAACATCCACAGCTTCTCTGGTAAACCTGTGCCAGTGCCTCAGCGCCCTCACAGAAAATAATTTCTTCCTAATATCTAATCTAAAACCAGCCTGTTTCAGTTTAAAGCTATTTCCCCATGTCCTATCACTACATGCCCTTATAAAAAGTCCCTCTCCAGCTTTCCTGTAGCCCCCTTCACATATTAAGAAGTGCTGTAACTTCTTCTCCTCTCCAGGCTGAACGAATTCAACCCTCAGTCTGTCTTCACAGAAGATGTGCTCCAACCTTCTGATCATCTCTGTCATCCTCTTCTGGACTCACTCCAACACATCCATGTCCTTTTCAATATTATTTGAAATGTGGAAATCCCCAGAGAGAGTGCTAAATAGCTATTTTGTTGTTGCTGAGAGTTAAATGTTACGGAAAAGAAATACTTCATATTACTGATATAAATACTCCCTGCCAATAATTGTCAGCAGTAAATGTTAAGAATGTGAGCTGCCAAAAGAGAGCTTGACAGTGCGGAACTTCCTTTTGGAATGACTGTCAGCTAAAAAGATCTGTTGAAATGGAAATTAAAATAAGCCTTTTGAATTTACTTGCAAATTAATAATAACTTTTAAAAAAAAGTGTTTGGAGTAAAATGGAATATTTTGCTACTGCATTCTAAACCAATTTCAGTTTTTATTTTCAGTGATTATAAAAATATTTTAACTTTTCTATATAAAACTAATTATACAAAGACATTTAATTTGTGTTCCTTCACACTGTTTTTATGTTTCACAAAAGTCATATTGTTCCCTGAGAAAAGAGTGAATTTCAAATTCCAGGTAGACTGATAGCAAAGACATTTCAAGCAATAAAATGAATTGTCTGAATCATAAGTTTTATGTCATTCAAGATTATTTCAGCTATAGGCAATCATGGTACTTCACAGACCTGGAAATATCAAATTTAAGTGCTGTAGCCATGAAGGAAGCAGAACCACAGAAAACTGTAGGGTGCAACTGACAAGCACTTTATATTACAACATATATCAAAAGATTGACCAACGTCTACATAAATCCTTTATTTTGTCCATGAAAGTTTTTCAGACATGGCATATGAAGGTACATTGCGTGTACTGAATGGATTGCAGTTCATGATTAGTGCTTGCATGTGTGTTTAGCAAAGGAATAACATGATTATCTAATTTGTAATGCCCAAAAAGATATGAACTTTACAGGAGAACATAGGGCGTATGTCTATAAGTTTTGAAGGATGCAAATGGTATGAAGATTAATCATAATTTGTGCCCATGGATTCCAGCTGCTACAAGATGAGATCCCACTGTGTGTTACCTATCATGAGTGGATAATTTAATTTGTTGCTGTACTGTTTTATTTTGAATAAAAGAAACTGTGGAGTCAACCTCTGAATCTAGGTGAATTGAGCCTTTAAAAGAAGTGGAATTTGAAAGGCTCTGGATAAATTAGGGCAGTTAGGTGCTGAGTAGCTGTGCCTCTAAATTCCAGTGCTGGACACTCAAGGTAGTTGTCCCAGCTGTGGTTTAACTGTATTCTTATCCTTCCATGGAATTGCCACCGGAATTGCCAGGAGTTGGAACTAGATGATCTTTAAGGTCCCTTCCAACTCAAGCCATTCCATGATTATTAGAAGTCATAAATAATCTCTATATTACTGACTTCAGTGTCTCTATAATAAAAAACTCATCAGCTGTTGTGTCTGGAACTTGTAAGACCCTAAATATCACCTTACGTTGATTTATATCAAGTGATTGATCAATCAATGTTTCTTTTTATTATTTTGTTTTAAGATAGACACAAATGTATTTGAGGAAGCTCTCTGACATTGGTTGAGGTTTTACCTATGTTCTGCTCCCTTCAGACCTTAAAATTCTTCTGAAACATTTTGTACACCTTGAGAAAAGGTTGAAATGAGATATAATTAGTCTTCTCCCTTTCCTTTTCCTCTTTTCTTACCAAGAATGATGTATCAGGTTTTCAAGTGGAAGGTGCATTCTGATACATAGAAGCATTATATCTGTATTTTTCAGAAGACACCTACAGACTGGGAATAGCAGTAAAAACAGCTTTGAAGAGTGAATATGAAGCACTGCTTTTCAACACATTGATTAAATATTCCTACCCCTTTGAGTAGGTATTCAGAATAAGCTGTAACATGTTTTGACTCTGAGGGGAATAAAGGAGTAAAATATTCAAAGATTTCACTGAAAGTTTAGTATTGCTTTTAGATTACTGAATTCAGCTTGATTAGACACCTTGGTCATTATTTAATTCTTATGACCTACCAGAAAGGCTGCAAATAAATGGCATTTTTTTCTTTATTTTGTCTTATAGATGGTCTCAGTGTTCCAGAATAATCTCATGAATTCTCAGTTTATTACATCGCTAGTAATATTGTCTAAAAAAAAACCCTACGTGATTCTCTTTTACTTCTGCATCTATTTTCTAGAACTCTTGAATGGATGAACTTGAAAACCAGGTAAGTCTTGCCTTTCCATTTACTGTCATCAGGTCCTCTCCTCTCTTTAACTATCTCTAAAAAGAAAAATGTGCATTTGCTTTAAATACATGTGCCCATTTCTAAAACTACAGGTTCTCCTTTAAGGGAGTGAAAACCATGAACTAATTCATTACTAGATGTATATATATTTTCCATTTCAGGTTTCAAAAACAAAAGGAGATTCCAAATTATAAAGAATCCAGGAAAAGATGTTCTTGACATGTTCTATACATGTAGAGAGTTAAGACAAAGGTATGATGAAAAAATGAAGAAGCTGACAAATTAAAAAAGTAAAAATATAAAAGACCTAAAAGTTATAGAGTCCAATTTTCAGATCTTTCACCTAATGCAATTTTAAAAGCTTGACACAATGGTGCTTTCACATAAAATCTTATCTTTTATAAAGAAAGATTTCTATGGTGTTTTTAAAGAATATAGGAGAATGTTACAATGAATTAGTAAAAAATCTGATTATTTAAAACAAAAATACTACTTTTGATATTTTATATCTTTAAGTACTTCTCTTGTGGATAGTTGTATAGACTGCCAATAATTTTGCATTTACACTGTGTTCCAGGGATACAGACCAGTAAATTAAAACACTGACAGCTCCATATTTTTACAGCAAGATCTTCATAACTACATTTGATCTAGGTTTGTACCACAGTCCGCATGGTAAAGGGGAATGGGACCGGGCACTGTAATCAGGGTTCTGATACAGTTAAGGTCCGGTGTAGCAATGCCAGTTTATTCAGGGCGTACAAGGGTTTAAATAAATGAGGTTTGGGGGGTGGATTCCAAACCAGGGAGGCACAAGAGATTGACAGCTCAGGGAGAAATTTTGATCTTGAGTAAATACCCTTAGGTCAAAGCAGCCATCCATTCTGAACTCTGTGGTGGTGCTGGTAACTCTCTTTTGTCTTACTACTATTTTAAGGTTTGTTTGAGTGTCTAGCTGTAAAATATAACTTAAATTTCTATAACAATTTCTAGCACTTCAAACAATTACCTTCTTTGAAGGTTACACTAGTAATTTTCTTTGCTGTAAGGTTTCCTTTTTTCTACCTTTCCATTTTTCTGCATGCACCAGAGAAACACGAAGATCTTTAGGTTGCGTTAAAAATACTCCCCTTCTGTCTAGACCAAAAAAGTTGCAGAGGTACAATTGATCCATTTCTAAAACGAGACCCAATATTGTACTTTCCTCAAACTGTACGAAGTTGTATTCTTTATTTGTAATTTGCTGTCCAAAATGAGACCTCCCAACAAAATTGCTTAGATAACACAGAAGTAAAAAAAAAAAAGATATGAGAGACTTCTTTCTGTAGTTTTCAGATCTCTCTACAATTTACAGTTATCAGCTCTCAGTTGCCTTTCTGCAGTAGCTCAGAGAAGACTGGAGGTGAGCTGGGGCAAAAGAACTGAATGCTAATGTGAGGTTGTGCAGAAACACTGCCCTCCACTGAAGGGTCTCTAGTGGCTAACACTGAAAGCTGTTGCAGCAAAATGGTATGGTAGTTACTAATTCAAGGAAACTCCAGTGAGCAGAAACTAGGATTTTCTTATGTTTTGGGGCTTTTTTTCAAGCTCTTACACAGTAAAATCTGAACAGCAACACGTGGAATGATCCAGGTTTTTTCGGTGCTTTTCCCTGAGTCTGTGCATTGGCACATGCGAAATTTCTGTATCTGAGTCTTGCAGTAAAGATCAGATTTGGTCCTTATTATTCACCCATCAGACTGTGGTGGGAAGCAAATTACTTTGAGTCCTCTATAATTTTTTTTTGTTTGTAAGTAGTAACATTGTAGGTCTGCTTCAAAACCAAACTATGTTTGTCTCAGCAAAGGGCTTTGGAGGAGCCATGGCCATGAAGAATGGTTTCACTCTCATCACTGACACGGAAAGCCATTTGGAAAGTTCTATAAGTGATTCACATGGCTTATTGACTACAGCATCTGCAAAAGCATTGATAAGAATAATGCCTAAATTAAACTGGCACTGCTGTATTCAAGAGGTTTTTTCTGAGTTACACACGCAACTCGGTTAGTGAGCACCCTTACGAAGTGGGAGCACAAATTCCTTTCTTCTACACAGGAGGGGATAGAAAACAATATTCCTTCTCACTGGAACTGTTCCAAATATTATTAATCACTTCTGGAAAATAACTTCATTCTTGTGATAGGTTCAATAAATAAAATCCATCTTGCAGTTTTTGATTTTGGAATAGAGAAGGGTGCTGGGATAAAAGTTGATAAAACACTACAGAAATTCATTCTCTCTCCATCTGTTTCTGGAGCTGGGAATCTTTTTTTAAGCATGTACACTGTGAAACGTCCTCAATATTTATTGATATCTAATCCCCAAATCTTGTCACTTTATCTTGCATGTAAAAAAAAAAAAAAAGGATAATTATACTACGCAGCCAATTTTAACACTACCCTTTCTTTTCTCTTAAGAGGAATTGAGGGTATAATCACATCTGATCCTTGCTACTTTTTCCAAAGCCAGTATTGAACAATCTATCAAACAAGAAGATTGCTGCCACAGAAAGTCAAAAAAGCAACACTGTACAGCCGAAATGGAGAATGTATTTTTTATAGGCACACACACACAGGTATATACATTAAACTGAACTGGTTGATGTCTTTAAACCACAGATCAGAAATTCCCCAAACTTTTCACCTTTTAATATGATGTTTATATATATAGTTACTAAGGAAGTTTTATTGAGACATTATAATGTGCTCTTTGCCTGACTGCTCCATGTCTTCATCCATATTGGGTGGGAATTTTTGTAATGGCTTAAAGAAGTCATACACATGTTGAATATCAGCACTTCATAGGGATAAATGGGTAACATTTGAGACTACTCTGTCAATCATGTACTTGGATTACTGTTAGATGCACAATTTTGGACAGAAAAATGAAATTATCCTTTTCACAAACTGCTATATAATGGTAATAGTAAAATTGCCTGATGAGTCATTTTAGATGTTAGACTAAAATGACATCAGAAACTTAAGAAGGGTTCAATTCTCAACCTTTTATAGTCTTGAGTACCTAGATTTTCTATGCCCTGCAGATCTCCAAATATTTGAATTTAGTATGGAGAAGTATATTAAAATGGAGAAGCACATTAAAATGGAGAAGCAAGTATCTGTCAAAAAAGAAATCAAACAAAAACCTGTCTTTTTTTTTAGAATGTTTTTCAGTCATCAGTAAGCAAAATCAGTATTATTTTTGAGTAATACAGCTATGTAAAACACCTCACTGTAAGAGAGAGGTAGATCCATAAACTTCTGTTTTGAGCACTAAAGTATTAGCCTCTTCTTAAACCTAGTGTTTCTCTAAGTGACTTTGTAGTATAACCTAGGACTCAAGATATAAGAATGTTAGTTTATATTGAAGCAATTTCTTCTTTTGATTAAGCAGAAGGGTAAACAATTCAGAATATATTTCATCATGACTAGATTATTTATGCAAATGAATATGATTAAGAGTTACAAATACTTACTCTTCAATACTTCTTACAATCTGGCACAACAGAAATGTAAAAGGGGAAGAAAATTACTTTTCTTGCTTAGTTAACATATAAATTTACTACCCCTTTCCTAATTCCTGATGCCTCTTGGAATTAACTGCCTAGGAAAATAAGTATCGAGTCCCTGTCATATTTAAACTAAAGAGTAAATCATTAAAACATTTCCAAGAACAGAGAATAATTGACCAAACCTTAGAAAAGTTAATACTGGACTGCTAGTTCTTCATATCTAAAGATAAAAGAACTGTTTCACATCTGCTTCCTGCAGAATTCAGTTTTATTTTTACAAGCTGTAATGAAAGTTAACACTTCTAAATTTACAAGTACACTAGTGTATGCATATCACTGCTCTTCTAAGTGTGATTTTGGCCCTTAAATATCTTCAGGTTTTCTAAGAAGTTGATGGTGTTTGAAAATTTTCCTATGAATCAAAAATTATTTCTGAAAGGAATGAAATATGTATTCTCATGATGAACAAACACAATGCAACTGAGAAATGAAAACACTTTATGGGTTGTTTTTTTCCAAAGCCTCCTCCTGAAAATTGAAGTGATTTCCTGTCATAAAAGATAGGCTGATAGACAACCTCTTCAAAACATTTGATTACTAATACAGAACAATCACCTACAGCAATTTTCATAATAAGTACCTGAAAGAAAATCAAGATTAACATTTTCAGTTACCTGTAAAAAGCATTAGGTATCTATTTAATAACTCAAAGAAATAAAGTATAATACAAAATTCATGTCTTATGCACTGTTTTAGGATTTTCAGTCTTGCTTTGTGGGAATGGGAAATTCCTGTTAGGATTACAAAGATGACATCGATCCTGACAATTTTTGAAATCAAGCACCTGCCAAAAAAGAACTGCCCACCTACCTGACAGTTTGTTATTTAAATACTTAAAATTAGTTTCCTTTCCTTACTGTTACAGAACAGTGCTTCAGAGAAGAAATCTTTCCTCAAACATAAATGACAATTCTAAGAAATTTGGTATACATTCTCCTTAAAGAAGATTCAGGATTTCTTTGAGCCACAAACCTAGGAGATCAGTGCTGAGAGGAAAACAAGGAAATCTGTATATTCTTTTACAACCACAACAAAATACCCTTTTCATCTACATACCTGAGAACAAATGTTAGAACAACAAACCACTAAATTGCTAATTAAAAATTTTCATTCTACCATTATAGGATTGTCAGTGTTGAAGAATATACTAAGAGAAGCTTCGGGTCATGCAACACAAAAATTTTATACCGTGCATATGAATAAAATCTTTGAAATATCTAGAAGGCATTCTCCAAATGAGAATAGAAGAAAACATTGTTATGTATTTCAAAAGAAGTAACACTTAAGGTGAGTAATTTCTGTCTGTTAGACCATGAGTATCTCAGAAAGATAGATTTTGCAAAATTAGATATAAGAACTATCGTGGTTTAACCCCAGACAGTAGTTAAGTACCATGCAGTTGTTCACTTACTCCGTTGCTCCACCTGGTAGGATGGGGAAGAGAATCATAAAAAATATAAAACCCATAGTTTGAGGTTAAGATTAGGAACACTTAATAGTGGGTTATTATTATTATTATTATTATTATTATTATTATTATTATTATTATTATTATTATTATTATTATTATTACTACTACTACTACTACTATTATTAAATGGGAGACAACAAAAAGAGATTCAGGAAAAAAAAAAACAACAAAAACCCACAAGTGATACACAATGCAATTGCTCACCATCTGCTGACTGATGCCCAGCCATTCCCCCAGTAGTGATGGGCTCCCACTGGCCAACTCATCCCAGCTTATATACTGGGCATGACATTCCATGGTATGGAATATCCCTTTGTCCAGTTTGGGTCATCTGTCCCAGCTATACTCTCCTCCAGCTTCTTGTGCACTTGCTCATTGGCAGAACATTGGACCCTAAAAAGTCCTTGACTTAGGGTAAGCACTGCTCAGCAACAACTGAAACATCAGTGTTATCAACATTTTTCTCATACTAGGAAGAAAATTAACTCTATTCAAACCAAAACCAGGACAGAACTTTGTAATAAATGTTTTAAAATACTATTAGAACTGAAAGTTCAAAATGTATCTTCCTTTTATTGCAGGATAAGAAGCACCTTGCTACTAACATGGTAGATTATCATCTCTCAGTAGCACAGGTTTTTCTTTAAAACATGATATTACATACTTCTCAGACATTAAATCTCTTCAAGAATGGGGAAAAAATTACCTTCCTTTCAGATAAATACAAATATTATTATAATAAAAGAAAATAATGGTATAGAACCTGATAACAAAGACATGCTTTGTAGTGCTTTGTAGTGAAATCACTTTTTTCTCAATATAGTTGAAAATTTGATTATTATTATTTAACCTAAGACATTATTACTGCTGACTTAAAGTATCCGTTACCTAAGAACTTCCTTGAGGTCTGTGGTAGGAGTATAAACTAAGGAAATATGTCTTGAGTAGAGACCTGTCAACCAACTGTCCAGAAACATACCATCACTTCTTCATGAACTATGACTACACAGACAAGTGATAATAGATAGGAATTTAGTCTATGCCAAACAGAAAATTAGCTTGAAGTTATGGCTTCTAGGCTAAAGTCAATTCGTGAGTTTGTGTTTAAAAGTACCCACAGGTATATTACAAGTGGGATTACGGGTGACACCTACAAGTTAATATCAGAGTAGGTATTTCTGTTTTACTGGTAGCATAGCTAGTCAGGGAAAAAGAGTGTGGATTGTTCTGTGGAGCTTAAATTATTATGTGGGAAACCTATCAATTAGCTAACAGCTCTACAGGTTCTTGTATAGGTATTATATTTTTTTATTGTATTGGTCTGAAAATAAAATTTTCATTTCAAGAGTTGTTTTCTCACCCCAGACATCAGAGAGATGTATAAAAAATCTGCAGTATTGTTATGAAAGACATCACAGCTAGGAAAAATAGTTATCGAAATTTTAATCCTAGTTCTCTGAGTCACTAAACACAGAAATATAAACACGGAAACTGTTAATAATTTTCTCTTCCATGTATCTGACATAACATGAACTAATCCTTCTTCAGATAGGGGGTGCCACATAAATGTCTCCATATTCAGATGTTAAAGCTTACCATTTCCCTCACAAACCTATTTTTTTATATTGCAGATCATATTATGCTATCAATACAAACATGTGTCATGAAGAAGTTTATTTGCAGAGGCAGAGCCTTGGAAAAGAAAGAAACATAAGACAAGATCAATACCAAGACAAAATCAATACCAAATCAAAATCAATAAAACAAATTAGATCTGCAGTGTTGTTCTTCCTATTCCTGTTTATACTTTATTTACCAAGACCTCAGCATTTTTTTACTGTAAATTAGGTTTTTGCAATTCCTCCAGTGTACCACATGAAGCATTCCAGTAACCAGATCTAACTGTACAAGTGTTGCTTCTTCACTTAGGGAAAAAAAAGTAAATAAATTAAAGTAAATAGTGAGTACTTACAGCACACAATCTGAAAGTAATTAATAGTCTATAACTTATTTGAATGTGTTTATCCTAGCAAGGATTTGCCACGGATGTGTTGAAAGGGGGATATTCTGATTCTTGGTGATATGAATCGCTGTGGCACCTATGCTTCCATGAATGTGGCGACTTTGCATTAGTGAGACTAGAGAAAGTCTTGTGCTATGGATTGGGACTAAATACCTTTGAATTTAGTGCATATGAACCTGGTGTATTGCTGCTTAAAGTAATCTCAATGTCATAGATTGAGATTGGCCCCCCCTGAGAGGCTGGGGGGGCTCAGAGGTGATTGGATGCCAGGACAGTGTTCCCTGGAGAGCCAGTCACCACTCACGTTGTTCGCTTCTGCTAAAAATCATATATCACAGTACCGAAAGCTGTTGGCAGTTCTGTCTTGGTTGTTTTGCTGTTGGTGTCTGCTGCATGTAGGTGAACAAGGCCAGGGGGTGGCTGGGCTCCCTCTCTTCCCCTCCAGGGGGGAGAGGGGAGCCCTGCGACCCCCCAACTCAGCCTTTGGTTAGAGATAGAGTCAGCATTTGGAGTGTGTGCTGTGAAGGAAGAGATTCACAGCACCTGAAGTAAGAGAAGAGAAGCAGGCTTTGCAGTCAGGCCCTTTTCCCCCTCCTTTTCTGCAGTGAAGCTGTAGAGGGGGGTTTTTTCCTTTCCCTCCACTGTAAGTAGAGGAGAGGCTCAGCCCTGAAGCTGAGCCAAGTGGACGGGCCGTGGAGGTAGGCCCGGTGCCTGGGAGAAGAGTCCCAGGCGAAACTGGAGACTAGCCAAGAGCTCAGGAGCTGCCTGCAGAAGCTGACCGGAGGCAGCTGAGAACTGATGTGGAGGAATGAAGATTCCAGGATGTGGACACTTGATAAGCTGCACTGCAGGAGCCTACAAACTGAGGTGAGACACCGAGAGGGAGAAATCATCAGCAAAAGAGCAAGGACTCAAAGCTATCTTCTCGGACTTCATGAGGAGAGACTACAACAAACAACAACTAGAACTTGGTCAGAGGGGGAGTGTTCAGGAGCCCAGAACACTTCCACAGGAAAAGACTGTGTTATATGTCAGCCTTGAAGGCTGCTCCTGGACTAAAATTAAAGGAGAGGCTTGAATGGACTGACTGATAGTAATGTAATGTATATATATATAGTTACCTTTAGTTTGTATAGTATTTATTTGTGTAAATAAATGTATATATTTCCCCCTTCCCCTACAGAAGCCTCTGACCTGAAAGTTTCTCTCCAGTGTTAGGATAAATTGTGGGAAGGGGTGGGGGAAGTCTAAAAAATGGATTTTAGATTTCTAATGTGGCTCAAACTGCCACAGTATGCATTGTAGTTCTTGAAACGGTATCCACATGGGCTGGGCAGCAATATTCATTGATGGGTGACTCACATTTCAGAATGCTACCTGTATTGAGTTTAAACAGCAAGGGGGTTATTTGAGGGGGGAGGAGCTGCAGAGGTGGCTTCTGTGAGAAGATGTCAGATGCTGTCTGCATGTTGAACAGAGTGAGTTCCAGGCAGTTCCAAGATGGATACACCACTGCCCAAAACTGAGCCCATCAGTGACACTGTTGGCATCTCCATGATAACGTATTTGAGAAAGGGTAAAAAAAGCTATGTGACAGAATCTGGGAGAGAGGAGTGAGAATATGTGAGAGGAACAGCCCTGCAGACCATGAGGTCAATGCAGAAGGAGGGGGGTGGAGGTGCTCCAGGTACCTGAGCAGAGCTTCCCCTGCAGCCCATGGTGCAGACCGTGGTGAGGTAGCTGTGCTTCTACAGCCCATAGAGGTCCACAGAGGAGCAGACTGACATGCAGCCCCTGGAGAACCCCATATAAGAGCAGGTGGATGACCACAGGAGATTGTGATCCCCTAGGAAGCCTGCACTGGAGCAGGTTTCTGGCAGAATCTGTGGGCAGTGGAGAGAGGAGCTCACACTGGAGCAGATTTGCTAGCAGGACTTGAGACCCCATGGGTGATGTACACTGGAGCAGCCTCTTTCTGAAGGACTGCAGCGTGTGGAAGGGACCCATGCTGCAGCAGTTCATGAAGAATTTGCAGTCTGTGGAAAGGTCTCACACTGGAGAAGTTAGTGGATGACTATCTCCTCTGGGAGGGAACCCACTCTGGAGCAGGGGGAAGGTGTGAGGAGGAGGGAGTGGTGGAAACAGTGTGTGATAAACTGACCACAACAGCTATTCCCTGCCTGCTTGTGCCACTTGGGAGGGGAGAAGGTAGAAGAATCAGGAGCATGGAGAGAGTGGTCTATATCCTGGTGTGAACAATGGTAATGCTGGTCTGCAAGCAACAAACAGTACTAATATTTCTAAGCATCAGATTAGATGACTAAGGAGAATCTCTAAAATACATTTAACTTGAACATGATGCAGGTGAAAAACAGAATTGCTGACAAAATATACCAAAAGTAGGAGGATATTCAAAAGTAAAGAAAATTAATTAATCTCTACTGATCTCTGGAATAAGTGCTCTTAGGAGCTTGTTTCTGTAGCATTAGTTGATCCTTTCTAGATGTACCTTTCTAAGTACTTATTCTATGTTGTGGACATCTCTAGTATCAAGGGTAACTCCCATATTTTGATTTTAAAGTACATATAAGATTTCACAACTACATAATCCACTTCTTTTAATGTACAGGAAGCATAACTGTCTAAAAGAAAAGAAATGTGTGTGTTTCTTCTGATGTACCAAAATAATGAGAGAAAAGAAAGGATTAATTCGCAAACATGAATCACCAGAATTTATGGCATGGGTTTTCAGGCTAAAATTAATTCTATCAAAAAAACCCCCAAACTCAAATTCCCCAAATCCCCCACCTATGAGGTCTATCTTAAAAACAGGCATATAGAGACAGCTCTACTCATGTTTTCAGTCTAATCCCTAGCAAAAATGATAGTTTTATCTTACTTTTCACGGTTAGATTTAGCTTGCAAACACACTTTGTTAATACAGCTGAAATAGACTTTACATGTAGGAGGCACGTACTTTAAAGTAGCAATGCATGTGTAAAGCTTGAAAACTGTTACAGTGTACTGGCTACATGGAGGAGAACATAAACTTGTTAGATGTCACTCCGAAGGGACCTGTTTCCCACTACAAATGATGTGCTTTGACACCACAAAATGCCAAATTTACCCTCATGAGAATGATGAGTATTCACTACAATAAATCAATCTCAAAAGACAATGAAATATACTGCTATGAATTTCTCCTACCGTATGCTTGGTCTACTTACTATCTGCAAAAATTTTAGCATCTCTAACATTACTTTACCAGGACTTGATTTTCAGACAGAAGTAAGATTTGACAGAAGTAAGATCTGACTTCTCTTCTGTGTTTTTACATTTACTTGAAGTGTAACTACTCCATCAACACCTCTACAAAGCTCTCATCTCAGAACCCTCCCTTAAGAGTTAGTATCTTTTTTACATGCACATGCACCTCAAAATTGCATACACACAGGTGTGCATGTCCCAAATTGATATACAGTCAGCTTGGAAATCACACTTAAGGTGATTTTTAGATTGAATTCTATCCTGCTTGAGTATAAAAAAACTTCAGGATGCATTCTCATTCAGCAGTTCATTTTATCATCTTTGTTACTCTTTCTTCAGAGCTCTCTCATTGACATCTCAAAGGCTCAAAATCAAAACAGCTATATCAAATGTTACAGGAGTTTTCTCTAGGCTTAACAATATGGTCAGCTTCAGTCCCATATCCATTTGCAATTTAATTTCCCAGTTGAAGGCATTAGAGCCTCATAATTATCAGCACCTGTACTGAAACTGAAGGAAAACTATTCTTGACATGAACCCATTGCTAGCTTTATATATCTCATCTTTTGAAGTTATCTCCCAATTAATTTACACTAGATCTGTCGATGTGTGAGAAAAAGTTAAGCCAGCAGCACCTTCATTCAGTTAATTAGAATCAAAAGAGAGTGTTTTGGTGTTGGAGCTGAGAAGGAGTGTCTGAATCAAAACACTGAGTTTGCAAAAAGTCTTGGGAATTCTAGTTAACTGAATGATGACACCAGGTGCTGTTTACCAAAGAACCCTAATAAAGAGGAAATACAGAGAGAGCTCTGTGGAGAATCCTAAATTGTGGTGTGTGCAGCTTCATTCTCCATTGTCTATATATGGTGGCCCCGATGTGATATGAATTACGAGAGTTTTCGACGACCACATCATGATGGGGGTAACACTGTTAGTTCTGCATGGACAAAGTCTGTCTCTGCTTGAATTCATTTGTTGCATCAATGAACTCTTCTCTCACTGGTAGTGCTTGTATCAATACCTAAATATAACACTAAACTTTGCCTGTCTTTTATTCAGAAAGTGTGGCTCTTTTACCTTGGGAAAAATAAGTTATTTTACCTGAGATATGATAAAGTATCTTCCTTCAGAAAAAAAATAAAATTATTTGCATATATTTGTTCTTTCTCCTCTTACCACTAGGCTTCCACACCCACATTTGTTTTCTTCCAAAGAAGAATTCTGAACATAGTTCATTTTTTCTTCTATCTGTACCTTTTTTTGGACAGTATGCCTACTGTCAACTCCATAATATTGCCAAAATCTGTCCCTACTTTCACCATGACTTCATTGGTATTCTTATTGTTTCCTACTGTAGTGCTGCAGTCCCTGCATCATTTATGATTTCAATGTAACTCTACTTCAGGGAACAACAAAGTGATACAGCCTGATTATCATTCTACTCCAAGGTAGTATCAACCTCTTGAAAGAAATGAGGCAAAAGAAAAGGAAATAGATACTTATAGAATAGGTAAATGACAACTAAAGAAGAATATATTAACTAACAAATAATTTAAAAGTTTTAAATAAAAGCCTTGAAGTAGGGAACTGTTTATTATTGTTGTTGACAGAGTATAATATGCAAGCTAAATATCATGAAAATGAGATTTCAGAATGTCATCTGACTCCATTGCTTTTTAAAAGATGTGGAAATTACGACTTTCTGCATTAGGTATAACACACTCACCCCATTTATCTCCTTATGTTTATATTCATGACTATCTCAGGCAAACCAATTTAGGAAAAATGTGAGTAAAATGGCTTTCATCATAATCTTTAGGAGTCCTGAATCAAGTCATTCTTTCAGGAAGGTACTTAGGAAACGTGAGTGGTTGCTCTCAAACTTATTTAAAGAGCAACCAAGCAGCAAGGGTATATTTCAGTCCAATTTTAAGAAGGTATGTAATTTTTCCATTACTATCAATATATTAATTTATATTTAAGGGATAGAACTATCTTGTTGATTCTGTAGATTAGCTATAGTTCAGCAAAGACCAGCTGCTATTCTAAATGCCATCTTCCGATATCCTGTTGAGATAGGGCACTCCTGTATTTCATGGTTTCATAGAAAGTCAGGGTCCTGAAAGGAGGTACAGTCCCAGGACTGTTCAAAGCACAGTCACCCAGAGCTAACCAAAAGGAAATATCAAGCAGAGAGGTATCTTTAAATTCTCTTTTTGTTTGATATTCTTTCCTAACATTCAAGGTTATGCCTCTGTCCATGCAAATTTAGGATACTGAATACTTCCCCAATGAAAGAATCCCAAGTAGAAACCCCAAAAAACTCACTCTGTTTAGAAGCATCAAGGTGTAAAAGTGTCTGGGGTTTATATTTATTGTTAAACACTGTCAGAGGAAATAAGTTACTCTTTCTTACTTCAGTTATAAAATCTCAATGCCGTGTTTCCCAGTCTTCAGTTCCTAAAATGCCACAACATAAAATAACACACATGATTCTCATTCCTGATGCTGAAGCCAGTTTTAAGATACAAAATTATCACACTGGACAGAAAGAAAATTGATTGGAGGAATTGATCTCTCCCACCATTCCAGTGGTGAGAATTCTGCATTCTAGTTACTTGTCTATGAACTGTTTCAGGGTTGAACTCAATGGATGTTTGATACAAAAAATTTGTAGTATTCTGCAGTGTAGCATGGGGAATTGTCTCCTCGCTGTCAGAAAATATAACAAAAGATGTCCTGTTCAGCTTTGCCTTTAATGTCAGAAGGAAAGAATATCAAGATGTTAACAGAGTAAAGACCAATCCTGAGCTGTGATGAAAGACAGTTGTCTGAGGAGAAGGGAGAAAAATTGCAGCTTAAAAACAAACAAAAAAGGTCCATGTATTTAATACATGCCACTATGGTCTTAAAAGTTGTTTGGAAAAGGATTGTGGCCATGAGCTTTGGAAAGTTTGATGCATACATAGCAGAGGTCATTGACAATTTTTTGGGTCACAACAATCATTTCTTAAATCATTTTCTATAGAAACTGAAAGATAAATGCTAAAGGAACATAAAAGTCCAGTATGTGATGCCTTTTCATTTCAAATAAGCTTTCTGACCTGCTCTTGAATGTAAGCACCTAGATTGTTGTTTAAATCCTATAAACCCCACATAGGAATTACAGCAGGGAGTCTGTTCTTCCACTACAGATCATTCTGCTTTTCTTCTCCTCTCTCAAATTCTATAGCTAAAATAGACCTGTCTAAGGATAAATTTGTTTTTATGAATTTCCAATACCAAACAAAATATTTCTATAATTTCTTTTTTATATATTTACAACTTTTCTAAAAACAGTGGTGCAATATGACTTCTTTTTTTCCAGAAAATGGTCTTACAAAAAACCAGTTTTGTTATATACCTTCTAACATTTGATATGGTAGAACATGAATTTCACATTGTACTACTGCAAAAATGAAAACTTCCAGTGCTGTGATTTTTAGCATGTTTCTTTTGTAAAATTACAGGTAACTACTCTTTGTGAAAATGCAGTCAGTTTTGTTATATTACCTTTTTTAAAAACTAAACCATGTCAGTTTGTGCTCAAATTTAGTCCAACTGACAAAGTTTTTGTGCTATGAATAACTAGATATTGGAATATCTTTGGATAGAGATAATTGGGGGTGGTTTTTTGTTTGTTTTGTGTTGTTTTTTTCCCCTTTGTTTTTCTTTGTTTTTGTGAAGAAATGCAATTACTTTATGCTATTAAGAACAGTAAATATCTTAGAGATAAAAAAGTTTTCCTATTGTTCTTATAGACCCTTTTTTATGCATGATTTTTAGTTCATTCATTTTCTTATAAAAGCAGAAATATTTTTATTTTAACAGGATTGGCACTGGCTTGCTACCCAGTCTCATTTACTGCTTTGATTTCTGACTTCAAGTCTTGTTTTTCCTGTCTGTTTCAGACTCATGCAAAGCTTAGTCATTCTCAAAGGGTCTATCCTATGACCCACTGATCTTAGTTTTTCCTTTTGCCCTGACTTCCATGCAATGTATCACTATGTTCTCCCTTTGTAGAGACAGAAGGTTGTGTGACCCACACTTAGAAATCAGCAGAAGGTGAACCTAGTGTGTAAAAGGGATTCTTACTCCTGCTGTGAGATTTTGTAGTTGATAGCATACTTCTTCCTGTCCTCAGAGCTTTACTGTGCTTTTGCCAGCTCACAAGGTGACAAACATATTTTCATGGATATCTGTCCCTCAACCATCCTTACTCAAAAACTATGGCTCTTCCCTGTCTACCATTCTGGAATGCTACTTTACAAGGCATACTTTTTCATGGTAAAGTTAAGTAGACAAGAATAAATTTCTACACTGGATCATATAGTAACAACCAAGGAGTTGTCTGCATGGGGGCCAAATCCATCCAAGAGCCTCATCACACTATCTCCATCTGCAAATGTGTGAAAAATCCTGGTGAAGGAATGAAGACAACTCAGTCACAGGAGAGCAGATATTGGACATCTACATAGTGCCATAAACCAGTGAGATGAGAAAACTTGCCACTACAGTTCAGAACAATTCACATCTTGCTTTTCCCAGTCTCTCCCTAATTTTCTTTCAACCTTCTCTGTTACTTCCAGTTCCCCTTTATTTCTATATTTTTTTCTTCTACAGTCTTTCTCATATCATTTTCTCTAATCCTTGTCTCAATGTACCTTCTTATGTATCATCTTATTCTCTTACCTAAAGAGGCTTCCTCAGCTTTGCTGTGTCATACTTATAGTCAGCTGATATCCAGACACATCAAGCCTATAAACATTCCCCTTACCATTTTTCAAATTTAATCTCCAAGTGGCAATAATTAATATACCATACTCCTTATTAAAGCAAAAATATTTGCTTTCTGAGATGTTATACTTTTCTGAAGAGTTATACTTTATGTAAAATATACCTACTTCCACTTACGCAGTGGTATTCATTGGCACTAGCATACTCATCAAAAAGTTGTCAAAACTGTTTGTGGATGCCTTGAGACAAGGTTCATAACGTACTTTTGCATATCCAAAGTCAATATTGTCACCAACAGTATTTCATTAGCAAGTTCTTCCAAGATGATAATTTGATTTGATTGATTATGAAGGCTAAGAATTTTAGGAACCCCCTGGTGAGTAGTATCACTAAATGGGAATAACAGTGACTGGTAATGAGGGGAGGAGACTGCCAAGGAGACAATGTTTGTTATCAAGTCTGTTGGCAATAAACACTGTTAGTAATTCTAAAACAAATACTTCCTGAATAATTTCAATTTCTTGCATCTCTTCTCAGTATTAGTAATGCATTTCCAGTTTATATCTTGTTAGAATAAAGAGAATGTTACTTCCCAATTAAATTTCACTCAGACTAGCCTGACAAGGACCAGGAGTTCTGGTCCTGAAGGACAGAAGAAAACCACTGGTGGGTCACTCTAGGAATTTTATGTGTTTGACAGGCTGTCAGGATAGATAAACAGGGAAACCCTCCATCAGAGTGAAGCCACAAAATGAGGCTTCGGAGTATTTCTTCTGCTTTGGGAAATATTACTAAGATAGACACCTACCAAACTTGGATGAAAAAAGTACTTACTTAGAGTTGTGAAGGCTAGTAAAAGACATTAAAATGTCATCCACACGTATCCTTGAAAGAAAAAGTCTCATTAACCTAATTTAAAAATCAGACATCTTGTCCTTGATGCAATTATAAAATAACTAGAAGTATTAATAAAAAGGGAAATTTTCCACTAAAGTGAAGATGTACCCTGTGGTCAGTCTAAAGACAGCACACAGCAGGGGCTAGTCCTTTCCTTTCAAAAGATGATGGAGGCTTCAGCTGATATGAAAGGGAGAGTCTTGCTATTAAAATAGCATAACTGCAGTATCCAGTGATATTATTAGCCTTATCCTTTCATTTTTATGAATCTGTAAACTAACATAAAGCTTGCAGTATACACTGAATGAAAGACTACCTATTTTCAGTTAAATCCAAGATGTTAACGAGAATACATGGATGAGGGGGAGGCTATGGATGTAGCCTACCTGGACTCCAGCAAAACCTTTGACGTCTTCCATAGCATACTCCTGAAAAAGCTGGCAGCCCACATCTTGGACAGGGGCACCCTGTGCTGGGTCAGGAGCTGGCTGGTGGGCCAGGCCCAGAGAGTGGTGGTGAACGGTGCTGCATCCAGTTGGTGGCCGGTCACTGGTGGTGTCCCCCAGGGATCAGTGTTGGGACCAGTTCTGTTTAATATCTTTATTGATAATTTAGATGAGGGGATTGAGTCCACCATTAGCAAATTTGCAGATGACACCAAGTTGGGGGGGAGTGTCGATCAGCTGGAAGGCAGGAGAGCTCTGCAGAGGGACCTGGACAGGCTGGAGAGTTGAGCTGATTCCAACGAGATGAGGTTCAACAAGGCCAAGTGCCAGGTTCTGCGCTTTGGCCACAGCGACCCCATGCAGTGCTACAGGCTGGGCACAGAGTGGCTGGAGAATAGCCAGGCAGAAAAGGACCTGGGATTTTGGATTGACAGGAAGCTGAACATGTGCCAGCAGTGTGCCCAGGTGGCCAAGAAGGTCAATGGCATCCTGGCCTGTATCAGGAACAGTGTGGTCAGCAGGTCCAGGGAAGTGATTCTTCCTCTGTACTCAGTGCTGGTGAGGCCACACCTTGAGTACTGTGTCCGGTTCTGGCCCCCTCAATTCAGGAAGGATATTGAGGTGCTGGAGCAGGTCCAGAGAAGAACAAGAAGTCTGGTGAAGGGACTCAAGCACAAGTCCTATGAGGAGAGGCTGAGGGAGCTGGGGTTGTTCAGGCTGGAGAAGAGGAGGCTCAGGGGAGACCTCATCACTCTCTACAACTCTCTGAAAGGAGGTTGTAGCCAGGTGGGAGTTGGTCTCTTCTCCCAGGCAACTATCAATAAGACAAGAGGACGTGGTCTTAAGCTGTGCCAGGGGAGGTTTAGGTTAGATATTAGGAAGAAATTCTTTACAGAGAGGGTAATCAGACATTGGAATAGGCTGCCCAGGGAAGTGGTGGATTCTTTGTCCCTGGAGATTTTTAAGATGAGACTGGACGTGGCATTTAGTGCCATGGTCTAATAACCATGGCAGTAGTGGACCAAGGGTTGGACTTGGTGATCTCAGAGGTCTTTTCTAACCCAGGTGATTTTATGAAATTGGAAGGATTGGAAGAAATTATTTATCAAAAAAAAAAAAAGAAAGAAATCAGAAATAGCCCTAAATTTTGTGATTTCTCTCAAGCTCATCTTTCAGATTTATAGAGATTTATAGACAGATTCCTAGACAGATTCAGACTAGGTTACAGCTTTAGAGTCTCTAGAAAAAAATGAGAAAGACTTGGTGCAATGTACTGAGAAGCCCATGCTAAAAAAACCCCAGGCTTTACAATATTCATCTTAAAGTTCTGTGGAAAGATCATAAATTCTCCATTTGTTTTTTTTTGTGTTCAGTGTTATTACTAGACTAGAATGTTTAATGAGAAACAGAACATCTGTATATATATCAGCTGCTGTTTGTATATTGATTTAAAACTAAATTTTAGACAAAACCAATTTTTATAATCTAATTTTGAGCTGACAAAATGAGATGAGATTTAGTGATTAGAACTGTAAAATAATGCCTGTTTTAAAAGTTCAACTTCACTTACTCATATGGAATGTCAGTTTCTAAATGAACAATTATAGAAACAGAACTGAAGGTAATATGGCAAAATCAAGAAAAACATCTGCTCTGTGTACAGTAAGTGTCTCAAAAAGGACCTGAAGCTTATTTTCTGAAAATGACAAGGTGTAGCTATCCCTATACTATTTTTTTTTTTTTTTGAAGGGCTAGGTAATCTTATTGCAATTAAATTTTCTTTTCCTTTTCAAACTTGAAGTTGCATTTTTATTCATTTCTCTGTCTCCCTCTTTTAATTACGGAAATCAAGTGACTGTTATTCCATGCGTCATGTCTCAATACTGAAAATATATCCACTCCTGATTCACAGTACAATCATGGAATTATATAATATTTTAGGTTAGAAAAGACCTCTATGATTGCCAGGTCCAATCATTAATCTAGGACCACTATGTTCACCATTAAACCATGTCCCCTTCTGCCACATCCACACATTTTTTTAATAGTTCCAGGGATGGTGACTTTACCATATCCCTGGGCAGCCTATTCCAATGCCTAAACACCCTTACAGTGAAGAAATTTTTCCTAATACCCAATTTAAACCACCCCTGGCACAATTTGAGTCCATTTCCTCTTGTGCTGTCACGTGTTACATGGGAAAAGAGGCCAACACCCACCTCACTACAACCTCCTTTCAGGTAGTTGTAGGGAGTGATTAATTCCTCCCTCAGCCTCCTTTTCTCCAGACTAAACACCCCCAGCTCCCTCAGCTGCTCCTCATAAGACATGTAATCCAGACCCTTCTTTGTCTCTGTTGCCCTTCTCTGGACACACTCCAGCATGTCAATGTCCTTCTCGTAGTGTGGAGACCAAAACACAGGATTCAAGGTGTGGTCGCACCAGTGCCGAGTACAGGAGAAAATCTGTAGCTCACAATTTTAACTAGCAGATACTAATGCCTGTTGCCTTATCTCATATTGTTTCTCATTCTTAGGACAAATGCCTGACAGATAGACATGTAATCTGTACCTCTTTTTTTTTTTCCCAGAATGTTCCTCAAACTTCTTAAACAACCATGATTACTGAAAACATGACAACAGTTTGATTTTTCATGGGGCTGAAAGGACTCATCCATTCCTCCTGCTAGGAATGGTTGTCTACCTCCACCAATCTCTGTGTCTTGTCTTATTCTCAACTTTCTGAATGAAATTGATTATTCTGATTTACACTATGTATTATCTTGAGTACTGCGAAGTGCTAGCAGTATGAATATATACAGTTATTTCTCTCCACAAAAAAAAATAAATCCAATAAATTCAAGTTTTCCAATAGCTGCCTGTGTACCAAATGAATCTTTTGTAGTTTACAAGAGTGTTGAATAGAAATTAATTTCAACAAACTCTGATTTTTCTCTCTCCTCCTTGGTATATTAAGACTAGCTGTCTAGAACATCAGATATTTTGGTTATTAAAACATCTTGCTTTCTGATTACTATCTTTCTTAAAAAACTACTGAGTCATCTGTTCTGCCCATGGTCATAATTTACTAACCATAACCCATAACTATATTTTATAACATGAGTTTGTCTAATTTGGATGCCATTTCCATGTAGTAATTTTACCACTGTGAACCTTATGTTATTAGTAGACCAACAAAGATTTTAATAGTTTAAAATTAATCTTTTATATCCATTCAAAAAATCTGCATTTAATTACAAAAAATAAAAATAAAAAAAAACAACAAACAAACTTCTCCTGTAACTATATACAAAAATATTCAAGGTTGAATTTTTCTGCTACAAAATCTGTGTCACCACATTTCATAAACTCCCAGAAAAGAAAGTCAATATCAAGGAATAAGATGTCTATTGGAAGTAAGCATGTAGTTGAAGTCTCTTGACTCTTGACCACTAATCTTACTTGTAAACAACAGCAAGATCTCACATTGCAGCAGACATTTTAAATATCATTATTTTTTTTCTGTACAAGAGCAGCTCCTCTATGGTTTAAAGTATGATGTGATAATAAAGTCTGTTAAAGTCTTTCAAATAACTTAAAATATTTTGTTTCACTTTCGACACCTGTCAATATTTGATATTGAGATAAGATTTGAACACTTTATATTCTTATTATAATGTAGGGCAAAATCAAAGAACTCTGACCAATGTCCTCTTGTAGGGGCAGTTAAGCATATTACTGCCCTAAAGTGAATGTCCTGCCTAATCTCTGCATTTCGTTTTTGTTCTATAAGTTTTAGCCAATACTACAGCTATAGTCATGAAGAAAACACAGCAGTTCCTTCTGATGGGTAAAACACAGTGTATGAGCCAGAGACTATAAATCTGTGTGTGTATGTTTATACATGTGCAGATGTATGTGTGTGTGTTTGTGTGTGAGAGAGAGAATGTGGTGGTGAAATGCAAAAGCATTAACTAAGAGTCATGGCAAGTGTTCAACCTTCAGTTGTTCTAAGCTTACACTACTTACACAAAACTTAGCTCAATGGACTGTGAGCATAATATTTCACAGATGGTTTCATTTAAAACTTTGAAAATAGGTTAATGATAATTAAAACTATTCTAACTATTCTTATTTTGGGGGTTAAGTGCTTTTACTAGTACCAAATGATTTATCTAATGGTATTGCCAAGAAAAAGTAAAAGTTTTACTTGGATATGACCTATTTTATCTTTCTAACATGTAGAGTTCGACAAAAAAGAGACTGACTCATAAATATTAGAATAATAGTACTTTTTTTCCCTAGTTCTGAATATATTTTACATAAAGTTAACACAGACTATTGAAGGAAAATTGAATTACTACATATCCTCACATTGATGTCATAGCAAAAAGCTATTACCTCTGCCAACAGAAGTTTTTCTCTTATAGTGAAATCTATGATGATAGGACACTTAGAAATGTTAGCAATTCCTAATCTCAGCACTTTGATCAACATGAAGATAGTCTCACCATGCTTCCATAGTGTTATAAAACCTGCAAATGACCAGCAACTGTAGAAAAATAATTTTCACAAAGTAAATATAAATGACATCTGTTGCTCAGAATACTTTAGCCTTATAGCTGGAATTCAAAAGGCATATTCTAAGCAAAAATGCTACTGAGATAGCATTTTCTTAGAGGCTTGTGGGAAATTAAAGGTCTGTCAATGACATGCATCATCACTTCAAATGAACTGTGGAATCCAATAAAATAAGTGTGCAGATTCCACATACTTGGAAGTCGGCACAAAATTTCTCATGATTTCATGCAATGGATTTTTCATTATGATACCATCTTTGGTACTTCTGAAATTGAAAACCTAAGTAAATAGGCTAAAGCTTAAAATACCTTGGTAGGAGGGAAACATGACTTAGGAGGATGGAGGATTATGCCTGACATATTCCTTGAACGATGAAGTCCTTTTTCAATGGTAGAAGTACCATCGTAGCCTGCCAAGCTTAGCCAAGATGCAGAACCTATACAAACGTAGAAGAAAGGATGTAGGGCAAAATCAAAGAACCCTGGCCAATGTCCTCTTGTAGAGGCAGTTAAGCATATTACTGCCCTAAAGTAAATGTCCTGCCTAATACTAGAAGCTTTTAGCCTTATAAGTGAGAACTGCGTATTCTGTTCTAGTAAAACCACACAAACCTCATCTTTTCACTACCAGTTTAATTTAACGCATCAAAATGCAGACTGAAAATTCTAGAACATGTTCCCTTTTCCTCACCTCCTCCACAGAGGCAGTAAACTATGCTACAGAAAAGGCAGGAGAGCTAGAGAGAGATGTGTCACATCAGTCTTGCAAGATTCACTAGAGGATGCGCATCAAAGCACAAAGCATTTGGTAGTAGAGGGGTGGCCAGTACTGATAAGGAGAAAGAAAGGAAATAATTTTTTAATCTGCTTAGAAAAGATGGTAAAGAATGTACACGGTTTTCTGGCTGACCAAGATACAGACCAATGTGCTAGTACATCTGAAAAGAAAAACCTAAAACAAAAGTCTCTTTGGAATTTGAGAAATTATTTCATTTTACTTTCCCAAAAGATATTTCCCATGGAAAACATTGTGTGCTTATAGACAGTATCTATTCTGACACCACTTTTGAAATGCACAACACATTCCTGCATACATATTTATGCACTAAATTTTCAATAATTTAATATTGATAACCAGTTCCATGAATTGACAATTTTGGCATGCACCATGTAATTTTCCCTAATATTATTGTAATTCTGAGGTTACAGAATTAAAACAATTTCCACGCATTCCATAAGTATTATGAAAGCAACAAAGAAACAAAACATCTTTCATCAGAATATTCAAATATTCTGGTGGTCCTCCAATTTTCTCTGTATTCCTCCTTAGAAATTCATAAAAGGGCAGACTTAATACAGACAATTTTAAGAATAGCAACTGACTTCATTTTTAAGAGAGGATCTTTGTCACAATGGTAAAATAAATGTATCATTCTAAGTCTCTTGAAGTTCGTGCTTAGAATCATGACAGAAGATGCTTCAGATAGAACAAATTCCAATAATTCTGTTACTATAATATTCTTTTTCCATAACTCTAATATGTAAAATGCATTTTTAATATTTACATTTAAGATTGAATACAAACATTTTATATTTTAAACACATGTCTGCTATGTCAAATACAATAGTTCAATATTCATAAGTTTAGGTTAATTTATGCTTTCTGAATTAATTTTGTGTTCATCAGATTATTTAAAGACTTTAGCTTTAGGTACCTTTTCTCAGAAGATTTTCATTCTTTTTGGAAGTGCTTTATTACCTACCTTACGATTTTCCTTAAATAGTTCTTAAGAAAGTAATTTCAATTTAATTTTCATTTTCACTGAGTTAATTATACCTTCTGTGTAGAAGGCATGATGTGTGAGACTGAAAAGGAATTCTAGTTAAATCTCCCAAAATTATGGAGAATCAAATTATAGTATTATTTTCCTGAACTTTACAGGCCCAATTCTCAAATACGATGTTTTTTTTCAAACTTTTCTTTTTGGAAAGTCTTACTATTCTTTAATTGCTAAGGACTATTACAGCTCATTTGTTGTTTTACAGCATATATACTTTTTTGTTTGTTTTCAGTTCGTTGGCTGGTTTTGGCTGGCTCTTTTACTTTTTTTTTTTTTTTTGAGATACTCTTAAGTATTTCTTTCTCTGGTAAGTGCTCTTTGTACCTCTTACTTTCCTGAATATAAACACCCACTCACACACAGTATTCCACCCAGCATTTTAACAGTATCTGACAATACTACATTAACATTTCATCATTGCTACCGAAAATATTTTGCTTACTACATAAAATCATACTAGTCACATCATACATGTAGCCCACAACCAATCAGTGTACTACTAATACAGATAAATTTCCTCTTTAGTTTCCAAGAGCTGAGCTCTAAATTTATAAGGAAGATTATCGAAATGTTGCAGTGAGTCCTGAGAAGGGCCACCAAGATGATTAGAGGGAAGGATCACCTCTGTTATGATAAAAGGCTGAGAGAAGTGGTTTTGTTCAACCTGGAAAAGAAAAGGTTTCAGGGTGATCTAATTGTGGCCTTTCAGCACCTGAAGGGAGCTACAAGAAAGAAGCTATTTGCAAGCATATGTAGGGATAGGACAAGAGGGAATGGCTTTAAACTGAAAGTAGATTTAGATTAGACATTAGGAAGAAATTCTTCAATGTGAGGGTGGTAAGGCATGGCAATGATTTGCTCAGATCAATTGTGGATGTCCCATCCCTGGAAATGCTCAAGGTCAAACTGGATGGAGCTATGAGCAACCTTGTCCAGTGGAAGGTTTACTGCCCATGGCAAAGGGTTGGAAATAAATGATCTTTAAGGTCCCTTCCAACACAAGCCTTTCTATGATTCTCTTCTCTTCACTATTTCCTGAGTGTTCTCTCTTTCCTGAAACTGGATAATATTAGGAACTTGAAAGTCAATTGTCCCTGATGTTCAAAGCACAACTGGACTTTCGACTATCGTTCACAAAAGCTAGAATATAGTCCATGACAGCTTCCACTGTCTTAAAATGAGTTTCAGATCCTTCTGATTTTACTAGCCAATACTAAAAAAACTGCTTTCCAGTTCGATTTACAGTAGTTTGTGGATTTTAAACTAGCAGAGATCCTACTATAAACATCAGAGCATTGAAACAAGTGCAACTTTTACACTTTTTAGACAAATAGAAAATTATTATTACTATTATTACAAAAAAACAACAAAAAACAATCTCGACTCATTTCTGACTCAGCTCAGTCTAAGCATATCCAATATTTAGATTTTGTATCATGTAACTGAAATTGCAACTACTTGCTTCAGATGATTAGGGCTTCAGAACAGATATTAACAGAAATAAAGTATATTGGTATAAAAACCTTAAAAAAAATGAACATGACAGTGACAAATTCTATAATCACCTTAGCAGCAAGACATTAGATAAATAAATCTTATTACAGAAATGCATCCGTTATAGAATCTTTGCCCTACGAAAATATAATCTAAGGCAAGTGCAAATCCTTATTATATAATGGATTTCCTGTGTTGGGTACTCTTTAGATTTACTGTGCTCAAGGAATTGGTTGGCTCAGAACACTGTCAGTAACTTTTTTGGGTTTCAGTGAACAGATTAGTACAGAATGCTCACTTCTGACTTTAAAATGAGACTGATATATGGATGCCAACAGACAGACCTACTCATCTGTTGCAAGTTAAACTTTGCCAGAAATAAGACAGCAGAGAACAAGATTAATATAGTTTCTTAGAAAGTTGCAAAAATATTCCCCAGTTTAAGTATAAATCATAGCAATATTATTTTGCACTAGTTGTTTGAGTCAAAGTGATACAATTACTGAAATGAAGATAAAATCAAAAACGAGAAAAAAATGTTTCACATTAAATCACTAGTAACACACAGTTCATAGTTAGCAACTACAAACATGAGAGTTCTGAGTGGTAACTGAACAATATATTTAAAACCAAATTAAATACTTAATTTTGTAATTTTTCACCCAATTTTTTATTTTATATACCTTTAAATTAAAAATAACAATCCAGGGAAATTGTTCTAAAACATTAAAAATTAAAGATTCAGGAATGTTTGTATGACCCTCTCAGTTTTATAATAATCTATTTTTAAAAAAATACAGACTGAAAATTGTAAAAGTCACAAAAAAATAAAAATTTTCCAAATATTCAGATTTATATTCTTTAGAGGTAAAAATGACACTTTTAACAAAAAGAATGCAAATAAAATTGCTTCACTAGGCCTGTTGAAATCTAGATAAAGAACACTGCTAATCCTAGGTTCAAGTTAAAGATTAAAAATTATGCAAACGCAGGGAAAAAAAAGTCATAGTGTATGATTCATTGAATGTAAGATTTACATTAGTGAAATAGAGGATTAAGCCCCAAAAAGCAAAACAAAACAATTTCAATTATTTAGATGCAGAAATACATGCTTTTCATATAAAATAACACTTCATTAACTTTTATATCTCTAGAAACTATATTAACTTGAAAGCTATGGTGCTACATGATTAAAAACAAACAAACTGAAAGCAAGACCAAAGAAAAACAGGTTAATAAACAATACTAATATCTCATAAAAACATATATTTGTCTGCCACACTTATAATCTCTATCATCCTAAATAAGAAAAGTCTGTATTGGTAAATTAAAGGTCTCCACATCAACAGAAAATTCATCAAGGTACTTAAAATAGTTGAAAGGAGACTTCAGGTTACTTCAACAAAGGCACTCTTTGGCTAATTCATTTCTATATGGCAAAAAGTCTGTGTACAGAAAAAACACCTAAGACCCAGCATGGTTCCTGATGCAGTCTGGGGTTTTTTTGCACTATTCCAAGACCAATACTGCTGCAGTCATTCTGTACCAATTGTCATAGATCATTTCTCATCCTTAAGTAGGTTCATTTTCATTCTTGGTACATTAAGTAGTTTTTCAACCTCAACCTGAATTACTGTTTAATAAGAGAAATAATCTTAAGAAGTAATTACCCAACATCTGAACTGATTTGTAACTATCACAGTGAGACAGCAAGATTATCAGAAATATCACACACATTTCTATTCCATTGTCTTCTATCTGAGAGAACAAACGGGTTTAAGTTCTCTAAACTTCAACTAAGAGAGAGAAAATTGCAAATTTTCTCACAGTTTAAATTTAAATACATCATTTGTCCTCAGGAAAGCTGAGGTATTTCTTGCTCAGTTCTCTCACCTGTCTATTAATATCTATTCACTATTAATATCTATTTACCTTGTGTTAAAATCGAAAGATTCTCATCAAAGTATTGAAAAGCTGAGTGAATCCCTAGAACCTGCCTCAATACAGCATCAATTGCACCTCCATAATTTGTCCTATCTGTTGTTATCTCTGTCATTGGTAATAGAAACTTTGCAACTGCATTTTGCAATTTGTTCAATCTACAATTAGACAGTTCCATATTGAACTATCTACATCTTTATCTCTGGAACTGGCCCTGCAACTTCTCATCTCATCCACTTTGCATATCCAAAAAGATGGTGATTACTTCTCTGTGCTATAGCTTTTTATGTTTTAGAAGGTTTTTGTGCCCCATATGAGTTCTATCTTCTTAAAGGTAAACAGCCCTAAGTAGGATAATCTGTTTTCACAGATAAATTCAGTAGCCTCTGATTGCTCTCTTTGCTTTTCTCTGGACTCACTATAGCTGCACATGTTTCTTAATCAGTCACACATGGAGCATTAGGTTTTTCTTCAGCTGAGAGCTACCATAGTGGAGTTTACCATAAAAATTATTTTAAGTGGTTTACTGTATGCTTTCCCTGTCCTAAACCTGGTTGTACGTTTCGAGATAGTCCTGTTTGGGCAGTAACATGGCTTTTATGCTTCATTTTCGTCTTCTGATCTCATCAGCTCTTTCTAGGCAGCCCTTACCAAAGCAGTTGCTCTCAAACTTGTCAATTAATTGTTCCTAGCTAAAATAGTATTTTGAGTTTATACATGTTGATTTATATCTTTTTCTCCCCTAGTTGACTGCTCCAGTTTGTCAGGATAATTTCAAACTCTGCATCTTCCAATATGCTTCAGTCTCAGTGAGATAGGTGTGATCTGCAATATAATATGGAGTTTTCTGTTCCATCATTAGATTCTTAAAGAAAGCAGCAACTAGAAATAGACCTAGAATAAGCATTTTATAACAATATATAAATAATAACAATATAGGCTTAATGCACTCTTCCTACATAATTACTAATAGCTGGGAGCTACTCTTTGAGTATAGTTTTCTAGCTGTTTTTGCATTCACCACCTAGTCCCACGTAGATCCTTTTTAGATTTCTTTAGAAAGTACAAACTGAAGCAGAAAACCAAAATCTGTACTATATCCTCCCTCTTTATCCATGGGCACACTTAACTATTCTGTATAAGATTACAAAATCTACAGTAAGATTTGTATGACAAAACTTATTCGTACTGATACCACTGGCAGGCAGTCATTGCCTTCTTACCTGTCATGGGCTTAAGATAATGCTAGTATTTATTCCAGAGTATTTTCTTGTGATGAAGATTTACTTTTTCTAATTTCTTTCTTCATGCAATGTTGCTTTTATTTCAAAGATTTTTTAGAACCTAAGTAAAATAAGTCTAGGGGTTTCTTTGTTTTAAATATATTAACAAATAAAGTATTACTTAACCTTCAGTCTATTGGGCTATGTGAAAACTGAGGCTATTCGAGAATCTAAATTGTGACAGGATTAGGCAGAAGGTTCATTTTCACACTGAAATCCCATTAAAAGTTATGAGAATAAAGTCAATTCTCAGTGGGGAAAAGAGCCAGCAGTGGTATCCCTCAGACCTGAAAATGCCCAGCAAGTTCAGACAGTAATTAGAAAAAAATAATGGACAACATCTCCAGCAACAGATATTAAAACGTATGTTTACAGGTGTGTGTTTTAATACCTCTAAAGAAATAATGATGAAGCAGAAACAAAAGGATTACAGAAATTAACTACTACATAGGACTAAAAAGTACTCCACAAAATGGACAGGCTCCTGTGTGATTCCTAGACACTACCTTCTCTTGTCACCTGTAGAGACAGGATCTGAATCAGAAATTTTGCCCATATTTTTAGGATAAAATTGTTCCATATATAACTATAAAAAGAGGCACAGGAACAAAATAAATTCCAGCTACATAAGATGATGACCACATTATCACTCAGGAGCAAGCTCTCGTAGCCAAGATAGACCACTGAAGATATTTGCTCTGTACTCAGAAATCTAAATGGAAAACAAACATTAGCTAATAGAAACAGTGTAAAGAACAGAACTGAGAACATCATAGAGCTCTCATAGAAACCTATGCTTTTTCCATACCTAAGATATAGTCCGTGAGTGAATGCTTTAGCTCAAAAAGTATACAGTACATTTGGAAATGGTCCAAGGGAAATCAACAAGGATCTTTTAGTGAAAAATATCTACCTGTCCTGTCCCAGTCCTTCTCTAGGCATGTTCTTTGGTCAGTGTTAGGGACAACGTATAGCGGAATATTTTCCATGACACAGCACGCTTATCTTTTACTCACTCCAGTAACATCCTGAACCACTACTCTAAGTGAAGCTAACAGTGTTTTCTGTTGAAGAAATGGATTATTGGGTTTTGTCAAATACTAGATTTAGGATATTTTTTAAAACTTACTAAAGAAGAAAAATTATTTACAGTTATAGACTCAAAGAAGAGAAAGACTTCTATTACATGCAAAGGAAAGTGGGTGAAAAAAACAAAACCAACAAACTTGAATTTCTAGCAATGAACTTTTTCTCCTCAACAGCCTTTGGTATTATTCACAGTAATACAATGTGCCATAACATGTCATAACAATCAAAACACTGTCCAAGACTGAAGATCAGTGTTAGCAAGAAATTATGCTTCAATGATCTTGAATGCACCATGGAAATTTTGAATTTCACTATACTCTTTCTTCATGAAATAGTTCTGGAGGGAAGAGCCTGTTGGAGTAACAAAAACACTAGAAGTTTATTTTTTAAGTGTACATCTACTTCTCAACACAGTTATTCAGTGTTGTTTCCCTGGTTTCTAAATGTCTAGCAGGGCTTCAGACATGCCTGAAAGACAGTAGACGTGTGCAAGCTAGACAAATGGGAGGTAATAGAGATTGACAGAGGGAATTGTCTGAGGTTTTGGATAAATCTGCAGGAGCTGTCTCAATTAAGGGAGTTTATTAGCTTCTTAGTAAAAGGGTTCACTACTGGAGGTCCTAAGTATATCAAATACTGTTACTAGCTTTTCAGATTGCACTGTGCAAAGGAGCATTTTTCAATTGATGTGGACCACTGGATTATGGTCCACCATGCTAGAATAAAATCCCTGCACAGTAATACTCTGGTTTAATGAGGAATATCCAGAAGTTACATTAGTACAGGAGGCATTAAAATGAAACAGACTCTTGATCCTCAAAAACTCAATCTGGATGTTGAACTTCATCTCAATACCTAGTTTCATACAAAGTTAGATGGCTCTTCTTCCCATTAGAGTCTGGGCCAGCTCTGCATCAGCTATGCATGATGTTAATGGACATCACCCATTTGCAGATCTGTATCTCAATGGGAAGCTGATTTAGAGTTCTGAAGAGTTTACAGTTTATAAAATACCTCGTTAATCAAGCTAGATTAAATAGCATCTTTTATTCCTCTGGAGTTCAAAGTTTCAGATATTCTTCTGGGATTCATGAGAGCTAGTTCAAATGTGTTTTCCCAAACAGTATTCTAGGAAGCACAGTAGACTTCTTTCTTTTATGACTCCAGTGGTACCCTCTCTGGCTTTATTGTTACATGTCTGGTTAAAAGACAAAAAAGACTTCTAGTAAAGAACAGTAGTTCAATTAAAAAATTTTTTTTTTTTTTTTACTGACAACTGCTTCTAATGGAAAAAAATCTGACCTGTAGAATTTGATGCTTATATATATTACAATTCCTAACACCATTATGTATCATGAACAGTAGAGTCTCCAAATTTGGCCTATATTTCAGAATTTAGCTTAATAAGATGCACTATACTCTACATAAGGAAGTAGTTAATCAATGGTTCTGTTCAAGAACAGGTAAAGCATGCAGAAGAACATGCTAGATTCTAAGGTAAAAGTAGAACCCCTCTTCCGGCATTTGCTTCAAGTACTCTTCCCATCCTACCTCCATCTTCGTAGTCTCAGAAGGAAGCATACAAGCCATGGACTTCTTTTAGCGTATTATCCTTAGGATAAGAAAAGTTATGGATGAGAAATCTTAATAAGTCCTGTCCTAGTATAATTCTTAACAGAAAAAAACAATGAGATAGTTTATTCTGTTTAATGGAACTAGACTGGTCTTAAAAAATATAAACCTTTGATTCTTTTTAAATTCAATTAAAAAAAAATCTAGGTTTTTCAGCTATGCACCCTCGTATATATCCTATTTTATGCAAGCATACAATGAATCTTTTTACACTTCTCATTAACTGAGTTATTTTCAGCATGCCTATATTCTCTACTCTTAATATCCAATTTTACCACATACTAAAAATAAGAACAAAAAGAACATATTTCAGGCTTTTACTGAAGATAAATATTTTCTCAGAAGATGGTGGAAAGAATTTAAAAGTTCAGTGATTCTATCGAGATAACAGTAACTGCACCAATTATGCAGTATTTCTAACATAATCAGGAAATACTGGTTTACAAACAAGTACATTGAACAATATCCTTCATACAAAATTTTCAGGCCTAAACCCATGATAATTCGCATCTTCCATTCTCATTCTTTGTTTTAGCTGACTGACCCTTTGAACAAGGAGTCTAAAGACAAGAGCGCATTTGTATTCGACCTAGATTTATTAAATATTTATAAGTTCGTAAGGTTCAGGACTTTAAAAATATAAATTCTCTTTCATTAACATTTCTTTTCATATTCCTGAGATTTTATTGCTATCAGTTACGGTTAGCCATCTTGTATTAAAAAGCAGTCAGGACTCAGAATAAGATGTCCATTGTTAAACCTTTTACCTAGTTACTTTTAATCTGCATTCAAGAGAAAGGATAGCAACATTTTCTGCCACTGACTATCAAGTAATTCACCTCAGCCTATCAAAGATGAAGAGGTAAGGCAGTTTCATGTCTGAAATTTTCAATCTCTTTCTACTATTAAGTGCTGACAAAACAGTTTTCACATACATTTTCATCTCATGATTAAAGCTGCATTTCTAGAAGTTAAGAAAAATGCATCTTTACACATATAATTTCAAGACTTTAATTATCTAAAAGAAATTAATTATCTAAAAGGAAAACAAAAAAAAGAAATACTGTTTGCAGTCATATTGCCGACATACTTAGGCCCTTCAGTCAAAGTCTTCTCAAAAACTATATAGCCTTTGATTAAACTCCAGCAGAACTCCCACAAGAACATCACGCCACTGGTGCTGGGCACTGTTCAAGCATACACATTCCTGTTCCAAAGAACTCACATTTTAATTTCAAATAAGAAAACTCAACAGCAACAAGAGAGAGTGATAGAGACCAATAAATCAAGCTCAAGCAGTTATTGAAGACAAGGTAAAAAATAGGAGTGAGACATGGAGTAATATCTTCCTTAGGAGGCTAATAAAGAAGTTTTGCTTCTGTCCTGTGAAAGCAGCTATCAATACGAATTTTTCTTCTTATATTTCTAAAAACTTTATTTTTTCCACTTGTACATGACAGAGCCATGTACATACTACAATGGTCTTATAATAGTTGCTCATCCACTTGAATGAAAAGGGACTGTCTTGAAGGAGCAGCAAGAAACCTCTTACAGCAGCCAACTGTGCATCCTGTGCACTCAGCCACAGTTAGTGTTTACCAACAACAATTTCCTTTCAGTTACATGCAGAGCTTTGGTGAACCTACCTTATTTCCACACCATTAACTTCCAAACAGTTTTTTCTTCCCACTGTCACTCACCATGATCTCTTCTGTGTTTTTCTGTCAAATCCAATAGCTTCTCCAGCAGTCTTACTCTGTCCATCTCAAAAAAAAATCCAGACCTTGCTTCTTCAAAGAGCCTTTCTCTCATTTGCATCTGTTTTTCTCAGTAGTTTGGGCAGTGCCTTGAAAATTTCTCACCATCATTATTTTGTGTTTACCCTGAAAGTATGAAGCATTCCATAATCCCAGGTGGAGTAGGCAGAGCCAATTTAACTGGGTTACTTAAAGGAGCAAGACACAATGGTTCACTTGCTCAGGTAGCAGTATTATTGTGCCAAAACCCAAGCAGTTCATGGTTGCCAATGCTTTGAAGCATGAGACTTTATCTCCTGTAAATAGGATTAGCAAATGAAAATATGTATTCTAGTTTCATACAGCAGGATTATCAGCAAACCAATACATTTCTGTGATGTTCCTTTTAACTCTATTTTCTGATGAGTACTAAGACAGTTTTTGTTAATCTTCTCTTCTGTGAAAAAGTACACATATTTGAACATGTTTAACATGTTGGATTGTAGATTTAGACTCTAAATTTTAGATCGTCTCTTCAGTAAGAATAATAGAAATCACTCAATCAAAAATTTTCCTACTAGAAGAGGAAAAAGTTGCATCATAGAATCACTACAAATAACAGAGCATCTTAATGCAACAAATATATAGCCACTAATGACACCATTTGTAATACTGTGTCCTTTCAGTCTTAAGGTATCCATTTTATATAAGAACATTTAAACCCAAAGGGAATACTGCTGCACAAGTTTTTCTTCATGACTTTCCCAAAAGCAGATTTTGATTGTTAACAATTTCTGAGAAGTCACTGGAAGTGGTAAATCTCCTGCTCACATTAATTCAACACTGGTTTAGAAACACTGTATTTGTCATCTGAAACTCCATGGTATGGCCCTGAAACAGGCTGTGCTGGTTTTGGCTGGAGTAGAATTAATTTTCTTCACAGTGGCTAGTACGGGTCTGTGTTTTGGATTTGTGCTGAACACAGAGTTGATACAATACTGAGGTTTTTTTTTTTATTGCTGAGTAGTTCTTACACAAAGCTAGGGCCTTTTCTGGTTTTCATACTGCCACGCTGGCAAGGGAGCTGGAGGTGCATGGGAGATCGGGAGGAGAACCAGCCAGGACAGGTAACCCAAACTGACCAAAGGGATATTGCATACCATATGATATAATGCTCAATATATAAAGTGGGAAGAAGAAGGATGAAGAGGGGAACTTTTGGAGTGATAGTATTTGTCTTCCCAAGTAAACACTACATGTGATGGGGCTGAACACTACATGTGATACAGCCCTGGAGATGGCAGAACACCTGCCTGCACATGGGAAGCAGTGAATTAATTCCTCTCTTTGTTTTGCTTGTGTGAATAGCTTTTGCTTTCCCTATTGAACTGTCTTTATCTCAGCCTAGGAGTTTTCTGGCTTTTAACCTTCTGATTTTCTCCCCGATCCTGAGGTGAGAGAGTTAGCGAGAGGCTGCATGGGGCTTAGTTTCTGACTGGGGTTAAATCACGACATAGACTTTTTGCAGTCTGAAATTCAAATACCAACAGAAAAGGAACTGCTAGGATTAAACAGAAAACCTTGGGCCACAGGGGCTGGGGAAAAAAACATCATCTAAAAAACCAGACAAGATCCATTGACAATCATTTTGTGTGGAGTGTCCTGGTCTCCCCCAGCAGGATGTAGAGAGACTTTGCATGATGCTATCAATTGTCCCATTGTTTTTTCCCTCCCTCTGTAAATCCTTATTTTGGGAAAAGCTGACTACCCTTCCCCAGTATAATCTTGTTTACTGGAAATATCAAATCCTTTTTCCCCCAAATGTAAATACTGGATCTGAGAAATGTAAATCCCTTTTTTCCCTTATGTCACCCCTGTTGCTGGAAATGCTAATAAATTGTGGAAACCCCTCTTTGAAATAACCCTCCCTCCTCATTAGCATGGAAGCCCTCAATACCCTTTAATATTGCATGTTCAATAAATCATTCCAGTTTTTGCCTCCATATCTGGGACCGTGACAGCTTTATTAGACCTTTACACAAGCTCATGAAACTTTATCATGTAGTCTCATACCAAAACAATATAAGAAAAATTTCCCTGAGCTGTGTCCATATTTACTATAAATTCAAGCTCATTACATATTGCTTAGTTTTATTTGCAATTTAAAATGTGATGTAATACGCTTATGTACAAAAAAACCTAACCTCTGAACTTCACTGAAAAACTAATTTACCAGCCTGAGCATGAATTATATGACTTGGTTCTACATGGCAGTTGAAATATCCAGAGACTTACTTGCCAAAGAACGGATAGCATTTACTGTCTGTGGGACAAACTCCTGTTAAATGCATGAAGAAAATAACAGCACAGTCAGAATTTGTGTCTTCCTCTACAGCAGTCAGAAATAAAGACGTCATGTTATACAGAATATAAATCTCTTATTTGTATTTGTGAAGAGTAAAGTCAGGACCCCTAATTTTAGGAAACCAGAATTCCAGCTCTTCAAGGAGTTAGTCAATAGGACCTCCTGGGGCCCCCAGGACCAAGGGGTTACTTAAAGGAGCAAGACACAATGCTTCACTTGCTCACTCCCCCCCAGGGACATGGGTGCAGACCAGGGTTGGCAGATCTTTGAGGATGCCTTCCATAGAGTGCAAGAGTAAAAAATCAGGAGAGGAAGGTAAGAGATCAGCACAGATGAATCAATACCTACTGGTCAAACCAAAGGGCAAGAATGAGATACACAGGTTGTGGAAGCAAAGAAAGATATTTTGGGAAGAGTATAGGGATGCTGACCAGCTGTGTAGGAATGTGATCAGGCAAGTCATGGAACAACTGAAGCTGAACATGGTAAAGGATGCAAAGAATAGGAAGAACTTCTACAGGTATATCAGTCAGAAAAGGAAGGTCAAAGAAAGTCTACTGCCCATGATAAGCAGGGCTGGCAAAGTGGTAACTACAGACGAGGAGAAGGCTGAGGTACACAACAACGTTTTGTTCCTCAGTCTTCAATGGCAATCGCTCTTCCCATACCTCTTGAGTGGATGGATGGCAAGACAGGGACTGGGAGAGCAAAGTCCCTCCCACCATAAGAGAAGATCAGCTTCATGACCACCTGAGTATACATAAGTCTCTGGGACCTGATGAGATGCATCTCAGAGTCCTGAGGGAATTGGCTGATCTAGCTGCCAAGCCACTTTCCATGATATTCAAAAAGTCATTGCATTCAGCCAAAGCACCTGAAAATTAGAAAGAGAAATATTGTACTCATTTTTAAAAATGTATGAAAGGAGGACCTTGGGAACTACCTCCTCGTCAGCCTCACCTCTGTCTAGGAAGATCATGGAACAGATCCTCACAGAAGCAATGCTAAGGTACATGGAGGATAGGTAGATGATTCAAAACAGCCAGTGTAGCTTCACCGAAGGCAAGTAAGGAAAATACTGTCTGACCAACCCATTAACCTACGTTGGAATGACTACATCAGTGGACAAGGAAAGACCTATGGACATCATCTGTCTGGTCTTCTGTAAGGCCTACAACATGGTCCCCTACTTGGAGCGATACAAATTTGAAGGTACACTGTTTGATGGATGCAAACTTGGTTGGATGGCAGCATACAGAGGGTAGTGCTCAATGGCTCAATGTCCAGATGAATATTGGTGAAAAGTGGTGTTCCTCAGGGGCCCATGTTGAGACCACTACTGTTTAATATCTTCATCAATGATATAGTGGGATTGAATGCATCCTCAGGAAGTCTGAAAACACAAGGATGAATGGTGCAGCTGGCATGCCTGAGGGAAGGGACGCCATCCAGAGAGACTGAGACAAGCTCGAGAAGTGGGCCCATGAAGTTTCAAGGCCAAGTGCAAACTGTTGCTTTGGGTTGGGGCAACTTCCTGTATCATAACAAGCTAGGCGATGAAGGGATTCAGAGCAGTCATGCAGAGAAGGGCTTGTCATGTTTGTGGATGAAAGGCTGGACATACTCTGGGATTGTGCACCTGCAGCCCAGAAAGTCAATCATATCCTGAGCTGCATCAAAAGCAATGTGGCCAGCAGACTGAGAGAGGCGATTCTGTCCCTCTACTTGCCTTCATGAGACCCCATCTGGACTGCTGCATCCAATTCTAGGGTCCTCAGCACAGGAATGACAAGTCTATGACCTGCTGGAGCAGGTTCAGAGGAGAGCCATAAAAACGACCAGAGGGCTGGAGTACCTTTCCTACGAAAGCTCTCAAGACTAAGAGAGTTTGGGTTCAAAATGGAAAAGAGAAGGATCTGGGGAGACCTTTTTATGACTTTCCAGTACTTAAAGAGGGTTTGTAAGACCAGGGATGAGCTTTTCAGCAAGGTCGTTGTGATAGGACAAGGGGTAATGGTTTTAAACAAAAAGAGGGTAAATTTAGACTAAATATAAGGAAAAAATATTTAGCAATGAGGGTGGGGACACCCTGGAACAGGATATCCATAGATCTGACAGATATCCCATCCCTGGACACTTCAAGGGAAGGTTGGATGGGGCTCTGAGCAACCTGCTCTATTTGAAGGTGTCTCTGCTGATTGAAGGGGAATTGGACTAGATGACTCTTAAAGATCCCTTCAGGTCAAAGTATTGTATTCTATATCATGGTTTACTTAAAAAGTAATGCAAAGGTTGTATTTCAAAATACATATATTTTATATATCACATAATGTAACAGTTTCTTCTCAATTAACATGAATCACCCTGCCGATCTTTCTCCATTGCAGAAATTTATTCATGTACACTTAGATAGCAAAATAATTTTTTTTTATTGTACAGAAATCATTAATATTTGCACTAAGGATTAAAAAAAATCAAAATATTTTAAAGCAACAGAGTGCTTCCCTGTCTGCTTTAACATTGTTATGAAAGGAAAAAAAAATATTGTAGATAAATACCTTATGATCTTTCCCTATAATTTTTAAAGCAAAACATCCCTTTTCAGAACAACTAAGGGATACAATGCTAAAACTGTCAGCTAATGGGCTAGACAATTGTTGCCTTCATTACAACGTCAGATTGAAAGAACAACTAGAAAGTTGTATACTAGAACAATAAATGGCATTCTAAACTATACTGCTGTTCAATCTTTAAGCAGGTGAGAGCAATTTCCAACACTGACCAACACTAGGATTAAGGGTAAAAATCCAAGCTACTGAATTAATTGGTTTAACAACTAACAAACACAGGGGAAGAAAATTAATTAAATAAATAAATAAATAAGAATAAACAGACACAGATATCCACAAAGAGAAAAGATTTTCAAAACTTGGAATTAAAAAATTCTGTTCAAGGACAAACAGAATAACAGTATATTTTCTTTTGGAAGAAAATATACTAAGTAGACATGGGCTTTAGCATATTTAGCAGCCATCTAATTTCACATAATCACATCATTTGAAATATCACTACAAAGAAAAAAGCAGTAAATTATATGTAAATTCTCTTTTTTAATACTCTCTTCTAAAATATCTATTCTGTCTCTACCCTCCTCCCCCTTCTTTCTTCACCCTAGCAATGATTTCTGCCTCTCAGTCTTGATTGCTCTGATGACCTCAATCAAAAGGCAATTATCCAGCAAGGATGGAAGGTAATTATTCCCATCAAGGAGAGATTGAATGCACCTGAATAGACAGCTGCAGTTCTTCCTGGGATTACATTATTGCTACAGAAACTGCCTCTATTAATTTGTGATGTATGTCAAATTTATGACAAAAAACTTGATTTGTTTGCAGAACAACTACTTTTCCCATTTTATCCAACACTCACTTTAAGGCGAGAGCAACAGTCGATCGTAAGGTACTTTAATATATAAATGACAACTGTCAGCATGCTAAGAAGTTAATATGACATAAAACGAGGAAAGGGAACTGAAGCTCCAGATAGATATACATTATATAATTCACAGACAGAGTCATAAGCATGGATACTTCAGCCCAAACTTGCCAAAATCCTGCTGTAGGGACAAAAGTGTGGGGAACATATACACTAGTAAAAGAAAAATGGAAAAGCTCAGCAAGAAAATAAGTTTAGTCAACCTATTTATCTTCAACCCTAGACAGGAAAGTGTTTAATTCTAGAAGAAAAAGAATATAAAATCTGTAAGCTATTATGAAAGATTTATACTTCAATATTTACAACAGTGTCCCATTTTTAAAAGATGCTGACAATCTACCTGCTCTTAAGACTGTTGAGGACTTAAAAGTCCTCAGACTTATAAGGTACATCTTAAATGCTGACCTTTGTCTGGAAATTTTGGGTAAGAATTCTAATCTCTGTAATCACTGTACATGTTAAAATTTTGCGTTCTTTAGGCAGAGTTATATGATTAGTACATATGATTTCTAATATAAAAATTAAAAATTCAGTAGATTTAAAAGGGTTAAAAGGGACCATTTCCCATACCAGTGCTTACTTCCTAAAAGGTTTAAAGCAAAGAAGGCTGAATCAGAATGCATTTTGCTCACATACTACTGAATTATAAGGAATCTTAACAGAAAATCAGCCAAAAAAGCTGTTTTTACATTTTATTAAATGCTATTGTTCTGCATAGGCTACATCTGCAAATCTTGCATCAGGAAAGATATGTAAAACTTGACATTCTAATACTAATAGACCATCACAAATCTCAGCAGTAAGGTCACAAAATATAGTGCCAATTAAGTACATACACGACATATTTAATTTAGAAATAGGAAATTATCTATTGTAATCTTGTATCCCTTTATTCTTGGAAGCATAGTATTGAGTCCCAGTGACTTACTAATTTTAAATTTATCATGTTTTCTATAACCTTCTTCTGGGACACTAAAGTCTCTCAAACCATTTGCATTCTTATTATCTCAAAAGTGTATCACACTAAAGTCTCTCTTTTAACTTGTAGTCTAAAAGAATCAAATATTTTTTTCAGCATCTTCAAATTTTCACCGTCATATTCATCTTCTTTCTGTAGTGCACTGGAATATAAGAAAGGAAGGGAAAGGAAAAGGGACTAAAGTGTAGGAAAAAAAGAAAAGTAAGAATGAAAGGGGCAAGTATTTGCCCTGCCTATTGAAAAATTATTTTTACTTTCCAAAGTAAAAGACACAGTTGAATTTCCAGCCTGCAAACGAGAGCTGTGCAGTTCAACTGGCTTAGCTCTTGCAACACATGTTTTTCTCCTTTCTTTTTTTGTACTTTGAATGTTACAAAAAGTTTAAAGTGCAGTCAAAGTTCCCTTCTTTAAGCCTATTTTACTGCTGACTAAACATACAAGTCCTGCTTGGGCTTCATTTCTCTTTTTATCACTACTTAGAGCTGTGTAGTGGTTTCTATCTTGAAATTCTCAGTGATAAATGTCAGTTCATACATAAAATAACTTTTCTTTTTCCATGAAGAGAATAGCAGAAATGTACTGTAGAGTACTTTATTAAAAGTTTGTGTGCATCAGATATGAATAAAATAAAACACAAAACTATCTACCTGGAGAACATTTGATATATATATGACTTCTGTTCAAATTATCTTTAGATTCATAATTACTGTGGCTAAATTTTACAAGTTGCTAAATAAACTTCAGCCTATCCATTTTTAAATGATTGTCAGTTTCTGATTTAACTATAGAAAAGTTGCTTCTAGATATTTTGATTTACTATATAATGATCCTAAGAACTGAGGCATGTTTTCCTCTATGTAACTTGATGTTAGTCTCCTGGTAGACACTTTTCTATTTGGTCTGGACCAATGAGATGCAAGCTCCTTGTCAGAGTCACAGAGATTTTGTACACAGACCTCTCAAGTCCCTTTTGGATATTTCGGGGACCATGGGGGAGCTGAGCCCTTAGGGAGGTCAAGTGGTCAGATTTCTGGATTTCCCTCAGTCTACAGTGAGGAACATGTTGTTAGTGGGTTATCTTAAAATCATTCTTATCTCAAGCTAGGTTAAAGAAAATGCAAAAAAAAAGATGAAGGTATTCAAAACATCTAAAATAGATGACACAGTTACAAAAAAGCAGAGGTAATCAGCATTTAATCTACTTGCCCTATGATTAAATAAAAAAATCCCTTTATCTAACAAGTGTGAACTTTGGTATCTGTAGATTTTATTTTTCCTTGGACCTTGTATCCCATGTATTATCCCTGAAAGGAAATCTTGTCTTAGAAAGACAGACTTGGGCTTAAAATTAATTTCCATTTTGAACCCCTCTCCTGTGTCTAGAGGGATTTCATCTGCTTTTCTAAAATCATTTTACTTCTCCTTCATTCTGGTGATAGGCTGACCATCCATCTGAATCCAAATAAGTTTTCTTTCACTTCCTTAGCAATACACAGTTCTTCTTAGGTCAGATCAGTTCTTATAGTTGACAGGCAAATTATACATTCCTTTACACAGTGAAGGTATAAATTCTCCATCTTTTTCTGTTTGGGTAACTCAGGCTGAATTTTTACCTTACACAAGTTGCAGCAGAACTTTGGCCCTTTGCTGATGGCAGCAGGACAGTAGTTTCTTCACTCTGCTTTCCTGAGAGTGTATCTAAGTGACACCTAAGGTGACTTGAAAAGTTTTTATTTTGGGTGGGTTAAAGGGGTCTTTTTCCAAAAAAATCTGCTGGTTGAACTTACTCACATGTGGCTAAATTATTATTACAGAGACAACAGTGTCTGTCTGTCTGTGGGAAAGTGCAAAGGGGGTGGAACGATTCTTCTTGGCAGCAGCCTGCTACTAGTTGGACTATGCAGAGTGATTACACCCACAGCACAAATGCTGTGTTGTCCACCCTTTCCATGGAATCTTGCATGTCTACATCGATGAATATAGAGCAGACAAATACCTTAAAGGGATATATGGTTCATAACTGGTTCTTCACAAAGACACCAACATGAGTGAAATAAGCCTTTCTAGCATGAGAGTGGGGCTGGGAATATCAAACACCAGTCGCAACATCTACCCTAAGATGATGTTATGACCCATAACCTTTTTATTGAAATCCCTACTAAGCTCTTGCAGTTTGCCAGTGAGGATCTCCTCTTTCCTTATCACTCTGACACACTGAGGTAAGCTAGTTTGCAATCAGAAAGGTGATAGAAATAGCTGCTGCAGCAAATGATCCCTTTGAGAAATAGTGCAGTAAGAGGTTATCAATTTGGAGCAAATAACTTGTGCCCTGGGCCTCTGGACATATATGCTGCTGCATCCAGTACTGCATTGATTCACAAACTTGAATATTCAGTTTGTTGCTGCCGAACAGTAATCAAGGTGTCTTGGGTAATCTAAACAACTAAATTAATCATGGACATTCTCTACGAATTATGGTTCTGGATGAACTGCTTTTGATTCACCAATAAGTTTATTAATAAGTCCAGAGCACGACATCCTCCACGAAGAGACTAGTTTAATGGTAAATCAGAATAAAGTGACTTCTAGGAAAGAGTACATTACCTGGTAGCACCAAACTTATCAATTTTATATTGCCCAGAACTGCTAATAAGCAAATTTTATGGCATACTGTGATATACAGCTTTAAATTATGGAGGTGCCACTCTCATTGGATATGCCTTCAGATTTATCTGAATCTTTAAAGGTTTATACAATTAAATATTCCTTTAAAAATCTATAAAAAAGTAAATACTTCAAAATATATACATCTAGAAATCATAAAAGTTCATAACTAATTTCAAATGAGAACAAGTTAGTATAAAAAGAAGCAAAAATTAAACAATAAATCACATTATCAGCAGACATAGCCCAAATTACCATTTTAAGAGTCCTGGGTTTGTTTCTGATCCTTACTAAGTAAGCAGAGGTAAATGAAAAGAAGACAAAAGCAAACAAAAAAAAGAAAAGGAAGACATACTACTTTAGCTGTATTGAGTTTGTAGAAGTTAGGAAGTTAATAGGACAAATGTGAACTTTCTACCATGCCTTCTATATTAACACGTTTGGTCTTTTGGGACTGCAGTGTAAGTCTGTTAAAATATATTATACTGCTTCCTATTCATTACTTTTCTAATAATAAATAACTATGAATGACTGCAAATTTCTATTGCAGAAGTGGATGAGGGATAGATATAATGAACAGAGTAAGGGGGTATATTTTAAACCAGTATGTGATTGTAGTATATAAGTATTGTCCACATCACTTGTGCTGTTTTGCAGACATTTTAAAGTTCCTAGTAACAAAAACTTTATTGATTGTTTCCAAGGGAGGGTATTTCACACAGCCCTTTTTCAAAAAACAAAAGACCAACGAGCATACTTTTTTGACCTTTATTTCCTGTATTAAAAACTGATAGCCTTTATGAAAGTACGCAGAAGCATAGTACAGAAAGTACACCTAGCAATACACGAATTTCTTCTAGGGAGACCATCTATAGCAGGAGATTAATCTTCAAATTCAGTCTCAGCTGAAATCTGAAGAGGCAGTGAGCACTAATGGAAGGAGAGAGTAGGAGTTTGACTACCAGTTGTAATTTACTGGTTTATACCAATCATGGTATATAACTAATCAGTTTTTCTTTGCTCTGAAGCCAGCTAAGAAAGCTAGTGAAGCCTAACTTTAACTGCAGAGCAGCTCATAGCCTGCAGCCCACTTGACCATGACCTGGTAAGCTCCTCTCTCTCCTCATCTTTGTCATCTGTATGGTTCTCTGCTTGTCTCCAAACACCTGCTTTTTGACCCAGTATACAAAGCAAATATTTTACCAAATGACATTTCGTATACTGAAAATGTTGATATTGAAAAACTGGCACAACTTCAAATCTGTGTGGTAATTAAAAAAAACAAACCTATTCCCCTCACACGTTATGTATTCAGAATGACTTAACAGAGTTTGTGCCCTCTCCAGTTGGATTAATTCTGGTATTGATGTGACTCTAAGTAATCTCATTCTTTGTGCTTAACTCGGAGGAAAGACACCTGAAAGTGCACAGTTTTCTGCAAGGTTAGTGTGCTAAAATGCCTCAGGATAAGGATTGAGGAGTTGAAAGGGAGGTGGCAGTACTGCACATAATCAGGAAAGGAGGAGGGATGGCAGGTAGTTCGAAGCTGAGCTTAGGCTGCAGGGGACCCCCAGGCTCCAGTGCCACATGCTTGCAGAAGAGAAGACACAGATAGGACAAAAGACGTTTTACTTTTCTGTGGCTGCATCGAAAATGAACTTAAGACTTAGATGGCTGAAGAGACTTCTATGACTAATGAACCGATGGGTCTCATGGCTGCTAATATTCTCTAGGGTTTCTCCTCTCCCTTACAACACCCAAATGTGCTTTCCAGTATTCATCTGTTGGATCTTGTCCCTGGCAAGAAGTGATAAATATGTAGTGATCCCAAAAATACTCCCTGCCACATAACCTTAGTGTAGCAACAGCAGTCATCAAAAGTATGGATATAGGGTACGCTAGATGTCAGCAGCAGAGACAGCTGGGTTGTTATATTAGAAAACTCAGCATGCCTGGAGCACAGGGTGACCCATACTGAGGGACATTCAGCCTCAGAAAATGCAGCATCAGGGCATGATAATTCTCATATTTTACACTAAGATAAGGAAAATATATATATTGCCTCTAAGACAGATGCCTGGATGTCATCTCCCATCACAAAGGCTTTACTCACGTCTTTTAGTTTGAATTTCTTCATAGACAAGTCAGTAGGAATCAAGGATAAGTACGGAACTGCCATACCTTAAATTCTGATCTGTCATTGTGTACATTTAAAAATCCCAAAGTATGCTTTCTGCTTAAATCATTATGTGATTTTTGTGGGCAGACATCATTATTTAGGGAAAGAGGACATTCTACAAATACTGTGATGACATAACCTTTTTTCTCTGACAAGCATTGTAAAAATTAACAAAAAATCCACGTCATATTTGAATCCACTGCATTCAGAATAAACAGCATATCCTCTCTCTCCAATACTTGCTTACTTGATGTGGTAAATGAATTAAATATTCCATCAGGCACCATTAAAAAAGACTGATGCAGCTGCAGAATTGTGTGCAAACTCAAAAATACTTATTTCACACCCATTTCTTGTATAACAACTTGTTTAGAGAATGTCAGTTGTAGTCATAACAATAAAGAAAAAATTGCACAAATATTACTGAATTGAAAGCACTTATAAAAATAATTAAATAATAATATCCAAAAGACTACTTGTAAATAACACAAATATTCTGTAAAAAGATACAAAACCCAAGAAAACTATATCTCTAGAAAATAATTTTGTTCTACATGGACAAAATTGAATAAAGCCTAGTTGTTTTTGTCCTCAAAAACATGTGTTCACAAATATAGTACCCTCAGCACTTCTTGCAGCATCCCGAACATATTGGTGTGGGTTAAGAGAAAGCATATTCTGTGCTCACTTTATCACTGTACATAGTGGTTTGCTCACCAGATGTACTGAACAGAATGTAGAACATTTATCCCAGCAAAGAATTTTTTTTGTCTGCTTAGATTTTTCACTAAATTTTGATGAACAGCAACACTGAATATTTTTCCAAAGTTCTCTGGAGTTAACTAAAAAGTTCTGCTATTACTGGTGTGAAAGAAAAAGTCCTCACAGAAAATTACTAACTTGCACAAACCTTGTCTTGTTGAAATTCTCCAAATAGTGTTGTTAAAACTCAGCATTCATTTTGCCTTTCTACATATTACCATATGTATTCTATGTTACTGTCATACCTTCCCACCCTATAATGAAGTTTCTTTGTGGTTCTCACCCATCAATTACATTTGGAAAGAGAAACATGAGAATACTTTTTTTCCCTATCACAGAGAAAACAAAGAGAAGAAAGTAAACACTCTCTACCTACACTAAGCCTGTTTATCATAAGCAGGAATGCATTGGGATAACATAGAAAAGAGAGGACCCTGTTAAGTGAAATATTTAAGTGATATATACCCAGAAAAGCCAAATGTGGAGAACTTCAAGACCCAAAGGATTTCTCCTGGCTTGGCCAGAGTAAACACCAGCAGTATGCTTACACTGGACCAGCCAGTTTTACCCCTCTCCTGCCTATTTTGCCAAACCCCATTTAGTTCATCCCCATCCCATTTGATCCCCCTCTTTATAATCCCCTTAAAACATCCCGTAACAATACTTATCCAGCAAACGTCTCAAATACCCCATAGTGAGTTTGCTCTCACCCTTGAGACCCTTACTGTTCGTGTTTCCTCCATTTTATCAGTTGTGAAGCTCTGGCTGAAGCTTCCCAAAGCTGTGCTCTGCTGATCCTTTCAGTGTTCTGCAAGCTCTTGGTCTTTGGTACTGTTTCTGTTACTTCCTAACCACTGAAGTTTCCATACCCAGATGTTTAACTCTTTACTTCTCCTGATTTTTATAATTATTTTTAAAATTTAATTGACATTAACTGGACAATTTAATTGACATTAACAGAACTCAAATCCCCTTATATTTCAGATGCCCACATAGCTTTTACCAATCATATATCCTTATAATACAATTTTTTCAAAGATAGAAACCCCTTCATTAAGGGATTATGGCAAATACCATTTAGCAGCCTCAAAACAACAGCAGTCTGATTATGTAGGATTGTAACCTTACTATCTGGATTATTTTCAAATGTACTAAGAGCCACCTTTCGAATTCACCATATACACTTAAACATGAGAGAAATACAGTCTGTTTTATACTTTTCTTGACAATGAAAGTGTTTTGTTACTCATACAGGGTCCTTTGTACGTCACACTAATGAATATTAAAAATCTTTCCTTGTTTTCTTGATTTTATTTTCTCCTTTTTCTCCAACTGTGAAATACCTGGTATAGTGGAGTCCTGGTCCCTGACCTCTACTGATACTGCCTCAACAATAGAAACAGAAAAAAACCCGAACAAACCCAGTATTAAAGAACATACTCACAGAGAATAGTTGAACTTCCCTCTGCCAACTCATCCTTTGACCTTGCCGATACCTCTATAGTAATCTTCTGCCCTACTTCATTTCATCACTTCAATTTCCTGTATTAAGACCTCTCAAGGTAGAGACCTTATTTTTCTCTTTCTGATGTAGGAGGGTTAATCTTCACCAGGCCTCTACAAAGCAAATAATAGACCTCTACAATTATAAAAATATCACTTTCCTTTTTCTGGCAGGACCATATGTCACATCTCAGAAAAATGTGAAGGTTTTCACAGGCCCCACTGTTCGTATTGCTGCTTGTACTGGACAGTAAAACACATAGATTCAGAGATGAATGATTTTACAACGCTTTCTAGAAGAATGCAAAAAATATTGTCCCTAATATCAATGTAAAATAAGTAAATAAATAAAAGCCTGAGTTTTCAACACAATACAGAATTCTAATTATCTATTTAAAGAAAATATTTTATCACCATTACAAAAAAGTTTACAGTATAATTAAAGAAAAATATCAAAACCAAACCAGAATCGGGATACTTGATTCCAAGTTCTATAAGGCAAATTCCTTACTTCTCTTACATTAAAGTTGAGTCATTCTGAACAGCAAGCAAAGCCTGAGGGGTATGGATATCTCCAACTCTTTTAGTGACATGCCCTCAAGAAGTTATGCCTCATCAGTTCTCACCCTATAAAATTTTTGAGGGATTTCAAGGACAGCTCTAAAGAGAGCTTGTTGCAATGTGCTAGCCCAAAGGAACAGAACACTATGGGCAGGTTTCTGTCCATATAATCTTTGAATATTTCAGAAATTAAAATGGCTAAATAAATATGATGTCTGAACTCTTTTACTATGAGGTATTACCAGTCTACACTTTTATATTTTTTAATTTTACCAGAGATGATGTCCTTAAGTGAAAAAAGAGAAAAATTGCCTGTATTCTTAAATAGAACAACTAGAAGTAAAATAAGACCTTAAGTTTCTGTAGTAATTTTAGAGGTGGAAGAGAGGAAAGGCAATCAAAATCAAGATGAAAAATAGGAAGGATAATAGAAAAAGACACCTATCTGATGTTGTTAACCGGAGATAATTCCGAAAAAGAAACCTATTCAGGTGTTCTAATCTGCAGGGTGTACATTCTGAAAGTTACATTGGGGTTTTTATTTATTCTATGGCAATAAATTATAAATTCAGTGAAAGAGTTTACAGAAAGTATAATGAATTATTGTATAATCAAATTTTCTTTCATTTTTAAATTATAATATTATTTTTTTAATTTATTTCCTTTTTTCTTTTTGTAAGTTTCTGTAAATATTTTAGGTCTTTGTGTGCTCATAGGTGGATAACTATCATTGTGGGAAAAGTCATGCCTAACAATTAACTCTTAAAAATATTTTTCTTTCAAAATTTATGAGACATTTGAGGAAAACAAACAAAAGCGAAAAAAAAATAAAAAATATCTATTTCCAAGGCAAGTTGAATACTTCTATTTAAAGGAATTCAAATAAAACAAAGTAAAATACAAATTCACAATCAAACCAAAGTCTCCTCAACGTCATCTATTTATTCTCTATTTAGTTTCTCCAGAACTAAAAATTAGAACCAAAATAAGTAATTAAAAATTAATAAAATAGTTTTGGAATAATAAGATGTTAAAAAAATGGAAAAAATAATTAAAAAAATCTTAACATATTGCAAATGAGGTTTTAGACATTTTGAAACATTTTTAGCTCTTCTTGGTATATCTTTATTGACACCAATCCTTTCTAATACAGTAAAAATAATCCTGAATGACCCATTTAGACACCATGTTACAGAAATAATTATGCAATTCCAACTATTAATCAAAAAGGTACTCTTTCACTTGTCCTGTCCTTCAGCATAGCAAGCTACTCAGACAGAAGTGATGCAAACACCTGTTTATATCATCTAATTATCATCAGATTGTGTTCAAATGTGAAATCTATAGTATCTCTCAGTGATCTACTTGTTAACTTGAATTGCCACATGCCCAGCTTAAGAAACAGGTTTAGGAAAAGAATGTGTAGTAGAACAACAAAAATTACAGAAAAGCAAACACATTATTTACAGATTTCAGGTACGTGCTAAAAGGTATGAGAGAGAAAGTGATTTCTGGCTACCTTACTGCAAGATAAACATAACTCAGAAACAGTTGGAGCAGAATTTCTTTTCCTATTTCTTTATTTTATAGTGCATTGAGAGTTTACACCCATTGAGCATGTGGTTGTGAAAAACTTCAATCATTTTTACTAGGTACAAAGCTTCTTTCATTACACATCGTAAAGCAGCAATTACAAGTAAAGAAGATCTACAGGAAAATAGATAGCTTAGCTTTTTGAAAACTCTGTGGATCTTATTCTAATTTCCTCCTGAATAGTTTGCAAATTCAAAGAATTTTGACATCCTGTGAAAAATCAATGCAACACTGTCTTTTCATGTAAACTGTCTATCCGATACTGGAAAAAAAAACAACTGTCATAAAATAGTGGTTTCACAAGATCCACTGAGAAATTCTATAGTTTTAAGCAGTTTGGTGGACTATTAAACATTTAGCCAAATGCAACTGTGAGCCTCAATAAAATCCACCTTTCTGAGATTTCTGTAGTTTTTGAATTGTATCCTGACAAAAATAAAATATGGTATTGTACTGGAAACTTTATTAATGGGTGCCAGCTCAGGTCAAGACTTAAGGTTTAGGTTTTTACAAGTATAATGAAAATTTATAACTATAACATTCTTATATTGTAAAAATAATTGCCAGAAGATGTCAAACATGATACTTACCTTTTCTCATGATTTTCATATTTCCCTGTCATTGCTGGCTGCAGGTATTTCCTCATCTGATAAATTATCAAGTGAGATCCTTGCTCAGAGGTCTTTTGAAATTGAAAATAATCAATTGAACTTGACTCGCTAGGGGCTAAGCCACATTATAACAAATATTTCTGAAATTAACTGTAGTTTGATTTTAAAAGTAATGAGATTTTTTGGGCTGGATTAAGGAATGGTACTGTTCTTATAAATGTGGTTTTATTAATTAAGCAATCATGAAGGAATTGCTTAATGGAACTCTGCATCTTGAGTGGCAAAAAGTCATTTCAGTTTATAATCATAATCTTTAGAAACTCCTAGGGGCAAAAAGAAATTTATGATTTATATTTTCTTCCATTTTAACATCATTGAGGAACATTCTACTTCTACAAGCTTCTTTTTAAATATATCCCATTTCTGATTTTTCAGATCTTTCCAAGGGAGTAAAAATTTAATTGAATGAAGGATGGCCATGTTTAATGATTATTATTACTAAATTTGTCCTTCTGAAGTATTTGAGCTTTTTTAAAAAGGACTAACCAAAGTCGTTATAGAATTGGATACATAATTCAAAAATTTTTATGATTGCAGCCAGAAAATAAGTAGTGAAGGTTAAAGAAATTCCAGAGTAGATCTGCCAAACTTATCTAGATTCTTATAGGATTATCGTCCAGTGGTATCTGACTACTTAAAATTATATAAAGTTCTGCAGTGTGTCTTTAGAAATATAATTTAATTTATATCAGCAATAAAGTTAGCCAAAAATGTTAAAAAACTCACGTGTTTGCGCAAAAGAACTTTTTTGCTTCTTTTTGAGAATCTCTTTTAGTTGAAATGATATTTTTCATTAAATACATAATGAATTATGTTTTGACAACCCCTTGCTCTTTTTCACAAGCAGGTGATTATAGTATGTTCTTGTTTGAGTGACACAGAGGGGTTTTTTTCTGTAGATATTTGCAAGTGTTCCACAGAAACAATTATGTTTGCTTCTTACAAATGGAAAGGGAAGCTATAATTTAAACAAAGAAGTAGTCATGGATGTGTACAAACTTTTTCATCTTCATTGAGGAATATTATCACACTGGGCAGCAAGAACATTCAAGGTAAATAGCCATAAAATTCAAGTTAAGAAAGACTGGCAACGATAAAAGCCAATAATTTTAGTTTAAGATGGGTGAGTTCTCAAAACACTGATTTTCTCAGCTTTCTTACACATTCTCACCAACATAAGGCTGGTAAATTCATGCTGATGTTGGCTCCACCACTCAGGCAACAAGTCCAAAAATTAAAATGAAATATTTCCATGAACTTCACATGTCGGATTTGTTGAGACCACCCTCATCGTTTTTGCAGAGTTGCAATATGAAACTTTACCTTACAAATTTTCTGCTAGCACATAAAAGATGGTCTTTATCTCCCCTATTCTTTATACAGTTTTATAAAGTATTTGGTCCATTGCTATTTATGAATAAATTCATCATTAATTCTTCTGTACATCTTCTGAACTAAGCTTTCAGTCTGTTGACTGGAATTTGCAGTGGTCTTCTGCTATCCTTTTCAGTCCCACATTTCTATGATTTAAATCTTCCTGGTTTAAAATGAAATAGTGTCCTTACATTAGAGATGAAATAGGTTAGACTGGTCTAAACCCATCAGAACAAGAATAGGGACAGTGATAGATAACCACGAAGTGTCAAGAGACTGTAAATATGATGAAATAACATTAAAATAGTAGTATTTAGTGATGGTATTTCAGCTTGCGTCTTGTTCATATCAAACTCATCACAAGTTTGAAGCTAGAAAATTGGCAAAATGGCCTTTAGGTTACTCCTATTTACCAATCATTCTACAAACACAGGCAGTGGACAAAGACTTTCACCATATCTTACAATCATCACCATCTCTTCACCTAGTGTCATTCAGCTTATGTCCAAATAATAGAATAATCCAATATTCTGCAGGAAAAAAAACCCGAAACAAATCAAAACAAAGCATAATAATAATAAATCAAACAACACAGTATTATAGGATATTTTTTCTCTCTTATTCCACTTAAATTCAAGGTTATGACACTAAAGTTCTTCACAAGCCTTTCATCTCTGCGTAAATGAGTGGTTTAATAGCTTTTCAGATTTATCTCTAAATACCCTACCCCTAACTTTGGGATCCTTTGATGTTTGATTCAAGTGCTGTCTATATTCAAGGAGCTAAACTCAGCTTCAATTTTCAGGAATTTCTGTGAACATCTGTGTCAAGGTGATATCAACAATGGAATGATTTGAAGCTGCAATCTCTACTAATGAAGTCTTCCTTACTCCCACTGAGTAAAACTCCGTTTTTTTTCAGCAGTTCCAAAATAGTTGAACAAAAAAAAATATTTCCCTGTTAAGATCAGATCACCACAATGAGATCTATAATGCCTTGCTACTCTCTCTTTACCTCTTCTTAAAATTCTGTAAAACTAAAGTTGATATTAAGAGGCAGAACCTATTTCCCTACATCCTGGCTCTAAACTCATCCAGAACAAATCCATTTAGCACACTGTGTCGTGAAGGGTTTCAGACTCAGAATGAATTATCTCCACCCTAATTTTGTCAGCTTTAAAGATATCAGCTATAAAAGCAATCCTGTTCTTAACTGTAAAACAGGGTTTGATGTGTAGGCCTGTTTTTTGGCAATTTTTCCAAGAAGTTCTGAACAACTGATCAGCAGAGGACATTTTGCTTGGTAACACCTATGAAATCAATACATCAGTTCTTTCTAGATCTGCATTTGAAATTTCCCTTAGTAGAACTGTTTATTTTGTAGTAATATGTTCAAACACATTTGGAGTTTTCCAAGAAATGAGTAGGATACTTACATTTAATCACTACCTTTTCACCTCAAAGATGCAGTCAGTACCTCTCCTGATACAAAGAGCTTAATAAACCTAACAATATCAGAATAAAAAAGAAAGAAACAAAAGGTTCCAAGAAGGAGTAAGAAGGACATCTTTTCTCAATTTAATCTATTTATAATTTTTTCAGCCAAGGGAATGGAAAGAATGAATGGAACACCCTGTGATCCAGCAATATCCTATTAACTTGGTAGAAAAAAGCCAAGTTCTCCCTTGTTCTTATAATATTGTTCCCTGAGGAACGAATTTAAGTGTTTCTTTTTTAATGTAAGGTATTAGCATATATGATAAAGGGTCAGTTCCAGAACCTGGGAACTATGGCACTTAGACAGGTCTCCAGGGTCTCCAGGATCATAGTTACCATTCCTGGAGATACAGCCTTGAAGCCAAGAAATTATCTGTAAAAGCCTGCCTGGGTAAAATTAGTGTTTTAAACTATTCTGACTTGAATATTTGAGCAATTAAAGAGAATTAAAATAACATTTGAAGAAAATAGTTTTTCACGAGTGTATGACATTAAACACAGTGCTCTTGAAGCACTCTTTTTTTTTCTTTAAGAAAGACTCACATTCATTGATTTCCTAGCTGAGGTAACTGTAATTCCATATAATTGTTTCATTGCCATTGGTGTATTGACTGTCATTTTGGTATTAGCAGTGTTACATGCTCTTTTAAAGGGTCACCATTACCAATTCCAGTCCAGGCTGGATAGACTGACATGACAATAACAGGATGGAAAGGTTACTTCTTAAACATATTAGCCATGACACACAGCACTATCTAACTCAAATGAAATGTGACAGTTTTTGTTGTGTAATTCCTCCAGTTTTAAAAATAGACTAATGATCCAATTAATTCATACTGCAGAGAAACATCATAGTTTCAAGAATGAACACTCTTTATTGATTTTGCAGCCTAATAATTCTATACATGTTTTAAGAAATACCCAAATAAAAAAAAAAATAGCCTGTGCATTTTAAATTTGTTGGACTGCACTGGTAACCTGCAAGCAGAGTAATTTAGGTATGCTTCCATAGGAACTGCTTCTTTTTGGAAAATGTCCCATTGAATGTTCTCTTACAGCTCTAGAAATGATCTGTCAAAAGATGCTACTGCAGATGCTTCCGTTTGAGAGGAACTCATGGAAGAATTAGAGGGAAAGGCACATCTCCTTCCAAACTGCCTGTCAGTCTTGTTCAAGAGCAAATTCAGAAACTAAAATTTACCCCCTTTGGCAGCAGAGACTGAAACATTTTTCAGAGCAGGTTTTCTGTGGAAAAAAAAATCCATAAAGTGTCATAGCAGCTGTGACAGAATAAGGATACACCCACACAGAAAGCTGCGTGTGAAATTTTTACCACTCAGATTCTATTTTCTCAGGAGGATGAAATAAATACTTTACAATTTTTTGAGTAGGATCTTTCTATCATCTTGTTTATGTAGCACTCAGTAGTGAACAGAGTAGGAACATTGGCATTACTTTGCAGATTAGTAATATGATTTCTGCAGACTCTGACTCTTCACATTCATCTACACCTATGAAGTCATGTACAATAACACTATGCTGAATTCTTTTATTTTCATAATCTTATAAATGGATTACTATTTCTGAATTGAGAACTTGAGGATAAGATAGTATTTGAATGAATAACATTAACATGTAAGGGTAGTATACAGACAAACCCAGGAAGGAAAAGAACTAAAACGAAACCATAAAAAATCAACTGTCAGGAATCAGGAAATAAAATATTTTCACCTAATGAAAAGGGACTTTTTACCTGCAGTAAGTTTTCCAACATTTATTTCTTGATCAAGTTTAAATATCTTGTTGTTTACCGAGATATCAGAGAACAATATTTAGAGAAAAAAATGAAGTACATTTCCAATTACAACTGAAATAATATTAAGGGAAAATCCTAGAAGGTAGCCATGAAAGGCATTCCACACAGTAGAGGTTTTCTCTGGAGAGATTATGTATAGATTGCTCAGGAATACAAATTTCATTAAAATTATTGTGATATCAGAAACACTTGAAAGATTTAAACTCCTAGAAGCTAGATGAATGTTTCACCTTTCTTAGATCATGAAGACATATTTGCCACAGCATTTGTAAAGTGAGGAGACCGATAAACAAAAGTAATCATGATGTACAATTTTTAATCAGCAATTTTTAAAGAGTTATCCACGGAGCAGCCTGGTCTAGTCTACTAAGTCCTGTTTCAAGCCTTGATATACTGGAAACTCAAGGGCCATGAAACAAAGTTGCTGCCACATCACTGAAAAGTTTCAACCTAGTAATTACCAATCTATCAACCTCATGCTAACCTGTTAAAAAATAATAGGTAGGACTTAAGTACTAAAAAAAGACAAGGCCATGCTAACTGACATGAATTATACAGAAGTGCTGACGGTGTACTTAATAACTAAAGGAAGGCAATTAATCCAAATCAGCATGGAATTATGGAAAGTAGATATTAATTTAGATCTTGGCTATCTTGGAAGGATATTTGGGGTTTTTATGCAGTTATAAGTTTGATTGATAAAAACAATAATGCTAATACAGTATGCTTAGGTTTTAAAAAGGTAACATTATTCATATTAAATTATTTTCATTTTTATTTAAAATGTAAAGTATCATGAACACTGAAATGAATGAAACAGTGGTTAATTGATAATGTAAGAAGAAGGACTGTATATTACTAAGATGGTTGTCTACTGGGGTCCCAGATACCTAGTCATGCTTAATACCTATTTCACTTAATCTAAAAGTGACCTTAAAAAACCTCTAGTCCTAACAAATAAGATTTTTAAAGGACACAATAACCAGACCACTAATCCTGGATTACCTGAGGGGTCAGAAAAAATTGCAACACCACCCCACCCCCTCAGTTTGTTTTTCAATGTCACTAAAGGCAAAATAGCACTGCTAAGTATCAAGACCATGGGCTATATTTCTAGGATGAAAGATGGAAAAACTTTAAAATGAAATCTCTATAAGCCAATATCACAAATAATAATAAACATTTCTGATGGCTAAAGTAATAAACATTGTGTGCATATACCAGTTCTCTTACACAACTCTTACTTGAATACTGTGTTTGTAATTCATAGAGGATACCAAGGAGCTGGAGAAGTTTCAGAGAAATGTTATTATTGATTTAAAAGTGTGGAAATTACATCTTCCACTGAAAAACTCAAGTCCTTTTACTAATGGAAACGTTAAAGGTGGCCTAGCCAGGAGTAAACTACATGTAGAATACAGAATAGTCAATGGAGCATCTTATATATTAACAGCATGTTGTCACAAAATTAAATACTGAAGATTAAAGCTGTAAATTCTTAGGCTGAAATAAGTGTACATTTTATACTTTAATAGATTAAGCACAGGACCGACTTTACCACAATTTTTGCAGCATCTATGTAAACAAATGTGTTTGAAAACTTGATTTCTTAGTCCTCAAGTATTTACTATATTTTCAGAGATTTTATGATTTCTGTTGCCTGATTTAGAGAGATCAAACTAAGTAATTATAATAGTATCTTTGGTGTTACTTAAGAACACTAGATCACTCTATTATTTAAATGTAGTTCTCATTGGTCTTTTTTCTGAAACAGTGAAGTGTGTACATAAAAAACAGGAGTCTCCCTGATGATATTCTACAATATGGAATAAAAATATTTTGGGAACTAAACAAAAAAACTTATCTGCATGTAGCATTAATACTGTTTTCAGTTTACTTTCTCATCAAAATTTCATCTGTTCTTACAGCCTCATTCATTGCACTGAGAGAAAGAGAAAACCTTACTAATTACACTTAATAAATAAATTCTATTAAACAAACTCTAAAGCTGACTGGCTTGAGGCTTTGTTAAAGCTACTGATCCATAGGCAGGAAGTGCAAGTTTAAGAAATTGCAAACATCACTTAAGAGACATTTATAATTTTTTCCCTTTTCTACATATCCAAGTTAGAAAAACTGTAAAGTTGTCTCGGAATGTATTCTGGTTTTTGATTTTGTTTTGGGGGTTTTTGTTGTTATTTTTTGTCTTTTTTTTTGGGGGGGGGGGGGGGGGGGGGGGTTTAGTTTTGTTTGTTTTCTGTTGTTGTATTTTTGTTTGGTTGGTTTTAGGGTTTTTTGTAATATTATGGATGCTTGAGGGCATCACTATTGAGAGAGTACAAAGATCCAAAAAATGCATGTTTGGAAAACTGTCACATATGACCAGTGTCTTCCAGTCATTCAATGTACAGACAGCATTAAGCTTTGCCTGAAGTCCTGCTGTACCAGGAAGACATACTTCAATCTGTCATATATCTTTTAGGATGTGGTCTATGATATGTGTCTGCCGTCTCCAGAATCTCTAACATGGAAACAAATCTCCACGGGCTCCTACTTAGAGTGTTTGAATTGCCAGAGTTTCTTAAAGTAAACATTAAATTGACATACTAATAAATTATTATTATAATTATATGGAACAGTTCAAGATCAGTTTTGAGTATGTCTTAAGAGAAAGTTACAGAAACATTCACAGCAGGGTGGAACTTCTTGACCTGATTTCTACTTTCAAAACTCTTTAAGGGCCAACATATTTTGCTGATATCATCCCCTGAGCTGCTATCATTTAAATTCATTCTATCCGTTCATATCTACACTGCAGGATCAACTTGGGAAAGCTGTATTTTCATCCTCGCAATATAGGTACAATTACATATAGCGTTGTAAATTAATTGCTTTGTAATTATCCTTATTTATGCTACATTTTCACTTAGTCAATTGAGACCATTGGCCCAATGACATGAGTGCACATATTTCTGTACAGGATAAAAGAAAGAACATGTTAATGAAATGTGGTGGAATATAGCACTTCACAGCCTCATGTAAGATGAGAAGAATTCAGGGCTAGTGACACTGTATGGGAATTATGGATGTGTATACTTTAGATTGGGGAAAAAAATGTTTTTTCATAACACATTTGAAAATTCTGAGGTACAATGAGGTTATTATTAACTACAAAGCTATTTAAAATCTGAATGTTTTTATAAATTTGTCTTTTGGACAAAACTCTGAAGTTCTAATTCTAAAAAACATAATTCTATGACTTTTTTTTTCTCCTAAACCCAGAGTTATTCTCTACAAAAATCAAAAGAAGGATTATTTTTTATTATTTTACTTCAAAATCATTAATATAATACCTTCAAATTAAATTTTTCTTTGAGGTAAATGTTACTAAGTACTACAGAGTAGCACAATGATTAGGTAACCTTTTTTTTCCATCTCTGGAACATATGTGTGGACAAAAATATTTTACCCTAACTAGATATGGGCTTCCATATAGGAGTGAAAATGAAACCTAAATGAAGTCTAGAGACTCTTGTGATTTCTCCTGGCTCTTAATTCAGCCAAACTCTGTAAACGGTTCCCCTGTTATTTTTTTAATCAGGAAAAAATAGCAGGCTTTAATTCATAATGCAAGGGTGAATCAGTATTGCTGAAATACACTTAGTTCCTCTATTAGCGGACAGAGAATATAGAAAATATTCATTCTGTTCCTAATAGTTTCTTGGTGATGTATCCAAGTCTCTACAAGACTATACAATTTCAAAATCATCAAGCCAGCATCATCTTAACACCCATGTCACTTATTCTGTAACACATTACAATTTAAATTAACTTTAATATCAATGCTGATTCATGTTTATACAAAAGATTTCACTTCTATTGCCCTATAGCAGTAATGGTAGTCCAAGGCAATCAATATATTGGCCTCTTTGGCTATAAACTGCAATGATTTAGTCTTCCAAAGTGCACAAAATACCTCTTCCAGAGCTATCCTTTATGATGAGGTGACAATCAACTTCTCAGCTATTTCAGACCAATCTTAATGAGGTATCTGTGCTGACTGTCTCTCTCTCTCTCTCTCTCTGATTTCATCAAAATGAGAAAAAAAAATGTAACAGTTTACTTCATGTCTCTGAAGTATCTGCTTTTTTGTTTATCTGGTATTGCAGAATACCCTTCACCTTCATCAACTCTTTTGCTGTTGTTGACTGAACTCTGTGTGGTACATGAATGACGATGTAAATTAAATTTGACATCTCTATTGACTGAATCATTGAAAGACAAAAAGCAAACACCATTGATTTTGAAAATGTTAATTTTTGTATGGAAAAAATTCCCCCCTTGTTTTTCTAACAAAATTCTATTCAGAAGAAATTATTTCCTCTTATGATAGTTGAAGTTACTATACAGTAACTTCCTATTAAAGCAGTTGATTATTTTGGATAAACACGCCTTTATTGCAGTTGCTCACAGTGTTTGACCATTCTGTCCAAAATTTTGCATGTTTGTGATCATAGAATCATAAAATCAGCAGGGTTGGAAAAGACTTCTGAGATCATCGAGTCTGACCCTTGATCCGCTACCACCGTGGTTATTAGACCATGGCACTAAGTGTCACATCCAGTCTCAAAAATCTCCAGGGATGGAGAATCCACCACTTCCCTGGGCAGCCCATTCCAATGCCTGATTACCCTCTCTGTAAAGAATTTCTTCCTAATATCTAACCTAAACCTCCCCTGGCACAGCTTAAGACCGTGCCCTCTTGTCTTACTGATAGCTGCCTGGGAGAAGAGACCAACTCCCACCTGGCTACAACCTCCTGATCATAAAAGGAGATTGGGTTGGTCAGACAGGACCTGCCCCTCCAAAACCTGTGCTGGTTGGGTCTGATCCCCTGGCTGTCCTGTAGGTACTGTGTGATTGCATAGTAACTGCAGTTACTATGTCTTTTTATTGTTTTTTCTGAAGTTTATCCTAAGTAATTTATGAGGCATTATTGCTGAAATTTAAAGAAAGTATTGTTCTGCTTGTGCTGAAGCCCAAGCTGTTGCAATCATAGAAATTAGAAGTACGAACACATCTACCTCATATATCTGGGAGTTCATGTTTTCTGAATGTGTTGTCCAGTGCTTTTTGCTCATTTTTCTGGAAATATCTGTAATCTCTGCCTTTTATAAATCTCTGCATTTTCAGTCTGGAGACTCAGCACACTAAATACAGACTATGTCCAGTATTCATATTGAATATTGTCTTCGTGGAGAAAACAAGATATTTTTTCTCCAAATGTTCCTTCCAGGGCTAAAGACCATAAAGGAATTTTACACAAAACAAATATGGAAGACCTTTGTATTTTTCTATGGTCAATAAGAAAGAAAAGAAGAAACAACTTTTGGAAATATGAAAAGAACAGGAAAAAGAGGGGGGAAAAAAACCCATCACAGACGATAGAGAAAAGGGGGAAACATGAACAGCAGAAATAAGAAAAATAAAACATGTCTTGCAGCCTGTCAAAACCTCCTGAACAGAAGAGTGAATTACAAAGCTTCCCCAGAAGAAAGTACCAAACAAATGAATGCTTTCCAGTATCTATCACTTACATGCGTTTCTTGGTTTAAGTATTTTTGAAAATCCCAGTCAGAATTTGAACAGGAAATTACAGATAACAGGAAATTACTGTAAAAAAAACCCCAACAAATAAGATCTTCAACTATTTAAAAACAACACTACCCACCCTACTCCAGCCTCTGCCCACCTCCAATCAAACAAAAATGCATCACAGGTATGTCAAGGTTTAAAAAAAAAAAAAAAAAAAAGGTAGAATGAGCCAGACAATTTATAACCTGAAATCACCCTGTCATATGTAGCCATTCTGATACAGTTTTTAGTTACGTGATCACATAGTATTTCCCACAGGATCCCTACCTCATTTAGGTACTGTGTACTGGAAATAGACAGGATTATTTGTTTCAGACAGCTGAAGTTCAATTTACAGGGCTCCAAAGCGTTGATAGTCAAAACTGAAATCAACGGGAGCTCTGCTCTGAATTAAACTTCTGTGAAAGTGTTAAGAAAACTGAGAAAAAAAGTCCTATTCTTAGCTTCTTGGGTAGGGTGTAAAAACTAGTCAGCACTTTTGGACATGCTACCTAACATTTGTGACCAAATTCCCTAGTGAAATGGGGATAATAATGTCTCCTCAGAAAACCACTGTAAGGATAAATTTGCTGATGGCCTGGAACAGTGACAATTCTCTGAACGAGGACTCTGGAGTCAAGCTCTTATGAAAACTAATCATTCTTTGTTTGCTAAAGATTTGCTTGCTACAGAATAGACAGGAATAGATAGGACTAGTATAGAACAGGTAGGACTAGATAAGACTCCACAAATAATGAACATAAATAACAACAATTAAAAAAAATAAAAACAGCACCAAAAAACCCACAAACAAATACCAAATTAATCTGTTTCAGCATTATGTAGAAATGACTGCAGTCAACCACCTGGATAGAGATATAAACAATTTCATTAGCCACCTTCTGTTTATAATACACAGTCACCACAATTTTAGTACTGAGCATATGTCCATCACAGTAGTAATTTTTCTCCATAGATATGTTTTTACTGTTCAGGTACTTGAGGACAATATCACAGAAACATAGAGTCATAGACTGATTTGTACTGGAAGGACTTTTAAAAATCATCTAGTCCAACATCTCTGCCACGGACAGGGACACCTTCCACCAGAATAGGTTTCTCAAAGGCCTATCTGATCTGACTTTGAACACTTCCAGTGATAGGGTATCCACAACTTCTTTGGGAAACCTGTTCCTGAGTATCACCATAGTAAAGAATTTCTTCTTTAAGTCTGATCTAAACCTTCCGTCTCTCAGTTTAAAGCCATTACTCCTTGTCCGCTTAATACGTACCCTTGTAAAACTTCTCCATCTTCCTGGTATGTCCCCTATAAGTATTGAAAGACCATAATAAGGTCTTCCCAGAGCCATCTCTAAATTGAAAAAACCCAGCTCTCTCAGCCTTTCTTCATAGGAGAACTATTCCATCTGATCATGGTTGTGGCCCTTCTCTGGACCTGTTCTAACATGTCCACATTTTTCTTTTACTGGGGACCTCAAAATAGGATGCTGTACCACAGCTGGGGCCTCACGATGGCACAGTAGGACTGTTTTGACCCTTGAACTTCTCATTATGCCTCTTTCAGGACACATTTGTCTTTCTGGGCTGCATGAACACATTGCTGGCTCATGTCCAGTTTTACATCCACCAAGTCCTTCTCCAGAGACCTGCTGTCAATTCATTCATTAGCCAGTCTGTATTCATACAGGGATTGCCCTGATCCAGATGCAGGACCTTGTACGTGGCCTTGTTAAACTTTGTGAATTTCACGTGGATAGACTTCTCAAGCCTGCCAAGGTCTCTTGAGATGTCACCCCTTCTCTGAAGCATATCGGCTGCACCACTCAGCTTTGTGTCACTTGCAAACTTGCTGAGGGTTTTTACCTACAAGGATGTTTTGAGGGACCGTGTCAAAAGTCTTACAGAAGCTGAGGTAGATAGCGTCAGTTGCTCTTCTCTTATCCACCGACGCAGTCACTCCATTGTAGACAGCCACTAGATTAGTCAGGCACAATTCATCCTTTGTGAAACCATATTGGTGTTCTCTAATCACATCCCTTTCATCCATATGTCTTGACATGTCTTCTGGGAGGATCTATTCCATGATGTTCCCAGGCACAGAGGTGAGGCTGACAAGTAAGTAGTTCCCATGGCCCTCCTTTTTATCTTTCTTTAAAATATCCATGATATTCCCCTTTTTCCAGTTGCCTAGGACTTTACATGACTGCTGTGACTTTTCAAATACCGCAGAGAGTAGGTTGGAAACTCTATCAATCAATTCCCTCAGGACCCTGAGGTGTATCACATCAGTTCTCATGTCTTACGTATGTTCAGGTTCCTTAGGTGGTCTAGAACTTGATCTTTCTCCTATGGTGGGTAGGACTTCATTCTCCCATTTCCTACCTTGAGATTCAGGGACTCAAGAGAAGTGGGAAGAGTAATTGCTGAGGAAAAAAAAAAAAAAAAAAAAAAAGAAAGCAAAGTACCTCATCCTTCTCCATATCTGTTGTTGCTAGATAGCCTGTCTCACTTCTTGAGAGAGTACAATTTATTTTTGTCTTCCTTTTCTGACTATATAACTAAAGATTCCTAGTTTCCTTTAATTTATCTCTAGCTGTACCATAGCTTTCCTGATTCCATCCTACATTTTCAGGCAGTTTCCCTATGTTCTTCCTAGGTTACATCCCTCCTTTCACAACATACACATTTTCATCTTGTATTTCAGTTGGACCAATGCTGGTCTCCTGCCTTATCATCCTTATAGTCTGAATGGAGTCAACCTTCTGGTGTGTGTATTGTTTGGAACAGTATGGCAATATCTATAATAGATATTTTTTGCTTACCTTTGGGGCTAAATGCTTAAATTCTAACTTAGCAGGAGAAAAAGTCAAAAAATCAATGTACCAAACCTTCCTGTCAGTACAAATTAGTAGCTCAGATACAGAGATAAAAGCAGTAAAGCCCAATCTTTCTATTTATAATCTTGCACAAGCACAGTCATTCATTGACACTAATATGAAATTCAAATGTCTGGGTTTGTTTCTGGGGAAATGAGCATTGTTTTCAACTTATATGTGCTCTAAATACATAATAAATCATCCAATTTTACAACAAAGCAAAAAAGAATTCTAGAGGAGCTAAAACTTAAACTGTTTTTCAGTGCCATTTTTGTCAAGGTGATCTATGCAAATACAAAGGGAAATATTCTCTAGTTTTGTTTAACATATTCAATAGACCAGACATCAGATTGATTTGAAAAGGTATATCACAACTTTTAAATTGTTTCCCGCTACATCTAATGCAAAGGCTGCAGGGTGTCTATTATATAAGCCATAACATGTTTGTTTATCTTTGCCTATGGATAGGAAAGGCAGTACTCACTCCAAACAAGCTAAAAACTCCCATACACATCTGAACATTAACACCCATTGTTCAACTGCTTCTCAAATTAATTTTGTCTATTTAATGGTATAAGAAAGATGAAAAGAATGGCAAAACGTTCCTCTAGTCCCCTGACAGTTTGAGCCCAACAAGTAAGAATAAATAATTTCTTAAGCCTAAAGCACACTGTCAGACTTTTAGCACTTCTAAAAACACCTAAAAGTGCAGGAGAGGGAAAGAGGATGTGACAATGAGCCTTGTAAAGTTTTTGGCAAGCTTTATAATGAAGAAGGAAGGTGGAAGTACAAAGCCAACATCTTTCCTCTCTCCATCTGGCAAGTGAGACAGAAAGACTCCATGCTATGAAGTGACCTACCCTTGATTTTCACATGATTTTCTCTCTTTTTTCTTTTTACTCACCCTTCTCTTAACTGTAATTTGGTCATTTCCACCATCTGTTAAAGTGGGTAGAATGGTGATAACAGCTGATAAACAACTTCCCTGTGGTTTCCAGGCAGATACTTCTTACACAGCCAAAACAAGTTCAAGCAATGACAGTAAATTTCATTTATTCATTTCAGCTGAATGCTTAATATATGCAGATTTTAAATTTGTGGTATTCTTAAACGATAATTCAGATTTTACACTATATATCATAACTATGTTCTCCACCTTTGTATCAAAGTAATAGAAACTTTGAAAATCATATTAGAATTCTAAACTCCCTGCATTAATGTACTTATGCTTTACAAACACATAGTAAAGACTATTTATTTAAATTCCAAAAGTGAAAGAGTATTAATAAATAAATTGAAACTAAATTTTATCTCTTTAGCAAAGATGTACACAGAAGATATCCTAATTTCAAACTACATTGACATCATCTCTGTATTGATGTGGTTCCATTAACTTCCATGAATTTCTCTGAAATTTTGGCTTTTTCAGGGAAAAAAAGAATAAAGTTCAGAGTCTAGACAAAAAGAGAAATTAGGTGACCATCAGTTTTCAGAGACTGCAACTTCACACTTTTTCATTCAAGAAAATGTCAAAAATACCACTGGCAGCACACTAAAGAAGTTTGAAGGGGCAGGGAGGAACTGATAATTTCTTTCTGCTTCTAGTAAATTATATGTTTAGTTGCACACATGCTCAACTCAGTCTTGCTCTCTAGTCAAAGCTAAATATTTGCAAGCTTCCTTTTTCAATTTTTGGGGTTTTTTTGAAGAGTCAGTGGGAGTGTTAAAATTGAAAACTTCTCAATACAAGGAAAGATTCTTTTAATTGAACAGATGCTATGCCTCGAACTGGAGTTTGTTTTCATATTTTTGAGATTTGTGAAGAATTGAAGTAGAGAGGACAGGAATAGCAAAGGTATCTACTGTCTGTACATGCATCTAATTGTAAATTTTAAGTAAATATCAGGAGAAATAAGCTACAACTCCGAAAACTTAAGTTGCAACCTACATGGTAAATAATTTTAACAGTTATGTGTGTTATGGGGAGTGAAAGTGTTCTCTAAGCTTTTGGAAGCTGATAAAGTTGTCTTGCAAATCTGTAGGACTTCATACAGATTTAAGGAATTCATCACCTGTCAAAGTTAAGCTTGCTTTTCGGCAATAATTTAATATTATAACACTCAGATAATTTCAGATTATAACACTCTCAAAGTGCTAAATTATACTTTTCTGAAAACATCATATTGCATTCTGCAGTGTTTCTATAGTTCTTCAAAGATCATGGTTAACTTACAGTAGTGCAAACACAGCCATTTATTTAGATACTAATTTTAACACAAGCACTATAAATCTATTTACTGGTCCAATTATTAAACATTCTAAATTCAGATGACATTTGATACTACTTCCACTGGATTGACCAGGTAGGTGTTCTGCTATTTAAAAGAACAAGAAAACATAATTCAAATCACTTGAATTCCTAAGTGGTTACATATCACGTGATTAAATCCATAAAACACATTTCTGAACTCGATGAATTATCTCTCTAAAATAATTTTAAAAGGCTGTCTACATACGGCCTAAAAAACTTTGATACCCTTGATTTTCATAATTTTTTTTTTTCAAATAGTGATGATATTGTCTTCCTCCAAATGGTATCTGTCAATATCACAATATGATAACATTCAAACATTTGTTATCTGCAAATGCAGAACATCTGCTACTTTGTCACTTAGCAACACCGTACAATAATTTTACCTTCCCCCCCTCCCCCCCATTATTATGCAAAATGTGTTCAGGACAAGAAATGCTTGGAGAAAAATTGTTCCTGCACTGTGATATTTTGACACAAAAATCTTTTCTCATCAAAGATGAATAGCACCTTGTCATTCATTTCTAATTACAGACTCTGGTCTGTCAGTACAGAAAGATGTTAACTCCCCATGGTGATGTCATCCACTGTCATTTACAAAACTACACTGGACTTTGTCTACTCCTCATGTTTGCCAAAATCAGTCAGTGTCAGCACGGATGCACACTAATAAAGGGAATTTAAAATTGTGAGTGTTAATTGTGTTTAAATTCAAGGAAACAGGATTGTGTTTTCTGATATTAATAGTTGCTGAATCATCTTCTAAAGCAATGGAAAAAAGCTTCATTTCATATTCTTATCTGAGACACTAAGACATTAAACTGCAACGACAACAGAAATTTCGCACTCCAAGAATTAATTTGAATAGATGTAAACTTATTAAAGATTAAAATGAACTATTTAGTGTTCTGCAATTAGTGTTAACATCCAGGCTAAAACTACCAGCAAGGAAATAGCAGAATGGAAGTGGCAAACATGTGAGAATGCAAAGCCTTTGAGTAATTCTAATCCTGGCCAAAACAGTATTAGACAGTCTAATTCAAACTAAAGATGAAGTCATATTAGCATAAATCAGAAGAAAAGATAAGTAAATCCCCCTCATTATTTTTACTTATCGTAGTGTCTCATTAATTTTCTGAAAGTAATAGAAAATACTTGTAATTGTAGGAGTTAAAGTTAGAAGTTAATTTTACATTTTATTAGGAATTATTTATAGCTGTCAAGATAACCACAATAACAAGAACTTTGTCCCTCTTGATATAATTATCCAATAGGTATTGTTGGTAATTTCAAGATTTTGCAATGAAGAAGTCCTGTTATAAAATTATTATAGTTATTAGTGAACTCAATGATATGTAATTTGTTACCTATGGTTCATAATATTTTCATAGAATCCTAGTATCATAGAATAGCAGTCAGAAGGGACCTCGAAGATCATCTGGTCCAGCCTTTCTTGTCAAAAACATGTTTGAGACAAGATGCCCTAGCACTCGATCTAGCTGAATCTTTAAGGTGTCCAATGCTGGAGAATCCACCACTTCCCTGGGGATATTGCTCGAATGGTTTATTGTTCTTATTGTTAAAAAAATTTCTGCTTTTGTCCAACCAGAATCTCCCCAGGAGGTTTCGTCATCTTTAATGTCAAGGAAGACACTTTTCTCAAGGACAGCATGAGATATTAAAACTTAGTCCTAGAGTATGCACATGTGTACCGAATACTTTGCTTTCAAAGATCAAAAGCATCAGTGTCTCATGTAATGGTATTTAATATAGGGCAGAAAGGAGTTTTTCAGCATGGTAGTAATATTAAAGTTCCTACCTTAATTCTACTTCATGTTTAGTTTTAATTTGTTTTTATTTTTTTCAATTGCACCAAATCCAAATTTAATATCCATTTCTAATAGATTGGAGAGCTTCTTTTTTTTTTTTATTCTTCCCCACACAAAATAATAAATACTTTTGCTAGAAAATCTATAGTAGTAATAAAATCCCTGAAGGACTTGTAGTTGGACTCGATCCTTGTGGTCACTTCCAACCTGAGATATTCACAATGATTTTTCTAAACCTTGCAAATGAGCAACTCAACTGAGTTATAAGATGTTTCATTTTAAAAGTAAACACAGTTATTACATTAATCAAAATCTTAAGCTCTCTCAAGCACTTCTATTTTTCCAGTGCTCACTAATTGGAAAGCTATATTAAATAGACTTCTTTTATTTTTAAACTTCTAGCAAATGTACAAAAGGTACTAAATAATGGAACTTCTTAAATAAAAGTATCATGATTTTTTAATTAGTTTTGTTAAAAAGAAGACTCCCAGAAGAGAGTATATTGCATCTCTAATTCAGCTGTGGTGACAAATGCCAAGAAATACATAGCAATTTTACTTCTCACCAACATAATCAATAGTGATCATGAATTCCAGGGTAGATAGACTCTTGTTGTAGGGGTTACAAAGCTGTTCAGAATAGATAGTAATACAGGAAATGGAAACCTAACAACTAGAACTAATATAGGACTGTGAATTCCCTTTTCCACCTACATAAATTGATACCTGGTAACTTCTACCTTTGAAACTCTTCTAAGATGAATTATAAATCAAGGTACATATAATTCTGGGACGTGAAATAAGGGTATGGACTACTTTAGGAAGAGAAAGGGACTGGAGGAATCATTCTTGATAATTAACATCTCTCATGATTCAGGCATATATTTTGTTTTTTGCACTAAAACGGCAATAAATCAGTGTAACTTAAATACCTGTCACTTATCCAGAACTTTCATAGCATCAGAGCTCCGAAGCCAAGTCTTTTTATATGTTACATAGAAAGAACAGAGACACACTTTTTGCAGTTTCTGACAAAAAACAAGGCTTTTTATATATCATTTTAACTAATGCAATCATAGTAAAAAGAATTTACTCTTCATTTAATAGATAAAGCATTCAAACAGCCTGTGGAAATGTCTAATTTTGCCACTTAGTCTAAGGTCCTGAAGGAGGCACCATTGCATTTCATCAGGCCATAACTCATAACTGCTCTATATTTGTCTTCTAGATTGGACAACATTCAAACTGAGTGGGTTCTGAGGTGTAGAGGAGTGGAGAGGTGAAGTAACAGTGATGCGTTTGTCTAAAATTAGAATACTAGAGGAAAAAAAAGAAACATTAACTAAATAAACTGAGTGAAATTAGCTCCATGACTAACTAGAAGCGGAAAGGTGAACTGAACAAAGAACAGCCCTATGAAGAAGGACTTGGGGAATGAGAAGCTGGACATGACTAAGCAATGTGCACTTGCACCCCAGAAAGACAACCACATCAAAAGCAGTGTGGCCGGCAGGTTGGAGGAGGTGATTCTCTCCCTCTCCTCTGCTCTTGTGAGACCTTGTCTGAAGTACTGCATCCTGCTCTGAGACCTTCAGCACAGGAAAGTAAGTCCAGAGCAGGGCTGGAGCACCTCTCCTACGAGGACAGGCTGAAAATGTCAGGGTTTTTTAGCTTGGAGAAGAGAAGGCTTTCAGGAGACATTATAACACCTTCCAGTACCTAAAGGGGACTTATAAGGGAACTGGAGAGGAAGTTTTTCCAAGGGCATGCAGCTATAGGGTAAGGGGCAATGGCTTCAAACTGAAAGAGAATAGATTAGATTAGTTATTAGGAAGAAATTCTTTACTGTGAGGATGGTTGAGACACTGACATAGGTTGCCGAGAGAAGTTGTGGCAGCCCTGTCCCTGGAAGTCCTCAATGTCAGGTTGGACGGGGCCTTGAGCAACCTGATCGTAGTGGAAGGTGTCCCTGCCTGTGACAGGAGGGTTGATCTCTAAGAGCACTTCCAATCCAAACCATTCTGTCATTCTATTTTCCTCATCTGTACTTGTATCATGCTTTAGATACCTGAACTTTTTGAGCTTCATACATAAACAACTTCTCTGTTAGACATGAGATAGCTGATGTCATAAAAATCTTGAAGATGATGATCATGTGCATTTATCAAGATCTTTCCAAAGCTCAGGGTAAAACTTCACTGAGAGATTTGCTTTACAAGGAATCCTCATATCTTCTAAGGACAGAATAATAAATTGTCTTTCTGAATTTATAGTTAGAATTGGCTCATCCTTTTTAATAAAAATCAAATGTATTTTTTTTCAAAGAAATCTTCAAAGAACAGTTGTGAACAATTTTTTTACAGATCAGTGTAAGAAATCATACAAAAAGTCTTTCAGAAACCAAGACAAATCCAGAATGTGGAATGAAAACTCTTACTCTCTTTTGCCAAACATGATTTCATCTTCTCCTGAAATTCACTGATACCAAATTAAAATTTAATGTTGTTTAATAAATGTTGCTTGGCAATTATTTAATCCGAGTTGCTATTATTTGATGTACCTAAAAGAAAATTTAGGCCAGAGTGAAATGAAACAAAGATACTTTCTACAAGTCCAAGTAGACTCTAAATTTCTTAAAGAGAAAAGACCATTAAAACTGAGTAAAGTTTATAAGTATTTGCCTTTTCAAAAGCTGTCCCATTAAAATCTCCTACATAACTCTGCTAATATAGAAAACTCTGGACACATAACTTGCTCTTCAATGCTCTTAGTGACATTAACCTATTACAATTTTAATTTGCAGTTCAAAACAGAATGAGATTAATTTGATTAATATTTTATTTTTAAAAGACACTTTTAGACATAAGGAGGTTTATATTAGTTACAGACAGTAATTTTAAGTCATCTGCAGTGTTTTAAAGGTGCTGTAAATCTGTAGCTGCTAAAGACTTTTTTTAAAACAAACCCAATAGATTTCACAAACTGAAAAATGTATATGTGTACAAACATTGTGTTTCAAACTAGTATACCTGTTAGACTTGACCATGTACCTATTGTCTGTTGTTTCGTTGGTTTTTGTTTTTTTTTTCTAATTAAATTAAAATCTCCCTTTGAAAATATAAGGATTTAAATTTTTAAATGTATGTTGGTAACTGTATAATGAACTGTATTTAGTTTCTTGTTGGGTCAAAATTCTTTAGGTATTGTTATTCTAAAGAAAACATTGGCTAGGTATTTATTACTCTTTTCTTGAGCTACATCCAATTACCTTTACAAGGTATAGCAAGTTTCAGTATTTGACAGGAAATAAAATTGCTGACAAAGAAACAAAAAATAAAAAAAATGCTCTCTCACATCTCAAAGCACAAATTACATTAAATACCAATTCCATTCCAGAGTAAATATATTTGATTAGCACGATGACTTAAAGAAATTATTTGTTTCACAAGATGCAGTAAATCTACCATTTATTCAAATATTGGTAATAACTCTAGTAGAATTGCATAAAGAACATAGAAATTAGAGGAAAGATAAACAAATGCAAATTGGTTATCACAAGGTAAATATGCTGTAATGAATTCTCTGTCTTATATAAACAATATCATCCCCATCAGTCTACTGTGTTCTTAAACCAATGAACACATAACTGCTTAAGACTGACTTTAAGTCAAAACATTTACAGAACAGACTTTTAGGCTTCTTCTATGAGAGTATAAAGCATTCCATAGTACCCAAATCAATATGCACTGCTTCTTATTTCTTGGCTATGGTGTTCTGATTACCCCCACACTTGCTTCCAGCAGATTCAGAGCCCTCCAAAAAACCTGTCTACATCCTTCAGCCCACTGACTTTCTGGACTTTTCTCTCCATCACAGGTTAGAAAATAAAATCTGTTACAGGGGCAGCAGAAGACAATAACAGCCAAGTGGGATTACCCTCAGGCAGGGTGCCCACATGTTCCCCTTACCATAGGTAACAGCAGCTGGAAAAGTGGCAATGGGACTGTATGTTGTGTGGATTATCCTGCACAGCCCGAGAGCCTGTTTGCCCAAATGCTGACAGCCCTAGAGGGAAGATGCAAGTGACTGATAGATTAAAGGGTAAACAGGGGAATTACCAAGGAAGTGGGTTTGAAAAGAAGTACAAAAAGACCATGGCAGTTTGAGAATGCCAGAATCACCCTGTTGCCTTTGTAATCTCTGTCTAGGGCTGGCAGAGCATCTTCACCATCAGGGCCACAGGGAGCCGCATGCATCAGGGCACAATGCAAGACCTGCACCACATGGGTGTGTGCATCCATGGAAGCTGTCTTACCTGTGGATGGGCTGATATGGGTGTGGGCAAAGTCAGAGCATGCAGGCAACTGCCTGAATGTGTCAAATTCACACTTTGGGGACTAAGTTATAAAAGGTTGTTCCGAAAATTAAAGGTGTTTCTTACAATTTTATGTATGTCCAGCATTGTGCTTTTTCTTCCATATTGTGGATACTGATCCTGAATATACCGTTCATTATTGTTGGTTAATTATATTTCATTAAAAAATCAATAAAGCATTTGGAACCAGATTTGATAAAAACCACCATGAGCTGAGCAGTTTTTCTGTCTAACATTGTTATAGACTTTATGCTCAAAGAACGTGTCTTTGAACAAGCTCTAAACATATGGTAGAGAAGGAACATTCAGGACTCACAAAAGGGAACACATTCCATAACCCAATATTACGCAGAAACTTTCAATAGTGGACTGAACAGTGATAAGAGAGTAAAGGTTGTTGAAATCAGGATATTGCAATAGAAGTGGTAAATCTAACTATATATTGATAGATATATTATGGCTGGTCAGAAAGTCTTGACCATACAGGCATAGTCCCTTAAAGTATGTTAAAGCTCCAACAGGATTTAGATTTGGTCGGTTGATTGAGGCATGTCAGTTCAGAGCAACTTCTCTTAGGAGAAAATATTAGTGACATGAAAATGTTTTTACAATAAGAACTGTGAAGTTCTGTTTTGCTCAGTATGTCATAAAAGACATAAGGGTTGAATGCATAAAACAAACAGCACATACTCTAAATAATAGTATTTTGCACTAAATGCAGGTTATATTTATTAAGTTTTACAGTTACAACCTAAAATCCTGTTATATAGTCTCTGCATACCCTGTTTTGCAAAAACCTTAACAAGGTAACTTCTGTAACATGGCGCTGTAGAATGTTGCCAAATGAAGTCTAACAGGTGATACCAGGCCAATTCATCCCAACTAGGCATCCCAGGTTCCCGTTACCGACAGAGGATGATTTAGATTTTGGTTGAATTGAATTACATTCTGTTAGGTCTTTTCACTAATCATAAACAGAGGCTCAGTAGTAAGGTTTAAAGCCAATGTGCCTTAGGCCTACAGTAAAATGTATAGAAGAAGAGTGACTTCTTTTTTTAGTTTATCTTTTTAAAAATTATTGTCTTTGGCTGTTTTACAAATGGTAAGTTTTTCATAAGCAAAGTTGAAGATAAATAAATCAGGATCTTCTCTAATTCATGCATCCATTTCTAACCTTGTACAACTGGACTTGAAAAATGCACTTTCACTTGTAAAAAAGTGTATTTTTTATACCATTTAAAATGTATATGTTGTCAGCTAAATAGACGCTACTGTGTAAGCTTCTGTTAATTCAGCTGCTAAGATCACTACAGTTGCATTTATTTTAATGTGCAAATTCCAGATTCTTGTGTAGCTGAACATTCGTTTGTCTGGAAGACTGAATTTATGTGGGCACTAATTTGTAATGGAAAATGAATGCACTGTGCGAGGAAAACACTCATTTCTTCTATATAAACCAAATTATTTTTAAATTTAGCAACATGACTGATTACTTATGTATGACAATTACCACATTTTCAGATAAGGTAATTTTATAGTTACTTATACTGAATTGTTACAAATTATTAATATTTTATTAGTTCTTATAATAAAAATCTATACAGACAAAAAGAAATTATATTGATAAATTTCATACAAGTATAAAAATCTTAAAGAAAAACATCTGGGTTTAAAATGAAGCAATTCTTCATCCGCAGTTGAATTATTACTCTTTTGGTGTGTTCACAAATAAGTTTCTTGTACAAATTATGATCTACACATGGGAGTTTTAATAATGCTGATGACTTGATACAAACTCAGTAGGATAACAGTATATGTTCATTTTTCTTTCTACAAAAGAGAAAATAAAAATAAGTAATAAATCCAGTTTTTAAAAATCTCTTATCCTTCCATTACTTAAATATATATTCCATAGGAAAAGCAGAGGTAGAAGTGGCAGTTCAAGTCTAGTTCTAGTAATCTAGTCTAATTCTCCTACAATCCCTTAAATTTCCTGTATCATATAGATGGTTACTTGGTCAGCAGTTACGCTACCACCATCTATGCTATGGATTATATTTAACTGTTAAAACAGAAAAGTGGACAATGTTGGCCCCTTGGAGTTGTCTACCTACAGATGTGTCTTAATTTGTTTTGATTCGTTTTTGTTTGGTTTTGGTTTTATTTTTTGTTTGATTTTTTTTTCTTTTTTTAGTTTTATATAAGTTGATGAAATTTTAAACATCTTTGTTTATCCTATTTCTATTTTTCTTTTGTGTTCTTCCTGTACCATTAAGTGAGCTCTATTATCTGAAAGTAGGGATGGAAGAGACAGGAGACCTCTTTGCAAGGGAGTGAAATGCTAGGGAATGAAGTGTCCCTGAGTGCTGAGGTCAGAGACACCTTCAGCACTATCCTGTAGCCATCCTGGAACGAGAGAACTCAGAAGTCACGTTTGGCAGCATAGCTGGGCTGGAGGATAGACCCAAGGGTGGCCCACACAGCTGCCCTTGAGACTGGTGCTGGTACAAAGGTAAATAAGGATTCTGCTTGTGATTCGTCTTTGCAGACTCCATGTAGAATCACATATTACAGTAGGACCCAATGTAATGCATCGTTCATTCCTTTTTTCTAATATATATATTTATGCACAAACGTGTTTAATTCACCTTGAGGGATATCATGAAAATTCCTCAAGAGCTACCAAACTGATTAGTCACTGCAGAATTTTAAGGAGTTTCGCTTCTTCTTTTTTGTATTTGGTTTTTTTTGGTATTTGTTTTGGGTTTGTTTGTTTGTCTGTTTTGGTTACCTTTTGTTGTGTTTTTTGGAGTTTTTTGGGGGTTTTTTTGTACTTTATTTGCTATGGAAACACAAGGGATATACTGCACCTTCTTGTTTCATGCTATCTCACATTTTCTGACTTTCTGTTAATCCATATCTCTACTCAGTTCAAATTAAGTTTGAAAAAAAATGTGCCTTTTTACTGAAAACTAATGTGCTCACTCCAAATTTCCTGTCATAGCAATAGACATTTTGTCTTTGAAAAGAATACATATATAGAATTTTTATAAGATTCTACTTCTCAGACAGACTGTATGCTACTCCTCAAATTTCTATAAATGTCACGGACACATGCAACCCTTGGCACTACTAGAAACCTTGCTATTAACTACAGTGGAATTTGAACTAGCTTTTCAGCTGGTAGTTTTATAGACTTTCTACTTTCAAGGTCTCTTATAACATGAGAACTAGCAATTCAGATTTTTCATCTGAATTGCCTGTTGTTCTACCTTTCTTTTTATCTCAACAGTTTGGATCAAAGATTCTGTTTCTACAAATAATTATACAATTAGCCTGTAAAATATTTAAGATCCTTCATAAGCATTTTATCGGATAGGTCATTCAAATGGGGTAGTTAGGTCAGTTGATTTATCAATGAAAAAGAAAGAAATTGACAGACTGTGGTTTGTAGCTAAACTGTAATGAGAAAAGCATAGCACTACTTTACTGTATTTCTTACAATCTCTTGAGTTTCTTTTCAGCAATAGATATGGATTTCCAATGAGCAATACTACTCATGGGACATAGCAAACTGACTTTCATATAACTGCATATGCTGTCTGGGACATCAACCCAACTGGAAATGTTTCTGAGTCCCTGAATAACAGAGAATTCTGTACAGAGATTATTGTCCTCCTCAAAGGGACTAAATTCTTTCCCTTCCCTCCCCAAAGTTAGCTAAATTTCACTTGTGTATGATTTATAGAGTAAAAGAATTTTTTAATTAATTAAAATCCATTTTATTTTTATTTTATGACTTGCAGTTACCTTAATAAATACTATGAATTACTTTTCACCAAGTTCGTGAACTAAGCAATTCCTACCTATAGTAACAATGGCAATGTTCAGTGAAGGGCAAACTGAATCAAATAAATAGCACTGAATGTTCTTTACCCCAAATATCAACTTAGCTTTAATTTTTAAACCCAAGAAGGCAATGAAGCAATTATTTTTTTATTAATCCATAGATAATAAGACAGGGATCTATTTGAAAATTTTCCTAACAGAAACAGTTAACTAACATCTTCGGATCAGTATATATTGAAAACTGAACACATCTCCTTAAGTACATATTAATTATAAAAAACTCATAGGATATTAAAAAAAAAAAAAAAAGAAGAGCAGTAACTGATTTTACAAATGAACCTGTATAGAAATACATATAAATTCTTGAGGGATGAGACAAATACAGGTACATCAAAGTACTACATATACAAGAGAAATGCTGAGAGGATAGCACTGCAAGTGAGCTCAGAGATATTTACGGAAGTTTAGATAGCCAATTTTACCTTTGCTAAATGTCCAGAATAAATATGAGAAGAAGTGAAGATTTGCCTAAAGAAGAATTAGCTATATCCACCCCGTTTATGACTTTAGCAACTTCTTCATAATAGGATGTTATCCCTATAGGGAAATAGGTAAGTGAATCTGGATGAAAAGAATGTATTTTCCCATGCTGCAGAGTCCAGTCAATTATGTTATTGAAGAGGTATCCAGTTTACAAGTAGAAATTGTGATGTTCCACCACCTTTCTTTTCCTAAACTTGAAAATAAAAAGATTTCTTTCACTTTAAAAAAATAAAACAAATGTTTATCTCACCTTCATGACAGAAAACTAAACAAAGTTTTCTCTCAGTTCAAAGTAAGTTTTGCTATGGAATTACTGATGTTCGTAGTGCTGTTCTGTTCCCCTTATACTTAGGTGTCTTGAAACTTTGTAAGTTTGCACAAATCAAGGGCTTTGGTTTAAACTAACTAACTTGGGGTGAAAGAGTTTTAGTATCTAATTCTGGAAACGAAATTTTGCTGCATAAAACATCTCAAACGCTAACTAGGATTACTATTACAACATTTAGCTACCGCATTTTATTTTCTAGAAATAGTTGATTACCTAAATTTATTTTTATATTGCCTGCCTAGTCCTCATAAACAATTCCAAGTATAAATTCTGTAAAAGATTCCTTGTACTTTAAATAGGTTAACATATCACTTTTATGCACTTACTGCATGAAAAAGTTATGCTGAGATTTATTTTCATTTTCCATTAGTGAAAGAGCTTTCTTGAAGGACAGTGGCTTTGAAAGTCTGGCAAAAATGGGCATAGAATCTCTGTCAAAATCCTTGGTTTACAATATTCAAGAATCCCACTTTATTGCATTCAGTCACAGAAAATCCCTCTTGAAATCCAGAACATATGGAGCCCACAAGATAACATTTCCATCCAGACTATTCTTCCTTCCTATATGCTTCCTTCCACATTACATTATTTATTAAATAAATCAGTTATTTCTTTCACTATTAATGTTGAGACCTTGTAGTCAAAACATTTTTTTTCATCTAACTAGGTGTCAATTCTTTATCACATATATCACGTCAGAATATTCTGAGTGATAACTAATTTACTTGCTCTTTTTCTTAAATTAATGCAGACTCCAAATTTCACTTGCCATTTACAAATAAATAAATCACTAAATGTGGCATCTGAACTGGGATGATATTTAAATGAATATTCAAGTATAATACGCTTGTGGTAATAGGACTAAAATTAAATTTGATTTTTTGTGTTTCAAGAACTTAAATCTTAGAATTTCCAGCAATATTTTAGGAAAACTGTGGCCCTCTTTCATTTTAAATTAAGAATTAATTGAACAGAATTTGAAGTAAAAGAAATCAAGTACTAAAAAACTACTTTTCCTCTATTTGCTTTACAATAAAAGTTGAAATACAAGTTTCATTTAAAATAAAAAAACTTTCAACTTTAAATCTAAAAGACTACACACTTTGTTTTTAACATAAAAGAGACAGTCCAAGTTTTTAAAGTTCCTTAAAAAATAATAATAAAAAAGAGTATAATCACTTATTCACAAGATCTATTGATTGTAACTCTTTTTTCTCATAAAGTACCACTGTTCTCCCTTTCTGGCTAGAAATAAACCTAAGAGAAATCACTCTATAAATATTTCCCTTTCTCAGATACTTCCACTAGGATAATACATGTTTTTCCTCTGTATATATATCTTTTTTGTTTTTGCCACTAAAAGGAGTGCAGTGAGCAGCCCCAACTTCTATATTTTTTAGAATCAAAAAGCAGGAAAGCACAGCCCCACCATATACAATGATTAAACAGGAGATAAAGCCATGAACTAATAGCAAAAGTTGAGCAACAATAACAATAACAATAAATTATGCATTATTAAAATAACAATAACAATAAATTATACATTATTAAATGTGTCTCATAAGAGACAAAAACAATAAAAAGGTGTAAAAGGAAAAAAAAGATAATTAACTTGGGACTGATGTGTAAAACTATATTTTCCTTTTGCCAAATCACTCATAGAAAGTTAATTTCTATCAGTTTTTTAAGGAGTTCTTCAATATGTTCCTTGTCTTGAAATCTCCTACTTTGATGACTGTCATGGTCTTGGTCTGAGCAAAGCCTGGTTTCCTGGGAAAGCAGAGATGTGCACAAGCACCTGGTGTCAACCTGCGTGAGTGGAACAGTTCCATTTAGCTATTACGTTTTGGAGTTGGAACTGGGAGAGTTCTCACCAATATTAAAGGAAGTAAACAGGGATATCATATCAGTAAAAGTTGTTTCCTTTTGACCTCTCTCTCTTGAATAGAGAATATAAGGTTTAGAGGAAACTGTTGCTGTGTAAATATCACCAGAAGAAGCAACTGAAGAATTCTCCTATGAAAACATTTGTTTTCATAGGATCAGTGATGTTCTTGCCTTATCTTTTATCTCCCTCTAATGCTTCTGAATTCAGGAATTATTAAGAGGAGGTAAACATTATTCTCTTTCAGAAAAAAAATTCTCATCCCTTTGGATGCCTGTGTTTGCTTTTTATACGTCAGCAACAGTCTGATTCATGCTCCCATAAATTAAAGTTGTTCTCAACTCAGAAAAGAAATCTTTCTCTGAATTTTTTCTTATGAAGATGAAAATGCCCAATTTCCCACTTTTCTGAGAACTTTCATGTCTAGAACACTGTCCAGTTTTGGGTAACTCTGTACAAGAAAGACAGCAACTAACTAGTGGGAATACAAGCTATGTCATCAAGATGGTGAGGTTGGAGCACTTGCCCCTTAAGGAGAATCTGGGGGAGCTGCATTTGTTCAGTGTAGAGCAGAGACGGCCTTGGGTAGAACTAACAGCAGACCCCAGTGCCATGAGGCAGTTGCTGAGAACACATAGCCAGGCCCTTCAAAGCCACACATGCTGGAAAGATAACAGACAAAAAGTATAAATTGAAATGTGAGAGGTTCATCTGAATATAGGGAAAAGCTGTTTCACCATTGGAACAGACAGGCAGTGACACAACCTGAGAAAGGCTATACAGTTTTCATCATTGGATGATTTCAAGACCGAACTGTGTGAAGACCTAAGCAGCTTGGTCTGATGATCTGCCATGAGAAAGGTATTGCACTGGAGACTGTCCAAGGTCCTTATTTTATCTGAACACCATGATTTTATGAACTTTGCATTTTATACAGAGCTACTTCAGTTTACCAGATTTGGTAACTATGTAGTTTATTTCATGTGATAGAAAATACCAGCAAACATCAGTCATAAGAAATTATTTTACAGTTGCACGGTCAATAAATATAAAGTCTATGCTTTCAAAGAGCTCCCACACAATCTAATAAAAAGACATGAAAACCAAGGTAAAAGCTAATTGTGTGTGTCTGCCAAATTCATTAACTAATGAGACTGTTGACTTCTAAAATTGCTTGTGTCAGGTGGTAATGACAAACTTGATAAGACAGTGCTTGTAAAATGTCATTAAACATTTTACATTCATTTCTATCAGTATCAAATATTAGATAAAGACAATAAAAATGTTCATATGAATTTGAAGGAATTAGTTACAAATTTTCTTTGGGAACCCCACTGAATATGTGAATAAAAGGATAAAGATAGCTTGCATTCTGAGGGCTTTAAATAAGAAATATACTCCTGCTATAAGGAACAAATACCAATAATTAGTACAGTGACAACAAATAATACTGACTTTTTTTTTCTCGTCCTATCAAAGCAGAAGTAATAATTTTCCTCCACAAAAGTGCTGATAAAGTAGTTGTGCTGCATATTAAGGATATTTAAATATGCTTATTATTAGAGTGTCGCTGTTATACTATGTAAAGCTTTTCTTCTTGTGTGAGGCTACGGATTTGACACTATTTTTTAAAAGCATTGCAAAAGACAGAAATATATCTCATTTGCTAAGACCTCTTCTCTACAACATACCTCTGCAACACTTGAGATATGAATGGTTTGAAAACACGAGACAAAATCAAAGTATGTTGACAGCCTCTGTCACTCCTTCTAGTCATGTGTAAGGCAGCATCTTTTTGGCATTTTAGTAGGTTTTTTTTCAAGTTTAGGAAGATAGAACAATTATAGGCATGCATTTTCCAAATACTTCTGAAAACTTGAAATACATATAAATATAATATTAAAACAGAAACACGTATGGTATATGAAGCTAGTTATTCTAAAACATGCCTTTATAAATTATATAATGAAAATTCTACACAAGACTTTAGTTCTTTCAATGGCCTTTTATTATCAATTTCAATTCAAAAGTTTTCTAAATTTTCTATGCTGAAAAAAATTATGAATAATACAGGCATCTTCCAAAATTACCTCTAGTTTGGGTATTTCCACAGCTGACTATCAGTCAAATTTATGAATTCCATCTAAGATGGTGATAGTTATATTACATCTGGAAAGGCATGGTCAATGAGCTGTCTTCAAGATTCAAATGCTTGTCACTTTGAAAATTTGCATCCAGTCCTCACAAAGTACATGTAGCTAAAAATGTAAGACTTCCTCCTGCTCATTTCTTAGAAAAGGATGGGCATTTGTGTGACATCTTCCCCAGATTCCATCTTCCTGTATCTGCCCCCACTGAGAATGAGTGGCTGCCTTTTAGCTAATCTCAGCCTGGCTGCTAGAAGACAGCAGTGCAATGGGCACAGTCTCATACAGCCAGGTTTGAGACTGGACTTCCACATTCACCATGTGGAAAGTACATATATTTTGGTCTTTATGGAAATTTTAGACCTGTTTTTAACAAACAATGAATTCTTCTTGGATCTCAATGGTTTTGACAGGTTTGACCCATTGCTGCTTTCATGACATGCATGGTGCCTCCTCAAATCAGACCTAAAGTGGGGGATGGTCCTACCCCACTTAGTTTTACAATAGTTAATCCTTCAGCAGTTGGAAGTGGCACTCTCAGTGGAGTGGTTGTGCATGCAGTTCACTCCTGTTCATGCTGGGATTTTTGATGCTATTATATCAGTGCAGAAATCTTATCTGCTTCAAAAATTAAGGTATGCTTTATGGCTTAGTGTGATTGCAAAACCAATCTGATAGCAAGCTGCCACAGAAAGCAGAAGTCTTACTCCCTTGAAATTTCCCCTCACATCTAGTATATTGGTTTAGCCCCAAACTAAAATGAAATGAAACAAACCAAAAGAGAATCTCTTCCTCTGGATCAACCAATGATGTATTGACTGTACAATCTATAGATCTGCTACAGGGAGGAGAGGGAAGCAAGGAGAGAACTGAACCACATATTTTACAACGATTTGTCATTCGTTAGGCTTCATTGTAATGCCAAACTGAGCCAAAGTAACTATCTTAGGATAAAATTTTTTTCTTCTTAAGATCTTTTGTAGGGAGATAGATTTATAAGACATCTGAAACCTGCATATGTGTAATTAATTAAAACAGTATTTCTATTTTCCCTATTCTGCTACAACGGAAGGTAGTCAATCACTATTAATATATTACATATTAGATTGTCATTAGTCTGTAGTAAACTGTAAATATATATATCATAATTTAATCCACTAAATTATGTACTCGGTATTATTGAAAATTATACTAATATCAGGACCATAGTACAACAGAACTACAGAAATTAATCTGAAGACATTTTAAAAAAATATATTAACATCAAGTCTCAATTTTGCAGTGCTTTAAACTTTGTAAAGTTACACAGGAGCAAAATATAAGCTTTCATCACAAAATTAAAGCAATTTGGAAAAACATACAATTGCAATCTTAAAATAAATGGGTTCAGTGTCTAAAGCCTTGGCTATTCTAGTTATTTCTATTGCAGACGCAAAATTAGGAAAGGGGAGAAACAACGTCGTCATTTCAGGCCTTAAAAAGATTAATTTTCTCAGAGCACAACCATGCATATTCGTAACAAGATATCAGTCATATAAGCCCCAAACCGTTCAAACCTTATTTTTGTAAATAGTGTGATTCTATTAACCCTATTACCTGTGATTCTCTAGCCTATGTTGCTCTCAGCACCTTGAGAAGAAAGTTGTTACTCCTATGAGATGATTCAGCTGCTAGCAAAGCAGTGGCTGAACTGATACACTTTGCAACCAGAAGGCAAAACTTTTGATGTATTATCAAAATTTGAGCCCTTCATATGTGAAACAGACTCCAAAAGAAACCTTTTCTGATTAGAACAATTACATACCAAATAGGTTTGGTGGCATTTTCCACCTCTAGTATTTTAGTTCTATAATCAAGGTAAAGTTCTATAATCAAGGTAAAGCATGCAGGTGACTTGCGTGCTTAATGTAAGCTTAAACAACAGTCTTAAGTTAGAAAACAAATACTTATATGTGGAAAGTCTAACTGAGTCATTGATATATAGAAAGTAACCTTTGGTATTACCTTAACATGATTTATGCATTAATATGGGAAAAGTATGATGTACCCAGTATTTCTACAGGAATTTAAATGTAGTTTAAAAAACCCAATACAAAATAAAATATTTAATTTCAAATACACAAGATTAGAAATGAGTTTGCAGAAACAGTAAACATTTAAAATTTTAGATGCCTTTAGCTCTTCAAAATTAGGTACGTAACATGCAAGAGCAAGTTATCTCAAAAGCAGAACTACCAGGAAAAATCTCTTTAAGAAAATTGTTTTGCTCTGATTGGATTGGCGAAACACTGAATATTCAAGTAGTCAAAATTTCTTTAACTAATAATTAAATTCAGGCTCTTTTTATTTAATTGTAAAAAACACATGGTGTAGGTGACTTCAAGCTTCCTGGTTCTCAGAAAATTATGTGAAGCTAGAGATACAAAAAATCAGGGTAAAATCCAAAGTGATTAATTTCGTGAACAAAAAAATCGTATCCTAATCATGAAATTATAAAGAGATTGAAAACCACAATATGTACAGGTGGTGAGACTGTCTCCTTTGCACTTTTCTAAGCCTACAGAGCCCAAAAGTAATCACACAAAAAAATCCCAGGAAAAATTTTACATTCATCACCTTTCTTTTTTAGCAAGGAGAGAGTTAGTGTGGATAGCTTTAGCTGGTTATATGCTGAAAAAACAACCTTGTTAGACTGGGAGAACGATCCCCACGGAACGTAACCTGGCAGAAGGCCAGAGGCCATAAGGAAAATTCTGAACCAGTTGCAGCAGAGCAGCAACCCAGAGTTAAGTATCAATTTTCAAAATAATTGAATCATTACTTAACACATGAAGCACTCAATAATACAATATTTTTTTCCCCTGGAATAAATTATAATAAGCATTAGAAATGAAGTCAGCAAACATTCTTTTTTGCCTACAGTTTTGAGTGAGTAGAATTTCTGGCAGGTACCCAAACAGGTCACCATGAGTAGGATAATGTGGCAATCTGTTATCATTAGCTCTGTTGGAAAGGTTCTGAACACACTAGAGAGAATTAAATGACCTGGAAAACTCAGTCTGTGGAAAAGTCTATTGTACTCATCTCCGTTATCTCCACCTCTATGCATCACTGGAACAGTGGAACAGTAAGATTTGCAGTGGTGACAAAGATAAAGGTCATTTTTCTGGTTTTCTTTTATCCAGTAAGAGCCGTTTAAGGATTGTCAAATTCTACACACAGAGAAAACGACTAATTTGTGTCAGGTCCTTCTACTTTGTCAGAATGTTAGACTGTTGATATCTTCACGTTTGAAAGGCATCGCAGATTTGTATTTTTGCAAATCACTGCTACTTTTATTCCTGTCCATCACTGTTACAACAGTCAGAATTTCAGATCATCTAAAATAACAATATACAAACCCCCCTATACAACCCATTTTAGGAATTGTTTTTCCTAACTAGTGCAATTTTTTCCATCTAAACTGGAAAGAAAAATTCTGAACAGGTCTATTAAATCTAATCACTATGCCAAGATCTATGGTAAAGATAGATACTATAAAGAGAATGACATGGCCTATTCAAAAATATACATGAGAGATTTCTATTGTTTATGTAAGCTTTGTTGTGTTGTTCTCCACTTATCTGAGTGATTAACTTAAAATGACTTTGACATGTGCCAGCTATTCTGATTTAACAGTTTTGTATGTAACCCTTATTCCTGAGAAATTCAACAAAAGATAAATCCACAGAAATGAACAAATAGAAATAGGGGAAATAGCAGAATCTCAGGGGGAAAAAAGAAAAAAAGCAGATATTTTGCATTTTGTGAAGGGAAAGATAAAAGTATTCCTTGACCTCAAAGACGAGAAAAAAATTCAGGGGACTCTAGGCATGGAAGCTTAGTGTTTTCCCTAAGTCTGCTTTATTTCACACTTCGTGCTTATTCAGCCTCTTCACTGAGAACATGGACTACCAAAGATATTGTTTTGAGGGTATATTCGTTGCCATTAAATAAGCAGCTCCTCCTTAAGCATAACATTATACAAAATTATCTTTCCTGTTTATGGAAGTTGTGCTGGTTTCAGCTGGGGTAGAGTTAATTTTCTTCACCGTGGCTAGTATAGGGCTGTGTTTTGGATTTGTGCTGAACACAGGGTTGATAATATAGAGCTGTTTTTATTATTGATTGTCAGAGACTCCACAGAGCCAATTTTCTGCTTTTCATACTGCCATACTGACATGGGAGTCTGGGAGAAGGCACAGTCAGGACAGGTGACCCAAACTGGACAAAGGGATATTCCATACCATATGAAATCATACTCAGCATTTAAAACTGTGGGGAAGGTGAAGGAAGTGGGGAACTTTTTGAGTGATGGTGGTTGCCTTTCCAAGGAAACATTATGCCTGATGGGGCCCTGCTCTCCTGGAGATTGCTAAAAAACTATCTGCCCATAAGAAGTAGTGAAATTAAGTCTGTTTTTATTTGGTTTTGTACATGGGTTTTGTTTTCCCTATTGAACTGTCTTCGTCTGAACTCGTGAGTTCTCTAGCTTTTACCCTTCTGATTCTCTCCCTAATCTTGCTGGTGGGGGAGTGAGAAAGCTGCTGCATGAGGCTTGGTTGCTGGGCGGGGTTAAACCATCATATACATGTATTAAAATACAGTGCAATTTGTGTTTCACTGGAAATTTATATTATCTTTTACATAGAAATTTCTATAAGTGAGAACTTTATCATTTATTAGGAATGAACTACATGGATTTAAGAAACAGACACAAGATTTAGTTCTGCTCTCTTGCAATAGAGGATGAAGCTAACATCAGGCACAAAGGCTGCCAGAACAGAAGTTTGTTATGTCACTTGGTATTATAGATTTATGTAGGAAGAATATCTACATAAGTGGTCCTAATTATTTATCAAAATTGGAATACCACAAGCCTCCAGTCTAAAGACTAAAAGAATTCTGATACAGTATACAAAATTATTTAGCCTAAAAATAGTTATTTTGAGAAACAGAAATCTGTGGAAAATTAAATGCTCAAACAAAATTATGGCTTAAACTTATCTTTTGTGTTCTTTGGTAAGAAAGAGAAAGAATAATTTTGCATTTATATCTTGAGAAAAGAACCTCTCTTCTCTCCTCCTATCACCCTGTGGTCCTCAAAGATATTGAGGAAGACACCTCTTAGATTTCAGAATGTATGCTTTGCATGCACTCAGAGCCAAAATCTTTTATATAAGAAATATCCCTCAATAAATCTGCTATTCTTATAAGGCTCGTACAGAAAAACAAACAAACAAAAAAAAAGATAAAATTCACCTGCCAATCTTTCCTATGCATTTAGTGGATACAATACATTTTCCAGAGCAAGAAAATGAGTTAAACTGTTTTGTATTTAAAATGACACTGTGAATCTACTCATATCAAGTTCACCGATTTTAATTCAGTTATGTCTGTTTGGAGGTCACTGCCTGTCTCATTCATTACAATGGCTCTCTGGTTTTCTGATATGATTCTCAATTAGTTGGGTAGGCAGGTAAAATACCTGACATCCAGCAACGCTTCCAAATATGAGCTGCCACAAATTACACTATAGCAAGCTCTTTATATTAACCCATTAATAAACCATAGTTTGAGGTTGAGAATAAAGACTCAAGTCAAAAATTAATTAGAGGTGTTCTGAACTACATGATCATAAGTCATTCAGCTATGAAATGACAGATCACACCAGTTAGCAGATAACCACAGATGTTCACTCCATCTTATTTTCATCTGTGGCTATATTCATGATAAATTTAAAGTGAATAACCATCATTCATCTGTATAATGAATATCAGATTCAAATTACTCATACCTGGAGCTGCTGTATAACAGTGGTTTGTATATCAACAGGTTCTTAATGAGCACACCACTTTTCTTGTTCAACTGCTTCATTAATACAGATTTGTATTTTTTCAAATACTCTAGCAAAGTATGTACTGAGTTACACAAAACACTTAATATAAGTTGGGAACAAACTTTGACTTCTAAAAGGGGACATTATCCTTGACTTTCACGAGGTTTGCCTTGTGATTGTGCTTTCAGATTCCTGCAACAAACCCACCATATTCAAGGACTAGACCAGGTCATACTGAAATACCTGAGAGGTTAGAAGTGCAGTATAGACTTTGTGTCTTGTCTGCAAAGATCTCCAGAGCTAACTATATGCCACTAAACATGCGACAAAAATGATTTTTAAAGAGCTATTCAGTGCATTCAGGTTAAGAGTATACTGCAGTGACTATTTAAAAACATTTACAAAGAGTGGTAGACACTTTCAAAACCATCCACTAACTCATTATGAGGAACACAACAATATTATCCATAAAACTAGATTTGTTTTTTTAATCTGTGTTCCATTTGTAAGTTTATTCAGTTTAAATTGCTGTTGAGAGCATCTCTGTTTGATTTGAACCTTATAAACTAATAAAGGTAAACAATAAAGTTCATAAACATGTCCCAAAAAGAGTTTAGTTTAAACATCCACTACCTCAACTCTCCAAATTGGCTGTAGGGAAGTTGTCTTTCAAAACAGAAATTATCTCCACAGAATAGGTCTTGTATGAGTGAAAACTGATGATGCTCAGGAGCTGAGGTGAATCAAAATGTAATAGGACTCCTCTTCAGTAATCTGTGGAGAAAAAAAAAGTTACATGTATGTGTAGAGCTGTATTTGAAGTCTTAGATCTCTCAAACCTTCTTCTGTGTAGACATATGTTCATTTGACTCTTTATGTTTCATTCCTTGAACTTTACATGACATGGCAGCGTTGGCTGGCTTTATGAATTTAATCTGAGATATCAGTCTTGCTCCAGAATTGAAACAGGATTCAAAAGTGCTTTGTTTTATGTTGTTCATAAGAGGATAAAAAAATGCTATTTCTTACAACAACGACAATAAAGCAAGAGAAATTAAAGGTTCCTTATTATCTGTCAGCCTTTAAAGAAAGGATAGTACTGGGAAAAATGGAAAAGTTACAACTTTACATTGTCAGCCTTTTATGTTTATGTATACTCATCTATAATGGGAGAAATACAAAAGAATTTCTGTTGTTGAATTTAAACTACCTCATGAGAATTTTTCTAAAGATGTTTTCTCATAGTATTATTTTTTTGGAGTGACCTTTTCCAGACAACATGCAATAACAATTTTGTTGATTGTTTCATTTTCAAAGTACTTATTTACTTATTATGCTAGAGGCATGTGCCACCGTTTAGCTTATTATCCTAAAAAAATACAGCATAAGATTTCCTTAAAATAATACTTGTTTCAACTACTCAATCAATAAATTAAACGAATAATGGAGAAATCACAACAGTTTTAAAAAACTTGAACAATTGTTAGCATCCTCAATTAGAAAAGCAAAGAAAAACTCCAACCTCACCCCCATAAAAAAAAAATCCCAAAAAATTACTGTTGTGATGTTACATGAGCTTTTGGATTAATTTTCACATGAAGGCCGAAAACCAGTCTTTATCCTGCAGAAGTCTTTATTAACTAAGCAGTTAACACAGTTATATCATCTTAAAGCTCTTCCTTTTTTCATTTTCTTGTACCCAATCTGAATTAGGTTCTCAAACACTTTTTCTTTTGACTTTCTCAATCTTTCATTCTGACTAAAGCAGTGAGGAGAATGTCTTCATGTTCTAAATTACTTTCTACTTTACCCATTTTCCTGGGAAACAGTCAGCAGCTAGGAAGTACATCTATTAAATAATTTTGGATGTAGTCAAACAGAAACAAACAAATAAATAAAAGTCAATTAAACGTCCTAGTCAGACCTGTCTATGTCATGGACAGGAATCATATTAGATGCCCAAAGTTCATCTTCCCAAAGCACTGTGGTAGAATTAACTACCAGTTTCATAGCTAATGCACTTGAGAGTTATGAACAATCTTCCCTCACTGTATTAGCCTTAGAGTTCCAACTAAAAATTTTACCTAGAAAGGCAATGAATTCAGGGGCTGGAGAGTGGCTTTAACTTACATTGCATATTAAAAAAAAAAAAAAAAATCAGCAAAAGGGAGAAATTCTGCTGCTGTTCTCATCAACCTTTTGTAGCCCAGCCTCATGGATAAGAATTTACCTAAGTGATATTACAGCTCTACCCCATACTACTTGAATGATTCAAAGCTACGTCTGCAGTCCAGTAGCCATTTAGATTTGTGAAGCAATGGAAAGCAGTAAATTTTGAAATGACCAAGAAACTATGTCCATTTCATTTTGCTTTTGCTTGTCTTTCTAGAGTACAATTTTCATTATGTAGTAGTAACAAGCAGTTTTTCTGTATATAATAAAATATTTATTACTCTAACAAACAACATAACATAGAGGAATATAGCTGTGGTGTGACAAAAGTGACCTTGAATGATGAGACACAATATGTAGTGTAGAGAGGGGCAGACACACAATGGAAAGAAATAGGACACAAGGACACATGGAGACCCAATGGCTATAAACAAAACACTAATGGACAGCAAATGAGGTAAAGAGCTGTCAAAATCAGTTTTACAGGCATCAAAGAGAACAAAGAACATCTAACTAACATATGTAAAGTGCACCATAATTAGTAATTCCAGAAGAAGCATGCACTTGAAAAACAGTAAACAAATATCAAGCTGTGAGCAAGTTGGCAACCATAGAAAAATGTCCCTATGTGAGTTTTAGATGAAAAGGAATAAAATATCCACATGAGTACCCATGAAGGACTAAGGATGTATTAACTAGCTGTACTCTCTCCCCATGACTAAGCCAATCTTCAGATCTAGGAGTTAGAAAATCAACCTTAATAGGACAAGAGTGCTAAATATCAAGAATATGTGTATGGAAATTTCTTCCGTGGTAGTACCATTTTTGTTATTTTTTATTTCTTTTTTTTTCCTGTAATAATAAGAAATGATCTAATAAATCTTCAAGTAGACAGGATTTAAATTATACTAACAATAAACTATTGAATTTACATACAAGATGAGTTTCTTTTCTGGCCATAAAAATATCTTGAGCATAAAAATTTCACTTTTTCACAGCACCTTTTGAAACTAATTCCTAGATATTATTAGGATAATCAATCATTTGCCTGCAAAATTTACAACCACACCTGAGAAAGGAAGATATTCCCCTAAGAATTATGTCATCCTGTAGTTTTTCATATATATGTGTATATATATATGTTAGGGTTTATATTTTTTAGTGGAAATTAGAAACAAAGGTATAAATTGTCTTTTGTAATATTGCCAAATCCCTTACCTTAAGTATAGTTTGAAATTAACTTTTTTGTTTCTTCAAGTTTCTTTCTCTTGCATAAATTACATAGGTATATATCCATGATCTGGATGTGTATAATATAAGCTATTACTCTGTTTATCCATAAACAAAGGTAATATCTTATTTTTTATTTAAGTTTTAGGCTGATTTAACATGAAGGAACAGAAATTATTCATCTGGGTTTTCACTACTAATGGTCACAGATTTAATTTTTAAAAAATAATTTTTAAAATAAAAATAAATCTGTATTATTTGCAATTTTGAACTGAATGTTAAAAAATAATTGTGAAAAGAGTTTGCACTTTAACATGGAATTATGATGCACTAAAAGGAAAATAATCACAACTTATTCAAACAATTTATAAAATACAAACATCTACAGATCACTGAATTCCACAGAAGGTAGGTTGAACATTAGGTTTCAGTAACTGGAAGAAACAATAAATCACATCTTTTACAGCCCATTACACCCAAAGGTCTAGAACCTTTCTATGGCTATTTGTAAGCCTCAGAGTACTCCTACTGCAGAGTCTTATACTTTCCAACGTTCTGTGACTAATAGATGCAATACTACAGAGCGAACAGGAAATTAGAGTGGAGAGAGATGTAAAATCAGTATCCTCACAAAGGCTATGCAGGAGGAATGTGAAGAATAGCTCACTGTAGGGCTATACCATCTCCCAGTGAACCTCAGACAAGACAGATTACATTCTCATTAATGACCATTTAAGAATCAGTGGATTTTTATATGTTAGAAAGGGGAAGCAGTTATAAAGCTATTAAATATTGTGGAAGGGCAAGGTAGGAGAGCCAAATATAGAGGTAATAGATTTGGGGAGACATCTGATTGAGACCTGTTGTAGTTAGCTATAGAGTTATATAGAGTTTTCTCCTGCTTTTGACCTCCCACAGGAAAGTTATGCCCTGCTAAAATTTCATTCTGTGATGAAGGTAAATCCTTCATTTTTTCATTAAAATATCCTAGCAATTGACTTACCCCTCTACATTTATTAAACAAATCTACTGTTTCTGATGTACCATGGTTCAGAAAAATAGTTACCTTTTGATCACCTATCTATTCAGCAATTCCACTTTTTTTTTGAAGCAGCCAAATCAGACCTTCCTCCCACATAGTTTAGCCTCTTTCCCACTATGTCAAATGGGCTCAAAGTCCCTAGCTACTTCAAAAACCTATCATGACAACATCAGCTGTGTGGAAGAAAGAAGCTTCTCTAAGAAGTGTAATACCTCCTACACTGAAGTAGGGGAAATTCCAGGTATCCTTAGACAGATAAAGGGGGTCTCACTATCTGTGTCTGTACTACAGGCAAGAGGTTCTTCCTGTGCAACCAGGCTACCTGGTGACTGCAAGGTAGATAGCAGTGTCCTCAGCAAGCAGAGATTTCATTAAGATCAAAGACAACTGTGTTCGTAAATGTCCTCTGGGAGGCCTCGTACTGTATGTTACACTGAAGAATATGTTGCTGTAAAAAAACCCAAGTATTCCCACTGTGTATGGGTGTTTTAGCCCTGCTTTTAAATTCTTAGTGAAATGTTTTGCATTCAGGATATTTTTCTTCCACTTTTCTGCTTCAGTTTATTTCTGGTACTGTACAGTCTTCACAGATTACACAGAGCATATGTATACATCTTAATGGCAGGAAATTCCTCCTCAGACACCTTATCAAGTGTACTGGTCATTACTGGTCATATTTCAGCCCAAGCCCTTTTAAAGATAAGATAATTTGAAACAGAGCTTAAACACTCCATGAGTTAACAATTTTCCCCATATCATATTATCCTTTAATTTCAGCTTTGAAATTATCAAAATTTATAAGAATAAAACATATGACACATACCTTAATGGAACACAGGCAAGGATTGTTACTAGTTTATTCGGCAGTGTTAAAGCATTTCTGTACTTCTGTGATGGGCAATAGTTTGGCCAGCTCCAGGGAAACTGAATCTAATTCTGAACTTAAATTAAGAAGGAAATCATTCCACTCAGAAACTAAAAGTCAAGTCCTTCAGTGACAAGTGAGTGGCAAGTGATGATCCTCTTCCCTGTCTTTCAGGGACTTGACTAGTAGGAAAAATTTTATAAAGCCTCCGAATCTAGGAATTTGTTTCAAATATATGAATATAGTCTGGAGCTCAATATTTTCAAACAAATAATTTCATAATAAATATGTAACAAAAGGTCCATCTTTAAAGGATGTCTCGATATTCACAATTATTTTTGTACTGCCTACTGACATATACCTTCCATCTACAGGCTTCATAAAGAGGAAGACATTATGCCAGAATAGTCCTTCTTCCCCCACTTGCATTATAATAACAATAATAATGATGTCTGTAATATCTGTAACACCTAGCACTGGTGTTGTCTGCAGGGTATCATGATTTTTTTGCAATAGAAGTAAATGTTCATTTTCTAGAAGGAAAACTATGGAGATATGAACTGGCAAGTGAAAAGTCACCAGCAGCCAGTGTCAATAAAGATGAAGGTTTTAGTGAGCATTTCCAGTAAATCATAAAGTTCAGTAGTGGAAGAACTCAATTGCTTAGATACAGATTTTTAAAGAAAAAAATTCGATGGCAGGAGACAATTCTTGGCCTTTACATGAAACTTTGAGGACACATGTTCAGATCCAAAAGAAGATAATTTGCAGATGTTTGTAAGTGGTATAACATTTAGATCTTGTTTCCTGTTTCTCTAGCATCAGGGGAGATGCCTGTAGAAGATGAACAACACAGTGCTACATATCTTAGTTTGGCATTTTACTATAAGTCATAAATAATACTAAAACTTTTTGATATGAGGAGCCAAGTTTAAAAACAGGTAAAGTGCTATCAAAAGAAAATTCCTGCAGGTCTGGGAGCTGTGAGCCTGGAAACTGGGCCTTGGGACCAGAAACATCCTTAAAAACTACAGCTGACCTCTTCAAAGCACAACGGAACCTAGAAACAGGTATCCTGAGATATCATCAGTAAGTGCAAAACTCAAGAAACTATAATGACAATCTGAAAAAGTGGAAGCTGTTCAGGAAAATAAATTTGGGCTGAAAGAAAAAAACATCATCACCTTCTGGCTGTTCCAGATGAAGAATAGACATTAACAGCATCTGTTGGCTGCTCAAAATGGTGTGTCCTGTGCCCTGTTATGCCTCTACAATATAAAAAAGAATTTTCATCCAAAATGAAGCCTCTCTCTCTGAGAACTGCACATTCTCCACATACTTTTACTTTTCTAAACAAATTGAATTTTGCAAAAACTTTCTGTGAGATCTTGGACTCCCGTTGGGAACGCCTGACAGACTCTGGACTCCATGACGTCAATAATTTCTGAAGTGAGACTGCCTCTTATTGGTCCCCAATTTGAGTTCACTTTTGGAGTTGGTTCAGTCTGTCTTTTATACCTCTGAGATGGTTTGGTCTCTCTTGGTGACTGGTCCTACCCTTTGGGATGGTTTGGCCCTTCCTGAAATCTAATTCACTTAACACTGGTATTTTATATACATAGAAGTCATCTATTGTAAGCATATCTGTAGTTATATTGGTGAGAAGTTCCTTCACTAATGATAAATTCACAGTAACATAAATAGCAATTGTTTGTTGCTATGTGATTGACTGTTGCTACCACTGACTGCTGCCATACTATTGATTGATACTAAATTATTGATTGTTAATAATAATTTTTAATTGTACATGTATATATTCACTTTATTAATCCTTTTTATACTTGCCAGTGAAAATATTTGTGGTAGTATTCTTGCTAGTGGTGTTATTTGAAGCATTTTTGATACTCTTTAATAACATAGAGAAATTTTGAGGAAAAAACCTCCATCTCCTTGCGTATTACAGAATCCTACAAATCAACTGTGACAACCTCTGTACACACACAGGTTGGGTAACCCTGGATTACCCAGGTCCTGGCACTTTGTTATGGAGTTTAATATCACCTTTTTTTCATGCATATTGTCTTATAGTGCAATCTCCTCCAAGTGCTCTGTCATGCAATTAGACTTGTTCCAGCACAGTAAAGCATAGGTACTTTGACAGGGAAAGAAAACTATGAATGAGTTCATTGCTCAAACCTGTTATCAAATTCCACTCCAACTGAATCTTCATGCTCACAGATTGGGCCATGTTACTGGACCTTTCTACCAGACATGATTCTGCTGGCACTGCTGCTGCTTCACTGTTAGTCAAATAATACCCTTTGGAAACCAGCCCACTGTCATTGTTGGTTGCCAGTGCAAGTAACCATCTCATGGTAAACTCCTCTGAGCTCAAATTCTGTCATATCTGTTAGCTCAGATTCCTTTTAATTGTGGCAAAATGCTTGTTTTCAAGTCTACATAATGGGATGCTTTCTTTCACCTTTGTTATCACAGATTTTTTCAAGGATATATGTCACTTTCTAGAAGGAAAGACAGAATTACACTAAGGAGTTTTTTTGACTCATAATACACCCAATAATATGGATCAGTGTGCAGTGAAGACTGACTTGAATCTTGTTTTTGAGAAGACCTGGCGAATAGCCACAATCTAGCAAAGTGAGTCCAAGTTTCAGCTGGGTTATTTCCCTCTGGACTTTTTTATAATGCTTCTAATACCTGCAACTTAATAATACTAACGTGGTTGAGTAGATGTCTCATTATATAATAGAAGCAATCCTAAAATGTTTTATAAACATTTCCAATAAACAGCCTTGTGAAGAGTATGATTTTCTATTTGCAGATTGGGAAATCAAGAAAAGCTATTTTTCAAGGAAGCATTTAAAAAAAAATAAAAGCTTGAAATCACCTTGGGTTTTAAGATCTTAACTTTGAAATGCTTTAATATTATCCTAATTGTTGAATATGTCAAGTACCTGCAGCTCTCACCACCCTTAACTGCTGTTCTCTGTATTGAGCACTTCTCAGAGCAAAACTGTGGTAGGTAACAAAAGGAAGACACCCAAACTTCGTGCAGATACTTGCAAATTTGGACCTCCTAAGTAATTTGCATGAAGTCAAACAATGAATCACTATCTAAACAGTAAAAGAAATTAAGTCTCCTGCATGTCACTGTACTTTACTTTGAAAACACGTTGCTTCTCAGACAGCAGAGTTCCTTCCATTAGAGAAGAGTGACCTATTAAAGCTGCAAGGAAAATAACATTATTTAATAAGTCACTACAAGGGAATAGGTAATGCAAGAGTAAAGGTCGGAAAATACACAGTGCCTGCAACTAAAAAACAGTAAGGACAGAAGATAATTGAACTATTCTCTCATCCGGACAATGTTACTGAGATGCAGCATCATGATAACTGCAGAGTGAGAAGGGCTTAGTGGATAAATAGTGGTCTCAGTGCCTTATTGTTATTCAGAGCATTTTCTATCCAAGTTATGGGGAAAGTATGTTACACTGGGAAATGACTCATAGATACCACAACTGTGTGCAAATTAAATACGGGTGGAGTAAAAAAGATAAAAACCATCTAAATATTTTAGGGTTAGTCATATGAGAAGAGTACATTTCTCTGTTTACAAAGGGGATGGTCAGGGGGCAGATATGTACTTTGAATTCTTTAAACATATGAAAATTCCTTTCTAAAATATCAGTTTAGTTAAAGCCATGTTGAAATTGTGATAGATAAACTATTCTGGTTTGGAACAGATCCCAGATTTAGAACTATTAAGGGATGAATACTGAAGACATTAATTTGTACTGGTAATGTTACTGCAACATACAGAAGTGTCTGCTCACTGGCATTCCTTTTATTGTTTAACGTGAGCCCAAAGACTGGGCTAAAGATTGAAGTCCTCTGCATCACCCTGAGATTATTAAGTGCCAAAGTTGTCCTCTTGCTCCCTTTCCCACATTCCCCTATGTCTCAAATCCCAGTTAGTTTGCAGCTAGTGCTGCAACTGCAACTGTCTATCACAGAGAACCCATTAGATCTTTGTTTCTTCTCATTCCTGGAGGTCTGAATACCTTCCTTTCTGCCTTCCTTCCCTTCCTCCATTTCTCCTTCCCTTGCTTCTCTCCGTTAACCTTAGAAGTTTACTTCTGATAGAGGCTAAAGTAAAATGGGGGGGGGACGCTGCTACATCTGGGAAGAATTCTTTATACATTCAGATGAAAGGGCATGGCTTAACCAATCACAGGCCAATATCTCTATGTGTTTCTCATGCTTTATTCTTTTTTTATTTTAATATCTCAGTGGTTTCCAAATCGATAATACTCTTCCTACTAGTGTTGGAACATTCTTGAATATTCAGTTTTGCTTTGGTAAGTTATTGAAAATGTCATCGTCTTACTGGTGCATGAAGAAATATTATCAAGTAAGATCTCTCCAGCTTATCTTGTGACACAAGTCATAACAATATTTATAATATCAGTCTTCTAAGAACATACAGCCTACTCAGGGAACTACAAACTGATCAGCCATACCTGTCTGGGAGGGTTATGGAACAGCTAATGCTGGATACTATTTCCAGACATATGAAAGACAAGAAATTCATCAGGAATAGTCAGCATAGCTTCCCCAAAGGGATGTCATACTTGACCAGCTTGATAAACTTCTATGATGAAATTACTAACCTTGTAGAAGGGAGTAGAATGGTGGGTATTTTCTACCTGGACTTCAGTAAAACCTTTCACACTGTGTGTCATAAGATCCTCATAGATAAACTGCTGATGTATGGGCTGGATGAGAAGATGTCGAGGTGAACTGAACACTAACAGGATGGTTGTGCCCAGACAGTGGTGATTGGTGGTGGAATATTTCATTTGAGGCCAGAAACTGGTGGTATACCCCGGAGGTCAATACTGTGTGCAGTCCATTTTAATGTTTTCATTAATGATTTGTATGATGGTATTCTCAGTAAGTTTGCAAATGACACAATCCCAGAAGGAGTGGCTGTTACACCAGAGGGTTGTGTTGCCATACAGAAGGACTAAGACAGGCTGGAGAAATGAGGTCAGAACCTCATGAAGATCAACAAGGAGAAGTGCAAAGTCCTGCATCAATATAAACTGGGAGCCACCCAACTGAAAAAATAGTTCTGAAGAAAAGAACCTGGAGGACATCCCACAAAGAAGGCCAACAGTGTCCTGGACTGCATTAGGCAAACTATTGCCAAGTGGTAGCAGGAGGTGATCCTACCCCTCTACTCAGCCCTGGTGAGGCCACAGTTGAAGGATTGTGTCCAGTTCTGGGATACACAGTGCAAGAAAGACATGGACATACTGGAGAGAGTCCACAAAAATGCCATGATGAAGGAACTTTCTTTCAACGAGAAAAGGCTGGGAGATCTGAGACTATTTAGCCTAGAGAAGAGAGGGTTCAGGAAGGATTTTATTAATGTATAAAAATATCTGATTAAAGCATACCAGGAGGATGGAACCAGGCTCTTTTCTCTCTTAACATGAGGAAAATATTTTTTACTGTGAGGTTGACTAAGCAGTAGAACAGGTTGCCCAGAGAGGTTGTGGAGTCTTCTACCTTGCAGAAATTCAGAAGTCATCAGTACATGGTCCTGGCCAACCAAGTCTAGGTGGCCCAGAGATCCTCTCCAACTCAAGTACTCTGTGATTATTTAATTCTGTGATTATTTATTTAGAAGTAACCTATGCTACGTTACTTTCTTCAAATACACACATTCACAAAATTAAAACTGATAGCAAAATATTTCTTTCATTTTTGAACCAATTTCTGTGTTAACAGTTAAAAAAAAAGAAAGTGTGATTAAAATGCCAAGTTTTTAGTCTAAATTGAGTAATCCATACCATCTAGTCTTAAGAACGTCAGTGTAATGATTTACCCCAATATGCAGCTAAGCTCCACACAGCTGCTTGCTCACGCCCCTCCCAGTGGGATGAGGGAGAGAATTGAAGGGTAGAAGTCAGGAAAATAATGAGTTGAGGTAAAGGCAGTTTAATAGGTAAAGCAAAAGCTGTGCACACAAGCAAAGCAAAACAAGGAATTTATTCACCACTTCCCATGGGCAGGCAGGTGTTCAACCATCTCAAGGAAGCAGGGCTCCACCATGCTTAATGGTGACTCGGGAAGGTAAACCCCATCTCTCTGACTGTCTTCCCCTCCCTCTTTCTTCCCCCAGCTTTATATGCCTAGCATGATGCCATATGGTCTGGAATATCCCTATGGTGAATTGAGGTCAGCTGTCCCAGTTGTGTCCCCTCCTGAGTCTTTGTGCACCCCCAGCCTCCTCACTGGCAAAACAGTACAAGAAGCAGAAAAATCTTTGACTCTGTGTTAGCACTGCCCAGCAGTAAGTAAAATATTCCTGTGTTATCAACACTATTTTCACCACAGATACAAAATATAATGTAGTGCTGGCTACAATGAAGAAAATTAATTCTATCCCAACCCCAAAACAGTACCGACAGCCCAGCATAGTTTTTTAGGCTTCCCTATGATTAACAAAGACAAAGTAGGGAGCAATTTACATTAGAAACTCATTCAGCAGAGTATGACAAGATCAGTATATCAGAGTTAAATGAGTTCCCTTAATAATTATAAGTAGTTACATATTACCCGTGGAGTTTACTATGGAGTAGGTTCATCTGTACTGAACATTCATAGAATCATAGAATGATTTGGACTGAAAGTGACTTTAAAGATCATCTAGTTCTGCCCCCCTTGCCATGGGCAGGAATTTCAGTCACTAGATCAGGTTGCTCAGAACTCCATCCAGCCTGGCCTTGAACACTTCCAGGGATGAAGCATCTACCAGCTCTCTGGGTAACCTGTTCATTTGTTTCACCACCTTCTGAGTAAAGAAGCTTCCTAAGAGCTAATCTAAACCTACCCTTTTTCAGTATAAAACTACTTTCAGGAGCTGGAGAGCCTTTCCTGCACTTCTAGAGAGGAATTTCCCATTTTATGTCCTTGAAATCTGTTTTGTATGTATCAAAACCACACTGTAAATCAAATATAGACACAGAGCAGAAGGAAGGTCAACGTATTTGCATCAAAACTGCATTAGTCCTCTGAATCAAAATGTTGATGTGTTCCCTTCCTGCCTGCCTTCCTTCCTTCCTCTTCCCTTTGTTTTCCATTTTCCCTCTTACTTTTCCCTTCCCCTCTCCTCTTCTCAACAGGGGACCTCTCACTATTGATTGACATTTCCCAAGGAAGAGGATTATCTTCTGAGTAGCTGAGCTGCCAACATGGAACACTATATTGTGTTTAACAATTATCATCAATATTTATAACACTTTCATGTGCAACAAATTGAGTCATTAGCAGACAGGAATGAAAAGTTCACATATTTTTTGAAAGAAATGAAGCAGCAGCAGCAGGTCATCTCAAAATTTGAGTTGAATCCTTTTTGAAAGGACTTTTGTCTTTAACCAGTTTCTCATTTTTGAATGACAGACTCACTTGCTTTTTAAAATGTCATCCTGTTACTCTAGATACAGAAATACAAAATTATCAAAATTTTTATTTTACCTTTGATAAGGAAGGAGAATGGAGAAATAAGTCAGATTTTGTTTTGAATGTGTTTGAGAGTAAAGTGGGGGAATTAACTTTTCATGTACTTGATTATTGTTCTTGGGCAATTTTCGACTGAAATTTGGCGTGAGAACATTGAAGAAAATACTGCAGAAAGAAATTTTATGAAAATACTGTTAAATATGTAATAATTAAAATTTTATGTAAATAATATAAATATTTGTAACACATTAATTTCAGCATGTAAAACTGGAATGCAAGTGCCCTTAGGCAAAGTTTTTGGAAGCCACCTTAGCAAATTACTGTTCCATATATGCATACTTGTCCTTAATTTTCAAAAGATATTGATCTCTCATTGTTGCATAGAATGAGCACACATTTCTTTTTCTTGTATGTAAATGAAGGAATTTGTTATGAAAAAATAAAATCATTTCAATTCATGTTGTCAACAGATAATATAATTTACAAAGGGAGCAGATATAGAAGTTTTTTAGGTATGTGCTCATGCAGGTACAAAACTGAAAAAAACCTTATAGCTATTTCTCAACTGAAAATTAGTAATAGCAAACCAAAGGAAAAATTTATAATAAGGGATTTTCTGTACAAGTCTTTCTACAAGCTTCAGAATAACCATTAATCACCAGAAAAAATGAACCTGATTTTGTGAACACTTTTCATCTGAACAAATGTATCCATGACTCTTTGTATTAATGAGTATTATTCTAAAATCATTATTGCTTGAATAAATATGCTATTTGTTATCGCAAACAAAAACCTCACAGTATTGTATGAATTCTCAGTATTGTAACAACCAGTATATACACTATAGTATTATTCAGGTTACAAAGTAGCTAACAACAGCTGATTCTGTGTTCACAAAGGGGTGACCTCTTTCTTGTCTTAAGAAAACATTTTGATTATGAATTTTAGCAAATAACAACAATTTAACATGCACATATGAAGTTAAATGGAAGCAGTCAGGAATTTCAAATACATTCTAAAATGAGAATTGATTTTGGTACTCCTTTCAAAGCAATCTAAATTTTGTACTGCTCTCTTCTATTAACCCTGCCTGAATTAAGATCTTTTAATTAGACAGGAGTTGAAGCAGTGTTAGGACTGTCTTTGGGTGGAATATAACACAAATGGATGAAAACATGACTTGCTCAAAGTTAGCTCCATAAATCTGTATTAAGATTACTGTGACCTTTGTAATGTTTGAAGAATTGTTTTTTCTATCCTACCTGTAGAGTTAGTATTATATATAGTTGTGTAAATAGAACTAACTAATTTAGGTATGATTTATTTTCAGTTTTGGATTTGTAACTGTGGATCGAACTGAGAAACTGTAAAATTTGAGGCATGGATCTTGTTTTGACCAAGCCAGTTCTAATTTGAAAGCAGGCTTGTTTTGTCTTGTCACATATATTGATTATCTTTCACCCTGTCAATTGTCATATGAAATTCTCTGAATTCATACCAATTCTCCTTCCTTAGATTCGTTGGGGGGAGAGGTGTTAAATACATACAGTAGCATAAAACTCTTTCTTGTTTTAAAGAAATATGCATTATATATTCAATATTTTGTTTTTTCCTCTTTCAGAATGTCTTCTGATTATTTGATTGTTAGGTAATAGTTTTCATAATTAATGACAGAATACTAAGAACATGAGATGAAATTTTACATGTCTATACATTTTTAATAACATTTTTATATTTAGACAGTAATTGTAACATTGCATTCAACTGGTTATTACTTATATATTTTTGATTTTGAAAGTCAAAAGTAAAGAAAAAGAACCTAAAATCTTTTAAATTTTGACCCCTCAGTCACAGTCAATCATGGTGAACACTTAGTTTCTCTTTTCTCTCATTAACTAAGTAGAAGGATGGTTTGTAATATGTGCTACATATTTTTTCAGTGCTGTCTCAAAACATTTCAGAAAAAAAGGGTAAGTCTTCAAAAACTAATTTTCCAGTTATCCAAAAGAAACAGAATTGATGATTTTTATGAGAGATTTTAAAAATTAATATACACTTGAAGATGGTGACAGCCTGTCATGATGACAGGTCTATCACCACTGAAGGAATCAATAGTAGGATCCTTTTTAGTCTCTAAATGGAAACGCTCTTAGAGCAGGCTCAATTTCTATATGCTGACAGCTCAATGTATATGCTGGAACATAAATGGTGAGGTTTAAGTCCATGGAAAACATAAAATTTAAATAAAAAAAAATCCCTTTTGATTTCCAAGAAATTATAGAAACTTTAACTAAGTTCAGTTTTTCAGTTAGGTGGAATCTTAATACTCGTAATACTTATGTTCTTCTATTTTCTTGAAACTTTGCAAAACTTTGCCTATGGCAGTAAATGTGCTAGTTTGCAGGTCAAAGGAATTTGCAAAGACAAAGAAAATGCTAGTAGAAGCAGAAAGTAACAGTGTTTAAAACTGTGAACTGTGAAAACCTAAATATAGTCCCAGTGCATTTCTGTAGTAATGCTAACCCTTAGAGCAAACCAGATATATTTCTTGCATGCTTTTATATAGGTATCTACCTATTCATATACCTATCCTCTCTCTCTCTTTTTCTTTATCTCTCAAATATTCATTGCATAATAAAATGAATGTGATGTAAAAGTTTTTGTGGAGTCAGTTAATGAACTGATTCATAAGGAACTTTAATTCCTTTTAATATTTTCAGAAATTACCTAGAATTCCACTATATGTCTTTTCAGACAAAAATGCTGTTGGGGAAAGTTTGAAGATATTCTTATAAACTGAATAATATTGTAAAACAATGTGATGAAAATAACACTTCTGAAATATTTGAAACAGAAACATTCTACTAAATTATGAAACAAAGATATTTCAGTGTAATTCCTACTAAAGCTATGCCAAGTAACGCTGAACTTTGAAATGCAAATGAAAAGTTTTGGAAAGCAAAGCCCTTGGGGTAAGAATTACATCTTAAATTTCCTGTTCTGTCAAGGAGGACCTGTGTGACCTCAGGTAAATCAAAACAGGGTTGATACCTATGGACCTGTCCTCTCCAGCTAGACTATTGAATCAGAAAGCACAATACTCACATGTGATGGCAGCATGTTGAGTCTTCAGACTTCAAGACTCATTCTATTAATACCTGGTGTTTTCTATTAATTCCTAAATTGGAACTGTATAGCTTTGAGAAGCTGGTTAGTCCTTATTTGAATAGGACACTGGAGAAGATGATCTCTCTTTAATTCCAATTTTTTACATGACTCTTTACTAAACATCCCTATGGCTCTTTTCCCTACTTGTGTTTTCTCTGTAAATTTGAGCAACAATTTTGCTGAGCCAACAGCTGAGTTTTACTGGGTTTCCAATTACAGCCATTCGTATTGGCATATTTAGGGAATGAATCTGTAGTGTTTCAAGATACGTGGGAAAAAATTTTTCTTGAGTTTTAGGTAACTCAGTCTTTTGGTCTCTCAGATATGCATGCTTTGGTCAACAGCTCTGAGCATCATTTGCATGTTTTAACTCATGTTAGTTTACAAGGAAGTGAATAGAGGAATATCAACAATCACTAGTCCTTGAATGATAAAGCAGAGGATGAAATGGGTGCATTTGTTCAAAAATATATTCTGATTTTGAGTCCCAAAAATTAATTGCAAATAAGGTCAGGAAATGAAAGTGAAAAAAAACCTAATAAAATGCCTTCTTAAATTTTTAGATTAAGGCAAAATAGAAGGACACCAGCTTCCATATACAGTGGAATGTTAGTGACTATCTGATTCAAGTTTGAAGAGTAATTAAATTTAGTGTACATATCTCCAGTATCTCTGAACACTTCATATTATTTTTAATGTATGTGGAAAGATCCCTTTTACTTGCCATGAAAAATATGACAGTGTGACATTTTCTTTAATTACAAATTCTGATATGTTTAATAGCACAAATTTGGCCTCCAGCTTGACAGTTCTGTCTCTTGGAATCAATGATTAGACTTGAGGGCACCAGCTTGGTCATCCAGATCAATATTAGAAAAAATACATCTTGTCAAGACCTCTTGGCCCCTTATTGATTCAAATACTGCAAAGAATTTAATAATGACATTACAGCTGTTGACCAACAAACAGAAGCTTCTTTCATTGATTTCAGAAGGGGTAGATGAATAACACAGAAACACCATTATCCTAGACACTGTAGGAAGACTTGTTGCAGAACTTCCAAAACGGGCATCTGGGTGGTGGGGTGGTTGCGTGAAAGAACTTTCAGGTGGACTAAATTGAATTCATGTTTGAAGGAATGCAAATTGCTGAACCTGATTCAAGAGAAGGATTTTTATATTCCATTAAAAAAGTATGCCTCGTTTTGTCAACCTGGGCAAAACCCCATAGTTTTTCTTGGTCTATATGAAGGTAGTCTTGTTGTGAAAGTGGTTCTCTTCCACTTATTTATCCCAATGCAATACAATTTAAAAAAGGAAGATACTTTTAAAAAAACCCTATTTTTCTCAGTAACCTTGTAATGCCTCCTCCTAGAACTGAAAATGTCAGATACCATCCCAAAATTGTAGTTTTAAACAAATAAATCCCGTCATTTACTCCTACTCATTGGGAAATTTAAAACATCATTTTTGAACCTTTTGTAAATAACAAAAAATTTTACAAAGCCTAGAAATGTCTGAGCTGTTCTTTTAGTGCTTCAGAAAAAGCTTGGAAAAAAATTTCCTCTGGATCAGAGAGAACCTCAAAAAACCCAGAAATGTCTCTAAGGATCTATTTTCATTTGGAATTATTCTTTAGGTTTTATTATAAGAGTTTAAGAGGAATTAGTTAACACAGCGGTGAGTAGTTTTTCTCCAACTTCATTTCCCTTATGCTATGGCAAACTGAACTTATTAAAGGCTTGGAAATACTTTGCTAATATTTTTAAGTGATTAATATATATAATACTTTAATTTTGTAATTGTAATGGTTGAAAATAGAAGAACATACTGTGTTATAAAATAATGGAAAATAATGATATTTACTGGAACTTGCTATGATATGTGAAAAATTCTGCACCAAAAAAAGAGATAAGGAGAGGAGTAGAAGAAAAAGAGAGGTGAATTTCCCCTGGTCTCCTCCAGAGACCAAAATATTGACAGCATCAGAATTTATGGAGGGATACATGTTGTGTAGTCCTGTCAGTCCTTACACGCAGACTACAATCAGCAGAGGAAGTTTCTGCAAGCTCTTCAATGCTCTAATCAGAAGTATGGACTCAATCTAATGCTGGGACACACACACCTTTACTCTCAAAGTACCCATAATCCTACCAACAGTTTAGAAGCAGCCTCTGTACACTTTCAACTCCATACTGAAGTTGGTTTTGCCTTATCTATTTTTTATTATACCACTTTTTCATTATGCTGACAAGGTACAGAAATACAGCTGTATGGTTGTTGACTGTTTATATTATTCTAGCATTTACTTTTTTCAGTAAGCTGTATTCTTTTACCGGAACTCAGAGTCGTATGTATTATGAACAGCAATTTGTGTTTTAGTTTAGCCACAGAGAATTGAGATACTACTGGGACACCTGGTTCAATGTAGCCTAATATTACTGAATTTTTTTTTCATAATAAAAGGACAAATTGTAAGAATCTGTCTTTCACTCTGTTTCTTTCGGTTGCACCTGAAAAAAGCAGCAGCATTTTCCAGGTAACTATTGAATTTGACACGTAAAAGTCCCTGATGAGTCAATTATCTTCAAGTGGAATTTGCTACTTGCTTTGCTACAGGAGACTGTCAATTCAAGGTCTTCGCTCACCTCTCTCTCTACCTTCTATGCCTATTACTCTTTTAAAATGCATTATTATTGCCTCGTACCTGTAGGGCAAAACAGCTGTCAGGCCTTCGTTATACTGATCATTATCCAATCCAGCAACTATGGCACTTGATTAACAATTTATTCAGTAGAAGTGCTGGCCTAAACAGCACTGCATTCCCCTCCTCCTTCTCTGCCACAGCCCTTGGATGCTCATCCGGGGATCCATTCTGATCACTTGAACATTACCAGTGCATGTACTGGGCAAATTTAAGATCAATTCTGGCTCAAAAAAACCCAATAGACATTCCTACCAAGTATGGAATGATATTCTGCTACTTCTTGCCACTGACTGTGTAAGTTTTAGGATAAGGCAAAGGAAGTAGGATAAAATGCTACCCTGACCCTCTTTTTCCTCTCTTCTATGTGTAACAACATGACTGGGAACATGTAGATTATGTTCTGATCTTGTTTGATAGACCTTATTTCTGCCTGCAGTTTAAACCTGAAGTTAACTTCCCTCTTTTTAATTCCTGTTATCCTGTACATTTTTCAAGGTAAGTATAAAGTTTTGTTGCTTGGATACTATTCTCCATTTCTTCTTTGTTAGTCACTTGTCTGTTTTCCAGAAGATAACTCACTTTGTAAGTCAGGTGTCTTTTTCTCATCAGCTCTCACCTTTCTTCAGTAGCCCAGTTCTTTCCTTACCCAACAAGTTTGCCTCTCTGCCTTTTATGTAATTCAGCTAGTTATGACAAAGAAGAAAAATAAGATGATTTTCAGGCAGCAATGTAAGTGTCACTTCAGCATCAAGTAAGAAGAAACAATGCAGGAGTTAAAATGAACAAAAAATGAAGACCAAATCTAGAGAGAAAACATTTGGAGATACTTGAATCTTGATTTTTCTTTCACAACTTACTGTCTCTCATTTATTACTTACAGCATATGGCAGATCAATGAGAAGTCATATGACTTAAATACTGTGGCTAAATTACAAGTAATGTATAGGTCAGAAGTAATAATTATAAAAAAACTACTCAAGGTTGATAAATGTTCGTAAATAATTAATTTGGTATGTTTTGAGAGAAGCTGAAACTAAGATGAAGAGATGAATTTAGGAAAAGAAAAATGTACATTAACTATTAGGGAAGATATTTTTCCAAGAATTAATTATCCATTATCAACTTATCAGTATCTACTGGGAAGTTAAGGATGCTGCTTCTTTGAGACATTTACATTTTCCTGGGAAGAAGTATAAAACAGTATATATAATTATGTTACAGTTATAGTTCAATCAATCAAAAACCCTAAAAAATTAAATACTTATTCTAGTGAATTTAAGCATGACATTCTGAACGCCACAGACCCCAGGAAGAAATTTAGAAAATATTTTACAAATATATCAGTGAATATGTGCTAATAAACATCCTCTGAAATACTGGTTAATATTAACAGGTGAGGACTAACATAAGAAAATCCCTGGGAATGCTAATACATATTTAATCACCATTACTTTTGTAATGGGTACTAATTAGTCTTCAAAATGGTTGATTATTTGTTAGAAAAGCCATCTGTATCCCATTAAACACCATTTCATTGCAACCAATAAAAGTCCACAGATTTTGTACTGACTTGGCAGTTTGGACTTGTCTGTCTGATTTTGGCTAAGCTCATTTTATCTTGTTTTAGCTATGACAACAATTTTCAAGTAGTCAGGTGACTATTGTTCGATTTTTTTAATTGTGAAAATCCCATACCAAAAAGCCATAACAAACCCATGTCATGAATGAATAACAAACACTAGCCCAGGGAAACATAATTAAATTGATGTTAATCAGTGCTGGGGAAGCCTTTTATATAACTTCAGTAGGTAATGGTTGACGGTAGCCACATTTAAGATTGAAATAAATGGAGATCAAGAAAAGCAATTTATATTGTAAGAACATTAAAAAAAAATCTAAGTGGAATCACGATTCTGTAGGAAGATGTTCTTATCAGTATCATACTCCTTTATATGGAAACTCAAGATGCTGGTGAGGTGTTATAAGTTCCTTTTAAAGGAAGTCTGAAGCTGTCAAACTTAAAATGCAGAGAAAAATTAGGAGGGTGAACATTAAAACAGAGAAAGGGGATTGATATTAGGAAGCTTCTGTGTATTAGTCTTAACTATACTACTAATTACAAGTGTTTATCACTGCAAATGAATAAATTAAAATACTAATTTCTGTATTATGGTTAGATCATTAAAATTTTAGATAGATGAAAAATAAATTTTTATCTACATATATAAGGAGTCTTCCCTTTTCACATGCATCAAAATTTTAATTGCAATATATTTGCTAAAAATGTAATTTTTCTTGGAAAGACATAGAATTGATTTTTACCTCATATCACACTTTTATAAATAACTCAGAATCCAAAGCTCATGGGACCACCAAAGCCTATCACAATTTAAAAGAACACCATTACACAAGTTGTGTCAGTACATACTTCTAGCTCTCACAGGTGCTAAGCAGAAATCATCTGCTTACAAAAACATAATTTTTAAATATACTCTGAGTCCTCGAACTTTTAAATAATCTGCTTATTTTAATGGTATGTCACCTATGAAAAAGCATAGGTGACATGTACAACTTCTGTTTTGATTTCCTTACCTCAGAAATAGACGTCACCTTTTACATGTTATAATTGGAGTTAGAATATCAACATGAAAAGTTTTTAAATCTCAGTATGTATGGTTATTACATTTTCTGAATAGTTGCTGATGGACTACTCATTTTTGCATGTCTGTTTTTTTTTTCCCTAAACTTTTTTACGTGTATGCGGTGACAGTCATCCATAAAAACAACAACAACACTACTTTCCCGGGGCAGACAGGTGTTTAGCCATTCCCGGGAAAGCGGGGCTCCATCATGAATGATGGTTACTTGAGAAGACAAACACCATCACTCTGCATGTCCCCACCCTTCCTTCTTTCCCACAACTTTATATGTTGAACATGACGCCCTGTGGTCTGGAATATCTCTTGAGTCAGCTGGGGTCAGCTGGGGTCAGCTATTTCAGCTGTGTCCTCTCCAAACTCCTTGTATACCCCTAGTCTGGTAACGCTGTGTAAGCCCTACTCAGCAGTAACTAAGACACCCCTGTGACATCAACACTGTTTTCAGCAAAAATCCAAAACACAGGCCCATATAAACTCTATTCCAGCTCAAACCAGTACATAATCAAATAAAATTCATGAAGTTGGTTACACCGGATTTCATGTAAAAGTTCCAAACTCTTGATTTTTGGACTTTTATTTCCACAAAGGAAGCACTATACATAGGTTGAGGCCAAAGCTCTATCTAGTTCAGTAAGCTGTAGGAAAATGTCTGAATAAAACAGACTTAGAAACAACACAAACCTATTGCAAAATCTTCAAATCTTCCAGAAATCTTTGATGTAGAGATCTATCATCAAAATTTGTCCTTAAGTTTTTGCTACATGTGAAAGACCAAATATACATAAATATTTTATAATATTATCCATAATAAGTAATGAATGTCTGAAGACAGAGTGGAAATCATTACTTGTCTAAAAATAGATCTTCTGCATTAGATCTCCAATATTTTGCACCTCAAGACCACATAACAGCATGTAAAGATGTCACTTGAATGACAGCAATTGCCTGAACAGTAGTGTTAACATTGAACCTACTTGCACAATCACAGCCCAATTCAGCACACAGCCATTGCTATTTATCTCCATTCTGTAGTTTCACCTGCCTCTTCCTTAGTATGAATAAATCATTAGAACAGATGTCAAAGCCTTACCAATAAAAGGCACTGTCGTTTTCAGTGCAAGCCCCCCACACTCAGTCAAAATATATTTGCTAAAGCAAAACAGCACTTTTATGATTGGGGAATCTATTCTGCTAGAATTGCTGAATCATATTATTTAAACAATCAACCAAAAAGGAAGCTGTTCACTCAATCCACAGAACTAGATCTTTTTCACTGCAGATCCTTCACTGTAAAAGTTAATTACAGATGGTTTGTTCTTATTACGTTCACTTCTTTGAAGGCTATGCACACACAAACCACACACTTAGAATTTCATATTCTGTGGTCAGAGAACAGGATTCATTTTAAAGCAGCCAGATCTTGAAACATTATTGAAATGTAGTGAGACTATTAGTCAAAGATCTTACTCATGGATGACAGCTTATGGATACATTTAGCTGCAGCTCAGGCTGATAAACTTGCAAGTGTTAAAACTTCCTACCAGTATAAAAAAGTCAAGAATGAACTAAGATATTTTCTGCAATTGTTTCCTTCTATACATAATATGAATGGTGTAGCTTCACCATTGATCTAAGTAATATTAATTTTTCACTAAAATTTCTGACTAGCACTCATGTTGTAACTATCCATGCAGTATAAAAATGTGGATTAAAAATATAAAGACAGTATAAAAAAAAAATAAAATTTGGAATGGTAGTCTTTGCTTTATCTGTAATACATCTCCGAACTGTCAGATTTCATTTCCATCCTTTACATCCTTTTTTTATGATTATTTCTCTCAGATTGTAAGCCTGGAGATTGTATTTTTTATTTAAAATCAACTTTCTCATTGCAGTTAAGTTCTTCTATGCCCCATTCAAGTCATTAGCTGAATATCATTCAGAAATCATAATGTGTTAGTGAAGTAGTACATACTGATGTTGTTGTATACTGATGTGCACCCTGCAGAACTACACTTTTCTACAATACTAACAGACAACTTGTAAGTAAAAACTATAAGAATAGCCCGTGAGCGAAAAGGCCTGGGCATGAATCTTTATCCTACCTTACCATAGAGAGAAATGATAAAAAAATTTGCATAACTTACTTTTAGAATCTTTTTAGATCTTATGTTTTGTGAATTTGTGCAGAGGTCAAACATTTGAGTTTTGTGATTTGCTAGTTAATATATTCTATAAAAACTCATCGCACTCATTAAGGGTTAACCATTCTGGTATCCCACAACCTAGATTATAATGAAATAGGCATTATTTCTTTTTCTTCAAGTGACATATTTCTGAAATTTGCGAATAGCATATACAAATTCTGACTAGGATTATTGTAATTACTGAAAAAAATTCTTGTGATAAGTTAAAAATATTTTAATGGAACTTTTAAAAAGCTTTTGAAGTGAATTTAGTGAAGATCAAAGTGAGAGATTTGACAGTCCTGGAGCCCGAATTAAAAAAAAAAAAAAAAAAGAATCCTAATGAGCATGATGCATTAATCACAGACTGAAGCACTGTGCTTCCACAGCCCCCAGTATTATAATTCTACTAACTGAAATGACATTGATACACTTGTAAGAGGCAAAAGCATATAACAAAGGCAATTATTATCCCCTTTGCAGAGCAAACACTGATGAGGAAAACATCTAAGCAAAACAGTGTATACAAGTGGAATGATCTTTTATTACATATTAAATGGGTAGTTGTTATTTATTATGTCCATAGACATTCTACCACTGTATTATTTTGCAGTTCAAAACCTTTTAAAATATCTGAGTGTTACAGGAGTTTTCATTTTGAATCCACTAAGAACCATTAAATTATAAAGTGTGACCTCATCTATAACAAGGCACTGTAACTTAACCCAGTTACTCTTGCAGTGAATGAAATAGCTTGTGCTGTTATGAAGCAAGACTTTCCTTCCAGAGGTGAGGAATCCAGCACTCCCAATATCTGATCAATTATTAAATGGTTATGCCATATTTATGACTGGAATCACTCTGAGTTGATATTCCAGGTATTGTCTCTCATTACACCTTTCTCAGATAAATTAAAAAGTCTTTTTGTATTAATTATTTTCTCTCCATGAAAGCACGACTATGGGAAATGTTGAAGAATGTGTTTGACTAAATCTCACTAAGATATTTAATACACTATAAATGTGGTTTAATGGTAATATAATCTTACAGAAAATGCTTATGAGTACTGAACGATTACTTGCAGATATCTGACCACTTAAATGCCCCTAATTATTTGGCTCACATGCATAACAATACTTTTTAAGCAAAAATAACAAAAGAAAAAAATATTAAATCTGCTTCTTCTACCCATTCAAATATCCCCCTTTTTCTACGTGGAAGATTTTGAGAGGGAATTTACAAAGTACAGAAACTGGAATCAGGTTAAAAGCAATATAAGAAAATTTGGGTTCAAAAGGTCTAAGACATTAAAGCAGTATAATGAGTATGCATCAACATCAAAATATCTTTGATAATTATTATTTTTGCTGCCATGAGAAGATGAGTTATAGGTCTAATATCTATGTTTAGAAATTGATTAAATGAGTAGTTGATACAATTTGAATGTAAATAACATATAAAATATTCTGAATATTATTTCAAATACTCAGAGTCACAAAGAAGAAAAGAACAGCAGAGGATGTTTATTGGAGGTTTCAGCCGACCACAGACTATTTTTCTGATGCCTTGTAGCAAGTTTATAAGTTAGTTTTAACTGAGAGTATCACAGGGAGGAGATTCAGTATGGTTTTCTTACTAAAAGGTGCACAGATATGATCATTGTTCGTGCATGTACATTTCTGTGTGTGGCTCTGTTTATTTCATACTCATATGCCTGTTTCCTGTCCCCTCCATCCCATGGTCAGTATCTCCCAAATGAAACAGGTAAGTAAAAATTTCAGTGTTAATAAGAACTCACAATTATTGTCAAAATTGGAATTCCTTTGGTGAAAAGAGGACAAAGGCTCTGTCAGTGAACCTAATGAGAGAACCTATTGAGAAAATGTGTCATGGAGTTTTTTCTTGACTGTCCTTCAAATAAGCCAATGCGTGCAATGATGTTACAAATATTTCAGCAGCAGGAGGAGTTGTCGGTCTCAGTTAACATCTAGATAGACATGTATAAATTTGTACAGGACTCAAATCTGTGAAGAAACAGACTTCTACTGCTCAAAGAATTACAACTTTTTCTTGGAATTCCTTTTCACTCTTGGACTGAGTTTACATTGTTAGGGATTGGAGACAGCATCAGTAATGATAGCATAAGGTTTATCAATTAAATTCATTTACCCTTTAGTCACTATATTCTAGACCAAAAGCGGCTTTTTCAGTCTTTCTTTTTTTCTTTCTAAGGCAGTAAAAACTGAGATAGCAATGAGATTATGCTTTGTGAAGTGTCATTGTGAAGTGTCTGGGGACTTCACAGTCACAAGCTGTTGTACTAGGAATCCCCTTTTAGTCCTCTTGTCCCTAGTTTTCATACTACAGTGGAACTGTAGTTCAGTCCAGACTTGTATTGCAAAGATGTCTTCTAGTTCCTGATTCACTCTGACATAGACATATGTGATATAAGGGTTGTATTTCATATCTGCTGCACTTACAAGAGTTTGAATTAAACTCTCATTCTCACCTTGAAGAAAAATATGATGATGGAGCAAAATATGCTGTACAACATTGTTGTATGGCAGCATAAAGAATTATTGATGGCGGAATATAGATGAATAAGTATGGTTTCATTATGGTTTGCTTAAATGCTTCTTGTTGTTGTTGATGATGGTTTTTAACCTGACTCTGCACATATTGAAATTGATCCTCTTATTTAAACAGCTTGAGAGTTTGATCCCAGATAAGGTTTTCCAGAAAAAACTGCTGCTCATCTCTACAAATGATTACTGATTATTAGGATTTATAAAGTTCTCTTTATAAAAATCTCTCGATAATGTACAGACTAAACCATGGTGTACTGAATTATTCATAACCAAACAGCACTGTCTGGAATGGTCTCATGTTTACAAACCAGACATTTTAGAATTAGCCCAAATCAACAACCACGCATTTCCGTGTGCTAGATATAATGAGGAAAAATTGATGGTAGACTTTGATTAAAAGACCTCAAGCTGATTGTGAATAAAAGAAGTGATTTCTTAGCTGATTGGAGGAATAAAGCCAATGTCTTCAAGTACTTTCATCCAACTAGTCATAAAATTGCTACCAAAATCGCAGAAATAGCTCTTGAACTCACTCCTGGGGGCAGGAAAAGATGTTTGTCAAAAAATACATGAAGTAGTGGTATATTTTTTTTTTTAATAAAATGTGCTTTTTTTAAAGCTTTTGTTATTGTACTTTGTACATTTTGTTAGAAATATCCTTTTTATTATTTGTTTCATATAAGGCTCTTATTGGCACTTTCAACTGATCAATATTTGTGTTTCTCAAGCAGTCCAAGAGCCATACTACAAAAGAAACTGAATTTTCTTTATTAAATCATTACTTTTTAAATTGAAATATGTTGTTACTAAAGTAAATATTGGAGTGAAATTTCCCATCCAGAAGACAAAATAAAAATAGAATATAAAGATTGCCCATTATGCTGAGCAATATCCTGTTATTATTTCTTTGTACATCCATTCCTACCTGTCCATCTCCTGCCTTTAACTTTTACATTTTAGTTATGTGTAGAATATGATTATCTATTCTATGTTACATATATAAAACTAAATAATTTTCATATTTTGAATAGTTATATTAATGCTTTTTCTATAATTGTGAATACATTGCAAAAAAGTTTTTTTCATTTTACTACATAAACATAAATGCATGCAAAGCATGACAACAAGCTCAGCCTTTTCAATTAGTTGGTTCTTTTGTATATAAAATCATAGAACTTATTCAGCTTTTGAATCCACATAAAGTTGAGGACACGTCATAGACACAATTCACAGTAGTAATGTTATTTAAAAGTGGTGATAGCTAAGAAGGAGATGGAAAAGTTAAATAAAACAAGTTTCAGTAGATTTCTCTGTAGTCTCTGGCTGATGTAGAAAGTTCACTGAAAAAAAGTGAGGACAGAGGGAGAATCTCATGCATGTTGAAATACCTCTTTTGATGAACAGGTTCAAAGAAAGCATCTCATATAGTATGAATACAGAAGAAACAAAGTAAACAAGTTTATGAGGAAAGAACAACCCTGACTGATAAAGGAGGAAGTAGCTTTCATATTGTTAGGAGGAATCTAAAAGGAAGCCACAAATCCTCCACTTCTAATGATCTGGATATAAAAAGAATGCATTTAGGGAAGAAGAAAAACAATTATGAACTTTTGTGGCATTTACAGGGGGTTTATGTGGGCGGTTGGTTTGGGGTTTTGTTTGAGGAGACAGTGTTGTCATGAATCCTTTTAGAGAACTACCTTTACCTGCTTCTGAAAAGGAAAACAGGGATTTCGGTTGTATCACCGAATGTCTACTATTTTCTTAGGGATAAATTTGTGCAACAGCATAAAGAAAAGAACTAATAGGAAAAACTTTTCAAACAATGTTGTGAGTATGCTTCATGTTCTCCTTTGTATTTGAAATCTAGAATAAAAGAGGTTTTTCTTTTTTCAGTCAGCATGTTATCAGCAGGATATCTAGACTCTGTGTGTTATCTAAATGTCATGAAAGAACCCACTGCCAATAAAAGTATCTGACACTATACATTCAAAAAGAAATAGATCAAAACACAGGAAGATATGCACACACATTAATGAAATTTATAAGTGACAAAAATTTCAATAAAAGTCCAAAGATGAAAAGTAACAATTACATTAGTATAATACAATTAACTTACACAACTCACACATGTCCTGCTGTAATGGAACTGCAGTTCAGAAACAGTGTAAAAACAGATATCTTTATTTGATTTCTTTAAAAGATTTCTTATAAAAGTAAGTTTCCTGTATATATAAATACTTTCAATAAAGGGTTAGATTTGATATGAACTCAGAGTTCAAATAGCTGTGTGTGTGTTTTACAGTGTCATGTCACCATATTTTCATGAAAGACAGAGATTCCTGCTTCAGAAGAGTCAATAGATTTAAGGTTAAGATACCGAGACTAATAAGGTGCATGTGGATTGCAATCATTTATGGCATTGACTGTAAGTCCAGGCACCAATAAGCAATTTTTTAAATTTAGTTAGGAGGAAAAAAAAACCAAAAACGAAACCAAAAGATCAATAGAACAACATTTGTCTTCCTGCAGAAGAAAAAGAAATTACAAAAGCTCCTCATTTTTATTAAACTGAAGATTTGACTTCTAACTAGGAATAGAATGACCTATTGTGATTGACAATGACTGATGAGAGTCTGAGATTTGCTTCAAAATTAGACCAGAGGCCATGTATATAACTGTTATTTTTGAGCATATTTTGGTAAGTTCAAATGAATGAATAAACATAAAAGGTCCTGTCATAAGTACATTGAAGTGCTTTATTCAATTTTTTTGGTTTCTTTTGTTTTAGCACAGTTCGTTAAGATTACAGTCATCACAAAGAATTGGGAATTGATTCAACTTCATCTGGAATTGCTGTTAGGAGGAATTATTACATGCTTGTCATTCACAAAACCATATCTTCAAAGCTTTTATTTTAACAGGAATTTGTAAAAATGAAATAAATGCTCAATTCTGTTATTATAGATATGACCACAGCACTTTGAAACACTGATATATATTTCCACAAATCCAGAATTAAAGGTTCAGAAATTTGGTCCATTTGTTAATTAATAAGTAGATATTTCAAACATAGATCTTTTATAATTATTACATCCTCTATCCTTTGAATACTACCGAACTCTCTGCACAGAGCTACTTTATTATATTGAGGTGAAACTTTTATCTGCTGGATAGGAAGGGAATATTAGGAAGAACCAGTGTTTCACTTACTTTATGGAAAGTGGTAGGGGTTTTTTTAATAAACTTGTTCTGTGTATGGGGAAGGTATGTAGAAGTTAATCATAACAATAAATTTTGGGAGAGGGAGTATCTCCTCTGAGCAAGCCCCAGGTCGGTTCAACTAGCTGTAGTTAAAACTGAACTTCTGAGATTTTTCAAATATTGTTGTCCTCCTTGCCATTAAAATACAATAAGATACAATAAGATACTTCAAAGACACAAGGCTGGGGGAAACCTTAAAGTTTATTTGGTGTATTATCCTGTCCCTAATTTTATTTACTTTACTGTCATCTTACTTTAAATATCCAGCATTTACTCACTGCAGTGTCCTAAATATGGTATTAAGTTTCCTGTCCACTAAAAGCAATGCAATTTTTCTTATTCCAAGTCTCTACTTACTTCAAAATATCTGTCTTTACAAAGGATATAATTTTTCCATATTTTCTTCCTTTTATATTAGCACACAATAATAACACCTGTTCTTTCTTTTATATTAATATATAATAATAAAATACAACCACAACACAGATATTAACACATTCAAAACATGTGTAATAAGTGTATAATGTCACTAAGAATGAAAGGAAACTAAGAACCAAAGTGGAGATAAAAGCAACCAGTCATATGGATTTTCACTTCATCAGAATATACTGCAGTTATAAGATACCATAAGAATGTGGAAGAGTAAAGAAGATTTTCTAGTTCTACTCTATCATTGGGTATGACTTTGACAACCATTTTGACTTATGTTTAAAACATTTCCATACTGATAATGCTACACTGAACATTTCCTTTCAATTGATCTTCACTTTGTAGTCTTCCTTTATATCCTCTTTAATTTCTTGTGTTAAAAAACTGATAGTTACAATGACTTTAACAATAGATATGAAACCTAATTCACTGCAGACTGAAGTCTGTCAAAGACTCTCCATTGTCTAAAATGAGGTGGATTATGGTAGTATTGGTTTTTCAAATAAAAATATTTGTGAAGGATTCAGAGACATCCAGCTGAACAATGGACAGCCCCATACAATTTGTTCAATACATTCCACTATTTGTTACAGGTTCTGTTCTGTTTTCAGTTATTTGCCAGCTTTTGAAAGGCTGAAATGAACACAGGAAAGTAGACATTTACTGGATTCTATACCATACTTTCACATTGTGTCCTCAAAAATACACTTCGGCTTTTCAGCCAAGCACAGTTCAAATGTCTTCATGACTTTACATTAAGATTTTAAATCAAAAGTTATGTTTCATCTGGGATTTCAACTACAAAGGTACAGTTTCCACCAATCATGATTTTATTAAAGAATTTGAAATTACACTTCATTTTTTATATATCTTAATTGAATAATTATGAGGGAGGAAAGGTATATATACAATAGGACTTAGAAAGCTAGTCACATCATTATCAACATGTTAGCCACCTCCAGAAGGTTTACCTTTGCTGGACATTCTCTGAATCACCCTGTGGATCTTCTTACTTTGGTATTATGACTTTTGAAGAAACCTGGATAATTTATAGTCCTCACAAGGATGTTAATGTTAAATGTTAACAAGGAAATCAGTAGAGGAGCAATCAAAATATTATTAATGAAAGAAAAAAACCCCTGTGCTCCACTATGTAGCATGTCAAATAAATTCCTTCAGAAAAAGGTTAATGATGAAGGTATACTGTTACTGTAAAAGAAATTTGAAATATCCATATGGTAAAGAAACATCTAAAAGCAAAAAATGTAACAAAAATATCAGGATGTGATCATTTTCAGTTTAATTATTCAAGAAAAGAATAACCTAAGCACAATATCTAGAAAATGACTGTGGAACATATACTATTACTTAAAGCGTCCCTAAAACAAACTAAAAGGTGTTTGGTGGAGTTTTTTAATCCACGTTTTTCTATAATGACTCTTGTGATTCACTGAGCATTCATTTGCTTATATCAAGCAAAAAAATAGATGCTGGTTAAGTAAAAAGAAAACACTAACAATAGTGAATAATACAAACATGAAAAGAATAAAAGGTCAGAAAAGCAATTATGAAAAAGTAATTCTTGTGGAGGTTCAAGGAACTATCTCTTCGGTTTCTTACTTCTGAGGACAAGACCAAAGGCAGAGTGTATACACTGATTTTTGAGTGAAGGAAAACCTCTCTATATAAGAGATACCACAGATCATTGTCTGCTGTTTCCAAGTGCCTATTATTTCAATAAAAAGAATTTGAAAAATTATATCAACTAGTAATTTAGGCATACTACCTGCTTTCAGGCCTCTTAAGTATGGTAATGAATGCTCTTATGAAAAATGGATCAACTTCTTCCTTCTTGACCTGCACTTAGATCCTGCTCATAAGGAAAGCTTGTGGACCTTATTATTTAGGGCTTATTATAAAATCCACTTGAACTCCTCAAGCTGAGGGATTCTCCTTATTAATTTCCTACCAAGGAAAATCTTTGACTAATTTTGACCACCAGAAAATCTTCTTCAATGAAGTAGAGCTATATACACTGACAGCCTATGTCTCATATTGAGGTTGACTCCTTGCTGCCTGCAAATATTGTTAAAACTGAACCATCAAGAATTTTCTGTGTCTATAGAAGCTTTCCAGAACCTTTTCTTCCTGTAGAGTACAGAGAATAAAGAATACAGGGGAAAGAATAAGGAATTGACAAAATAGTTCTGTGAACCCAATATATGATCTTGGAATATTTTGCCAGTGTGCTTAGCAGAAGGAGACAATATCCCCAGTCTTCACAGTGTACTTTTTCTATGGTCTATGTACTGGAGACTCCAGTGTGGGTTTTAGTAGTTGTGGATATGACTGTTTCCCCAAATCTTCGTTCGTGAGGCCTAGCCATGATGATGTATATATCTGTGTCTCTCTTGTCTCTATATGGAGGAAGATATTAATATATTAAGATCCTGTAGCAGAGACATATAGAAAAATAATATATAAACCTCTTTTCAGATGAACCCCATCTGCAAATAGCAGATGAACTTCCTAAACTTCTGATGAGAATAGAATAAAATATTACCTTGAGTATCTCTAAAACACTTTTGTGCATGCCCACCCCACCCAGCTAACTGAAGAGCCTATATATGATTTAAAAGGTTTTCTAGTTGCTCCATACAACAGGCTGTAGAACAAAAGTATGTAATTTCAGACTCCTGAATCTAGTCAATGAATCTAGCTTGGCAATACATTGCTAATCCTGAAGTAATCTCAGACAGAAGGAGAAATTTTCATTATTTATAAGAAAAAAAAAATTATCTATCCTGACATAGTAGCAATCTGTTCTAGAGATCAGATATTCTAAACACACATACCTTATGATTTAATTAACAAATCAGTGAACATTGTAAAGTTGAACTTCACATGTAAAAACCTCTCTTTTTAGGATTGGCTTTTTTAAACATAGAACATTATAAATCTATGTTATTAACCCATAGAAGAAATAAAGAACTTTTCAACTTGGAAAGGCCAAGAAAGCAAAACAAGGCCTCTTACTACAAATTCAAATTTTGAACTCACAGAGTTTGGTCTCCAGACAAGCCATATTGTGAATAATGTTCAGTTATCAGTGCTGATGAATCAAAGAGCATACAAGAAAAAACTTTTTGGCATTGATCACAGAAATTGATTTGCTTTAAATATATTCCTTGGCTTTTTTGCAGGTTTTGTTTGTTTGGGGTTTTTTTGTTGGTTGTTGTTGCTGTTGTTGTTTTTTGTTTGTTTTGTTGTGGTTTTTTGTTTTGTGTTTTGTTTTGCTTGCAGTTTTGAAGTCAGATTGTTCATTGTTTCAAGACCAATAGACACATAAGAGAAAGAAGACAGACTGTAGAGACAGACTGTAACAAGAGAGCTAGTCAGACCTCTGGAAGAACTGCTGAGATACCAGGTAGAAATCTAGAGGAGGCAAACAACATGTGGGAACTATGGAAATGAAACGGTGATGGACTTTGGGTGATAGCAGTCAAACAAGCAGCTTTTGTGTGAAGCTGGAGAGCATCAGGTTTCTGAAGATCTATTGAAAAATGTAAAATTTTCAGGCAATTTAAATGTAACTGCTAAACAGGGTTTAGACTCACATCGTTAGAAGAGAGAGATATACTGAACCACTGAATTACTATACAGTTTATATGAAAAAAATGAGACCATTACAGTAGGATCTGAACTAGACACTTTGTAAAGCATTGATCATTCAAGAGTTAATAATTTTTATAAGATTAACAGCGACTCTAAATGCTTTGTGTCTCTGGAACTTTGAGGAAGGAGGGGAGAGGAGGTATTCAGGGGGAGATAAATCCAGTGGCTGTACCTACAAATAAAAGGGGGGGAAATTTGCCAAAAATATTTCTATATGAAAGAATTGAAAGTCCATGTGTGTCTCACTGTTATTACTTATTTATGAAGAGCCTAAGAAAATTCAAAGAAAAAACAAATCATAGTATGTGACTATTATCTCTGTTTCACACATGAAGGTTTGCTTATAATTCTGGGAATTATGTTATGAGAATATTCACCTCTGCTTTAGAATACCTGCTTACTGTAACACTGGTAGCTGCATGATATTTATGGAAATAACTATATCCTCCCTCCTCTCCCACAGTAGGGGTAGGCAAAGCAGAAAAATCAAGCAGAACATTATGTAGAGACAGTAATGTACATGTGTGGTGTTTCGAACTATTTTAGTGTACTTGCAAAATACAGTGTGTCCTGGTTCTGGCCAGGACAGAGTTCTTTTTTTGCAGTAGCCGGGAGGGGCTATGGCTAGTAAATAGTAAAATATGATGGATCAGTATTTTTACCATCCAGGAAAATAATCTCATTCAAGAAAGAAAACATCTCTTACTATAAGAATGTTGACACATCTATCCTGGTTTTGGGTCCATTTACAAGTACTTTATTTCATTGCGTATTTTTTTAATGTAGAATTAAAGTATCACAAACAGATGTAATATCTTTGTTATCATTAAAAATATGTTGAGAAATTAAAGATTAAAATAACTCATACAATAAAGTAAGTAGAAAAAAATCATAAAGAAGTGTGAGGGTCCCAGAAAGCTCTAGCAAATTTGGATTACAACTAAATTTTAAGGATGTTCACATGTCATGTTAGACCTGACCAGGTATCTAATGAAGATATGCAAATCAGAATAAAAATTCAGATTGTAAGTGAGGTTCTGGCCAGTTACTGAATGTTCATTACTTTGTAGAGTGTCCCATAATTGGCAGTTTAAGTCTTTGTTTTACAGTGACAGCTTGGGTAATCATCTCCATTTTTCAGTAGTCCTGTTTGTTGCGAAGTGGAAAAGTAAAAAACAAAACAAAACAAAACAAAAACAACAACAACAACAAAAAAAAAAAACAAAATCACAAACAAATAGACAAAAACACACACAAAAAAAAATAAAACAAAACAAAAAGAAACACCAATCCACCACCTTATTTCTCTTCTTTGTTTGGTCTCCTTAGCCAGTATTTTCACAAGTAATCACTATTGCTATGGACACATGATAGCTATGTCTAATAGGGTGTTGATTTTGAGTAGAGTTTGCCATGTAATTTTTTACAGGGAAAAGCAAAACTGAAAACTGTTTGAACAGTCAAAGAAACCTCATAAACAGGTAGAGAGGCAGGGAAAGAGCGATAGAAAGGAAAACACCTTGAAATACTTTTAGATTCTAGACAGTGTTAATCGTGTTTTGAATTAAAAGGAAAAGGTGGCTTTTACATAGTAACAAAACAGCATTTCCCATAACTATTTCAAATAGATATATTCCTAATTTTCTGTATCAAATGGTATATGAACTATTTCCTACTGAACCTGGTAACATTCTTGGAAAAGGATAAGTGATATAGATCAGAGAAATGGGAACATAAAATGTCAGTTCAACGATAAATCTCATGACAGCAAATCATGTCAAAATAAAACACCTGAATAAAAAACATGAAGTCTGTCCTCTGAAATCTTACCCTGTAAAAATTTAATTTAAAAAAAAAATTAATTTATTCCTTGATAGCCTTATAAAGTCATGAAGTCCAAATGACCATACAGATGGCCACTGCATTGGCAATAGTTAAGAAGAATATTTGTGCAACTTCATCTCAAAACTCTCTCATAAAGAAAATTGCAGGCAATTGGATAAGGTCACTAGTCTTAACTAATTGTTGGTTAAAGCTAATGTTATTTAACTAAGTTAGTTAAGCTAGTTAAACATAGCAAAAAAAGAATGTTTGTTAAGACCAATCAATTAACAGTTGACAATAAAAAATGAACTATTTCAAAGTTATTTTCCCTCTGTTACATTCCTCTAACTGAAATCATAGAATGGTTTGGGTTGGAAGAAATCTTAAAATTGTCTATTTCCACCATCCTACCATGGGCAGGAACACCTTCCACTAGACTAAGTTACTCAGAGCCCCCTGGTCTTGAACACCTCCAGGAATGGGGAACCCACAACTTCTCTGGGTAACCTGCTCCAGTGCCTCACCACCCTTACATAATCATAGTTATAAAACACATGTGAAAATCATAGGGTATAAACACACATATTTATATAAAAATCATAAGCAATAACATCAGATCTGTTCTGACTTGGGGTGTAAAATTCTTAACATCAAATGTGTATTTTGTGACTCACCGAGAAATCCACAAAAATCACAAGTCTTCATAGAAATTAGGCTAATATACATCATGCTTTCATAAGTTGAGAATTTCAGGGTGTGAATCATGACAGTTATGCTTCAAAGACAACAGCTGATGCTGCATCATGATTCTCACCGGGAACACTCTGGGACTGAAGTGACCCAACCTTAACCCTCACAGACAAACATTTGTCTAACTTTGGATTTGAAGGCTACTACTCTGCCTTGCTTCAGTCTTTCTCCTCTCGAGACTGATCTGAATTTTTTCTTCCACTGGATTTAAGTGTGACCTTGCCAAGATGCTGGCTTTGTGCAGGGGGGATGCAGAAGTAGCTCCTTTGAGGATGTTCTGATGGACCTCCTCCTCTCTGAGAAGCTGGTTGCAATGAACCAATCCATGAGCAGACACAGCTGACCCCCTTAGCCAACGTGGTGGTACCTCTGGAACAATATAACTAAGAAAGGGCAAAACCAGCACACAGCAGTGTGAGGGGTGAGTAAGAAAAGAAAAAGTGCCAGAAACTGTTCTGCAGAGAGTAAGGTGAGGGAAGGAGGAGAAAGAAAAAGAGGAGATCTGCAGGCATCAGAGCAGAGGTTCCCCTGCATCCTCTGGAGCAGATACCCATGCTGCAGCCTATGGAGAACCCCACATCAGAACAGGTGAATATTCATTGAATGAGCTGTAGCCGGTGGAGGAGCAGGGGAAAAGTGTGAATGGATTGACTGTAGTCCCCATTCCCCATTACCCCATGCTGCTCAGGGCAGGGAGATAGAGTCAGAGATGAAGGAATAACTGAGCCTGGGAAAGGGAAGTGCAGGTGGAGAGAAGGTGTCGTATTAATTTGTCTTTGATTCTTACAATCCAAACTTATTTTAATTGGAAATAAATTACATTTTGTCCAAGTCTACACTGTTTTCCCAATGATGGCAATTGATAAGGGATTTCCCTGACTTTGCCTCTACCTATGAGGATTTTTTAATCTTATTTTCTTTCCCCCATCCCATTGAGAAGGGGAAGTTAAAGTGGCTGGGTGGAGGTCTGGTAGCTTGGCAACGTCAGCTGTCCACAGTATAATCAATCAGAAAAATGTAGGAAAAAAAAAAATCCCAGACCTCACAAGAAAAAAAGTACTGCTTCATGTCTGGATTATGTCTTCATAATACATAGTTTGGCAGTGAAGCACATTTAAGGGAGAGGTTATGAGAAGAAATATATGGTTTCCATCTGTGCCTCACTGATAATGTTGATTTGTAAAGGTGGACTATCACTTCTGTTACATCTCCATCATCCTGAAGTCCTGATAGTATGCTCCTGTTCCAAATCCATTAGTGCTAAAAGGCTCAGAATACACAATTTGGCCTTTATTTGTGAGGAAGCAGAAATAAACTCTTGCTAAGAGAGTTACTTGGCTTTCCAAATCTCTGCTGCTTTGGAGTTCCTTTGAACTAACTTTTTGAAGGAAGGTGAGCAAATTTCATATGGGAATCAAGACTTCACTGACTATATAACCATCTCATACCTTCCTTATACAAAACCAACTTTCACAGTAGTACTGGACATTGGAATGACAAAACCATCACTGAGCTTAATGTAGATATTAGATTTTGAAAAGTAAAAATAATTATAAACCGTGTTTTCTTTTTTTTCTTTTTTCCCCAATAGAGGCTTAGGCCTGAGAAATTTTCCTTTTTTAAATATAGATATATATCTCCATATAAAAATAAATATAATATTATTTTTTAATACCAAACATTGTCAGGAGTCAAGCTTTTATTTCCAAGCCATCATAGTCAAATTTCGCAAGAGAATCTATTTGCATAATTTCAGGAAGATTGTTGTGAGTATTTGAAGCCTAAGTAAGAATAAAACAAATTTCCCTTGTGAAGGGTTCTATTCCAGATGCACAGGTCAATTTTTACCCTAGGATTTCCATTTGTTCCAGTCTATGATTCAGGATTGGATTAGTCTGAATAGTTTCTGTAAGAAATGGGTTTAGGTTACAAAATCTGATCTTCAAATTTTCTTTGTTTGGGCTCTTTTCAATTTTATTTTACAGATCAGCCTTTTATTCTAGTCTATTTATGTTTTCAAATTGTGCATATAACTGTAATCATCTGAACTAAGTCCCTAAAGCCAAAAGAGCTTTCAGTACTCTCAATCACTATTATTAAGGTGTAGCTATGAAGCTACCACGGTTTTGTGTAATGACCTGTATTTCTTATACTAAAAAACCTCAGTGATAATTCTCATTCAGCCTTCTGAAAGCAGAAGAAACATAGTGCTGCTGGAGCTTTTTGTTTTCTCTTTTGCTGTCTTACTCTATTCTGTAGATTTTACGGGCAAAATGCATTTCTTTTAAATTTTACTTCATTGACCCATAAGGCCCAATGACACACTGCAATCAAAAGTCAGGACTGTATGCTCATAATGAACTGGTGTAACTTTAGTTGCTTCACTGGTCTGACATAATTACATATCAGATACCAAATCCCAGTGATAGTCACTAAATTAGAAAACATAGTAGATTCTAGCCAAAGCATCAATGCTCTGTTTTTCTTAAAAAATTACATAGTACAGGTTAAAAAGCATTATTTTAATATAGCAATTTCCCTGAGCACAATTCATTAGACACACAAAATTTATAATGACATTATCAAAATGTCTTCAATGAAAGAATAATATAGACCACCACAGTGAATTAACACACTTGAATAAGAAATGTGTAGCCTGCTGCACAGAATAACAGTTGGATTTGGCTGTATGTGTCACATCAAATCATAGTTAATAAAAGCATTCACTTTTCTGATATGAACAGAGTAGACAAACCTTCTTGAAGATGTTTACCCCAAGGATAAATGGAGCTAGAGATTAAGACACTGTAGGATACAACTGAGTAGGATACAACTGAGCAGATGTTAGGTGATGGCAGGAACTAGGGATGTTCATGGTAGAAATGCCTACTACCAGCTGCAACCACCCTAATTACTGTGAGACAGGGTGCCAGAAAAATGGGAAAATATAAACAGGGGTAATAAGGAGTGTGAGAGAGAAATTGTTGACTGTGACTGGCTATATTGAAAAGAGTGTTTAGGAATTACTGTCAGATTTAGAGCAGCAAAAAAAGACTGAAAGTCACTGAGAATTTTCTGAAATACTCTTTTTTAAAAAGGTCTTGATTATTGGAACCACTGTGATAGAAGGATGTAGAAAATGATCTTGCGCTGAATTATTGAGGTCTGTAGTAGGATGTACCACCAATGACTGCATCGTTTTCTGAGGTCTTATCTCTAGTATAAAGACAAGTTGCTTATACTGGAATTTTTATTTTTTTTTTGACAGTTCAACTATTTCTGCTAATTTACACTTTGATTTAAGATTGAAATCCTGTTTTATTTATCTGTTATGCATAGCCACACATAACTAATTCAGTCAAACACTGAACATGCATCTTTAGACCAAGGTTTCCATCACAGAATTTTGCTGATTGTGTTGGATTTGGCTGAGAAAGGATTAACTTTCTTCATGCTATCTAGTATGAGGCAATGTTTTTGATTTTGGACTTTGTGCTGGTTTAAAGGTAAACCAGCAGGGGAAATGAACGCAACTCAAAAGAGAGATTATAAATCAGAATAAAAATTTTATAAAATAATACAATAAATATGATTATACAGACAAACAATTGGTTTTAACCCACAAAACCCAAATGTATAACCCAGCATCCTGGGGTATGAACAGAGTGGTGTTCGTTGGGCCCCCTGAGTCCAAAGTAAAAAGAAAGGGGGAAAAAAAAACCAACCTACTGATGAGAGTGCTGTTGCAATCTGGTCGAGAGTGGTGGTTGCAATCTGGTTGAAAAGTGGTGGTTGCAGTCCAGTCAAGAGTGGTGGTCTCAGTCTGGTTGAGAGTGGTGGCCACAGTCCTTCTCTGGGTCCCACGAGTGGTTAAAAAAGTCCCAAAACTGCAAGATTATATATATGCCCCAGTTCAGGTAGGAATGCCCAGTATCTCCCTCAGGGCGGGGAGCTCCACAATGGATGTGAGGACAGGAGCATCCTCTTATCTCGCAGGCTTCTTAACACCCAGTTTGTAGCCTGAGTCAGGAGTGCTCTGGGCAAATGGTGTAAATGGTCTATTGATAACAGTTTCTGGGAAATGGCATGGAAGGTTATAGAATATACAGTTTTGGGTTACACTCACACAGTGATGAACTGGTCCCAGCTGTTCTAACTAGACCAACTTCCACTACAGGGGTGAGCAAGCAGCTGTGTGGATCTTAGTTGCTGGCTGGGGTTAAACCACAACAGTGAAGAACTTGAGACCAAATTTAAACCTTGGTCTTTCTGTGGACCATGAGAACCCATGAGCATCTGTGGGAGTGAAGACACATTGTGACTTCCACAGAAATAGTCTGGTCTTCCTGTGAGTCCTCCCCTCCCCCTCTCCTTTGCTGTCTCTGATGGGCAATGGGATTTGTCCAAAGATAAGAATGCCAGATGAGTATTGAGGAGGAACTGTCTGAATTCTTGCCTAATTAATGCATTCCAAAGATGGGGAAACTGTGATGTGTTGGTAATATTTAGATACTCTATTAGCAATAAATCTAATATTAATCATCCACATAATCGGTGTCATGCTTCACACGCCTGACCAAGAGTCTTCTCTTTACTACTCTGCCACACACAACCATCAGGACACTTCCTCAGTTGATTTCCACTACACAATTCCATAAAGATACACTTTTTTTCCCATTCATTTATAGTGTAGTATTGGGCTTATTTGTGAGTCTACAGAGAAAGAGGGGATGCCATTGCACTGTGCTGCCACCACCTAGGTGAAACCCATTGTAAGACAGCGCACACATGCACTGTTCTTTTGCCTTAGATCCTCTCAGCTTCAATTCAGTACTCAGAAGTATCTACAGCTACTTGAGATTTCCTATTGTGCCTAAAACATCTCCACTGTGATGACACATGTTCCTTTCTACATCTCTGACAGCGGAATTCAGGTCTAGTGTTAGGTGCGTATACGTAGGTATCTGCATGCACAGATGCCTGGGTCCCTAATACCAACCAGCACAGAAAGAAGAGTGATGACTCCTCTGCAAACAGGTGACAACGCTGGTCAGCCATCTAAGCACTGACTTTGTTGGCTTGGGAATGTTTCTGCTGCTCACCTTTGTCACCCAGTTTCATCAAGAGACTCTCTCTCCAGATACTTCTCCCAGCAGGCATTTGAGTACAATTTTCTACATCATATCTACCAACCCCACAGATGTCTGAGATATCTAGCCTGAGTGTGTCAAATGATAGTAGACACATATGTGTGGGCAGTCGTGATCTAGATTTGCATCGTTTGTAATGCAAGGCAAGCATGTATTACATAGTTGAAGGCAACAATTTAGGCTTTTTGATCATTGACTAAATACCAGTCTTGGTTCTACTCACATCAGAAGACAAGAAAACCTGAAGTTCAATTGGTGTCAACAGAAAAAGAAAATAAAGATGAAGGATAAATTAAATATTCAACTAGTAGTTCCTTTGAGGAAGATGTCTACAATAAAATACATATTATAAATTTCAAACTGATAGAACACCTTTAGATAGAGCACCTTTAGATATTTTTCAGGAGGTGTCAGTAGGTCTAATTTTAAAAGGGCAGGTCAGACTGTAATGGTACAGCTAAGCTTTTATTTCCTCCATAAGAAGGTTAATAGAGTTTTAAAAGGTAAGAAAAGAAAGAACATGCTGTAACCTTTTATCCTTGTCTTAATCTGACACTAACAAAAAAATGAGGAAATGCAGCCTGCCACCTCCTCTCACATCACCATGCTCTGCTGTGTGCCTGGAGTTCTCAGAAAGAAGTATCAGTTGCAAACACATGCAGATGGGTGGACAGATGTTCCCAGGAGACAGACATACACACCAGTCTCCTCATACTGAATGGGAAATAAATTAACTCTCAGGAGAGAAGTGACATATAAAGAAAGAAAATCAGGTTGCTCTCTTGCTCTCCCATGATTTAAATATCCATTGATACTGTCAGTGTTGCTACTGGTCCAGGTATGCGGAATGATGTCTTCAGTGTGCCAAAAACATGCTTTTTAGGTCAGTTGTAGAGTTCTGCTACTCCAATGACAATATTGCCAGCATGGTCCTGCCTCTATCTCCTCATGAAAATTGCCCTATCTTCATGATGACAAGAAAGATAAGCATGTTTCTGCTGTGGAGATCTCACTGGTAGGCTGGGGTGGGGAGAGAAGATCTAGAGGAGAAAGAAGCTACTTTTTATTGGCAAAATTATTATTTCTGTTTATTATTTGGTATATAGCAGGAGCAGAAGTTCTAGAAGGATGAAGTTATCAGATACTAAAGAGAAAAAAAACCTAAAATCTCTTCAAATTGTTAAAGACTGGGAAAGGCTCGTTATATTTGAAGGAGCTCCCTTGAGGTCATGCCATATGCTGATTTTATCAAGAGTCCTGGGATGGAGTAGAATGTTTTTATGGGGTTTGAAGAGAACCATGATTTACAGGCAAAGTAGCAAGGAGAGATCTAACCAACTGATAATTACTGCTTTTGATAATTTTTTCCCCTGTTCACTGCTTTAAAAAACATAATGCCACAAATTTCAAGGAGTATTTTAGACAAATTCTACGCTTATTAAGCTCTAAGTTAAATAGCAATTAAAAGGCTATATACAGTAATGCAACCTGCTGACTGGACTCATGTCCTGCCAAGTCACATCTGGAAGAAAAAAAACCAGAGAGACTGCTAGGCACATGAGGAAACATTAGCAGATGAATTTCTGGGAAAAATCATGAAGCTGTCTCCTACCATGCCTCTTAGTACATTTTCTACTTTTTGCCTGTCAGAGAACAGTGTCTTTTTATTGCTCTCTGCTGGACCTGGACATATCTGCTTTAGGCAGAGAACACCAAGAGAAATAAAAATAAAGCAAAGATTTAATTAGACGACTTCAGGAATATTTAGGAAACCTTACTATGTAATATTTATTTGACCTGTTTAACTTTTCTTTATTTTCATAATGCTGGTTAAAATATAGAAAACTCATGACTATGTAGGAGGGATTAATAAAATTATTCTAAGAAAAAATAGTTTCACATAACTTCCTTCTTGTGACTTGTCTGTACTTACTCAGTAGTACAATGGAAAACAATAGTCTGTCTTACCCAAGGTTTTGATAATTTCATCTCTTTTGCTGAAAAAGATCTCAACTGACTGATTGCAGTACAGGATTCGCAGAATATTTGAGCTGATGTAGTTTGTACCAACACAGTGAAGGAAAAACTTTTATGTTATATACAAAATTAGAACTAAGAAATTTTATTTTTATTTTCTATAATTATACTGAATGTTGTGTAAATCAAAGAGAGTAAAAAAAATCATAACACTTGAGCTTTCTTTTCTTCTAGAATTTCAAATGGAGCTATAAGGTCAATGACATTCAGGCAAACAGGATGAAGTAACTGCTTAGAGAGAAAAAATAATTTACTACAGTAGCTGAGAAAGTTTCAATTTTTAAAAGCCTAGACATTTAACACACCAGTGTTAATATTGAAAAAAGTGGCTGATTCCTTTTAGCAAAACACAATATGTATTTTATACCTCTGAAATTGTAACTAGATCATACATAGTAAACTTAAAATACAAACCCATGCTTTCCCCTGTAGCTTGTAGCATTATTTTACACAAACCCTATGATTACACTATTATGTAAAAACAAACAGACTGATAACCAGAAGTAAGATTAATTACTTTATCATCCCAAGGTAATACATAATTGAAAAAAAACCCCAAAAATACAAAACAAGAAGTTAGAATTAGTTTCTACAGCATTGCCAATGTGATGCTCATGTCTAGAAATTTTGTTACACATGGCTATGGCCATTCCCAGTCACTTTCTTGTGATTGCACATATCCAAAGGAGGATAAACATAAATATAAGCATGAAAACAGAAGTATTCAGTTCTTTTTTTTTTTTTTCTGTAATAGAATCTGCATGAGAAAGGCACTTTTTCTCCAGCAGTCTCGAATACAATGACTGTAGTGTATTTCAGCAGGCAAACAGTATGTCATGAGTTCTCAACTACAAGAAAGAATGTATTGAAATACTTTTTATTTCTTATTAGGATCTTTTCTCATTCCACTATCTGTCTGTAATAGTTTTAAAAACTGATGTAATGACAGACACATGTAGAAGCAAATTAAAGGATATACAAGGGATAGTAAAAGGTGGACTCCAGTCTGGCAGAGCTTCCAGTCTCAGGTCAGAAGCTACTGCCAACAGGGCTCAAAGAGCTTTACAAAGCTTCTGGTATCCTTTCTCTGGTATTTGGTTATAAGGTAGTTATATTTTTTTTTTAATGCAGATATGTTTGTTTCCATGTCCAGAAGAAGTAAGCCCCAGGATTAGATATCATTTCAGTGGCATCCCTCTCCCAGTGCCACTACCTTGAAAGGGCTTTGCAAGTACATTTAGATATTAGAAAATTACAGGTGTAATTATTTGTCTGTATTGGGTTTACATGGCAATGTCTTGGTAGTGGGGAGGCTGTAGAAGTGACCTCTGTGAGAAGACACCAGCTGGTGTTTGTTCCCACATCAGACACAGGTGGTTCCCACAGATCCACCTCTGGTCAAAGATGACCCCACCAGCGACACCGATGTTGCTTCTGTGATAACTTATTTAAGAAAGGGTAAAAATGCTGTGCAGCAGCTGTGAAAAATATGAGAGAAACAGCCCTGCAGACACCAAGATTGGTGAAGAAGTATGGGGAGGAGGCAATCCAGGTAGCAGAGCCAAGGCTCTCCTGAAGCCTGTGGAGAAGACAAAGGGGAAGAAGTTTTTAACCCTGCAGCCCATGGAGGACCACATCAGAGACCACTGAGAAAATATTACACTGGGAAGTAGCACTCTACATGTGCTATTTCTTGCATTGCACTTCTGAACATGTATCGACTGCTGCTGGAGACAGAATAGAGACTTACACGGACCTTAGGTGTAATACTGTTCACTTTTATCTTATTCTACCATGTAAACGGAGTTCTCAGAAATCTTAGAAGTCTTTTTTTTTTCTTTTTAGAAGACTTAGAAAGACATAGCAGACCTCAAACAGAAGCGTTAAATTAGAGATAGAAATTTCCGTGCAGGTTTCATTGGGATACACTTAGTGGAAGGTTCAGAGAGAAGATTTTCAGACTTTAAAACTGCTAAAATAGTTCTCCACAATAAAATTAGATTTCTGAAAGATGGTATTTCAATAATTTTTAAACTGTTTAAGTAAGCAGTAATTCTGAAGTGCTCAACACCCTTCACAGAGTTTAATATTCACTGTGGGAACTAAAAGCACTCAGTACAGACTCAAACCCAGAAATAAAAACATATATTTGAAACAATTTTTACACCAGAATATAGTAAGGACTTTTTATAGGACTCTCTAGGTTTTAATAGATGGATATTAGAGACATTAATCTAGTAGAATTTTATAATAAAACAAGAGGACTACTAATATAAATGTACATTAACTCATTTGCTAATGATCAACATCAGCCAGAGGGACAGATGACAGTGGTTTCATGTCCTTTTATCAAGAGAGAGACAGAGCCTATTTAAATGTTTTAATTGTTGGGAAAGAAATGGATTTGCTTTTATCCAATCAATATTACTTTGACCAAGAATCAATTACACTGACAAGGCTTCTCTTATTGAAGTAAGTAGGGGTTTTAATTAAATTCCATTCTATAGTTTAAGCAAGGCATTGGAAGCCTAGGAGCATGTAAAGGCTGCTTCGTATTTACTGTGTATATTGGTAGCACAGTTTTAGGAGCAAATCATAAACGAAACGTTTTAGTTTATATCATACTACACATCAAAATAAAGATACACATAGTGGTCTCATTTATTATGGCACATATTTCTATTTTGAATGAGTACAAAATGGAATGTTCTGCATGATCTTTTATATTGCAATGACATAGTAGGTAAAAGGACATCCTTCTATTTCCTCAGAAACCATAACTAGTACTAAACAGTCTCTCTTTGCCTATTTCTTTAGAAGATCACTGCACAAAAATGAGACACTGTGGAATAACAATGGGCTCCATTTAATTGGCAGAACCCTTCCCCCTGCATATGAGCAGCACAACTCAATATTCATTCTGGGGCAAAGGAGTTATTAAAGCAGTTCAAGTGATATTTTCAAAGGGAATTTTCCTTTTTTCTTATTACCTCTTCAAATCAGAATCACTGGGTGAGAAGGGAGGCCAAAGGGATGAAAAAAAAGCTTATTTCCTAGGAAATTATTGAAAACGATGTCATGAAATCAAACAGGGCTTTGATATAAAAAAATCTTCAGAAGAGAAAATACATTTTAAGCGAAGACCTATAACAGAAAGTCTTTCTGCAAGTGGCAATGCCTCAGATCACTTAGCCTGGAGCTTCTATCATTTCAGTCTCCTGATGTGATGCTATTCCAGTTTATTTTCCTCAGGCTGCTTTGCTCACTAAGGCAAGTAATTAGAGTAGCAAATAATAGATCCAGAGTCCCAAATTAACTTTCAATATTATTATCTTGTTGCTAGTGGCTAAAACAATTCTAACATTGGTAAATCTATATAACTTCCTGCTAAACAGCTATTAAAATAAATGATTTAGTAAAAATCATCTTCAAAATCCTTGTTCTAAAATATACCCTTTCTGAGCAAATTAAATCACATACTAAGTGATCAGCAGGTTACTCTGCTTAAATATTAATTGCTCAGTGGCTCAGTTCACATGTGTTTTATCTACAGAATCTCTCTTGTCAGTGAGTGCCTGCAAATGGCATGGCATGGTGGCAAGTTTTCCTTTTACACTAATAGTTTTCAAAGATTAGGGGGTTATTCTTAATGTTCTGGGCACATTAGCACAAAAAAAAAAGGATTCTTTTTGTATTTTCTTTTTTCTTTAAAGTGTGATGGAAATTACAATCCTCAATAGATAGTTCAATGTTTTCCAGGGTAACAGTTTTTTCTTCCTCTAAATGGATTTTTTTCGAGATCAATATGTTAATTTTTTGATTGGATAAAAACAACGACACATGCAAGTGTATCTTGTTTTTAATCTTTTAATCTTTTTAATCTTTTATATTATATCACTATATACAATATGGTATTTCATATAGGCAAAAAATTAATGAACAAAATTTTTTGTTTGTTTCATAGTTGAGTTGAAGCTCTGCTATATAGCATCTAAAAATTCTGAAATATTGTAATTTTCAACAGAGAAATTACATTCATTAAACCTTTTTAGGTGATTGCAACAGCAGTGGGTGATTGTTCAAATTCTGCTAGTACAATCCTTCTATACTTTCCAAAAAACCCCAAATAAGCTTCTGGAAAAATATAAAGACAAAATATAAATAAAATGGATAAAAACCCCCAAAACCTGAAAAACAAGCTTCATGCTTACCTCAGCTCTCTTCACAAGCTTATAGCAAGTAACAATGATAGGACTAGGTCCAGTATTCATGTTGAACTTACAGTAATGCTAAACTTATGACATTCCCTTTACAAATTATTTTGAAGTTTGTGTACTCTACTGAATATTTACCATGGCTGTGAAGATAAAAGTTGTGTCTCAGCAGTTTTGATCCAGATTTTTGTGAAATTTGCAAATAATAATCTTCTCATTATCTTTCTGTAACTATTTGCATGGGATTTAAGAGTAAAAGCTCACATTACCTACTTCTTCCGATTGGTGGAGAAGTTAAAACTGCTACAAAAACACAGTGTTGTAAGGGACCACGATCCACAAAAAGTTCATCAGCTCCTGCATAGACCCTACTGAGCTATTGACTTTCTTATGAAGAGTTAAACACTTTGTCATTTATCATATGGGCTTTAAACCCAGAAGAAGTAATTATATAAAGTAGTCTGTAATATATTTTCAGAAGGAATTATCTGTCATGCCTAAGCAGATTTAGTCAAATTCTGGTCAAACTGAATATCTACTTTTGAATTAGTAACTTGCCAGTTGCTTCACCAAGAAGTAGATAACAGGACGAAGCAACTTTGTGTCGACAAGCAGCTTCTTTCACACCTTTTAAAAGATTTTCTAATTTTATTAATAATTTACTGTTCACAAATCATGAGCTCTTTTGGAAAACATGGCATTTTAGGATTTATGCAGAACTGAACTGCTTACTAGTACCTTTATTAATTTTTCCTGGAGTGCACAAACACACCAGAATGTCTGTTCTAACAGAAACCTCAGTATTCTCCTGTATTTCTCCATTTTCTAGTCTATATTCTACATAATGGACCAAAAGGAAGAGTTAATGAGCTAGTATCATATAGTTCATGCTAGAAAAGAAAATATTTTTTTAACTGCAATCCTTAATTATTTAATCATAAATGTATGAAACCAACTCTATTTGAACTAAATGGCAACAAAGGGCATCAAAATTACCAAATTTGTTGCTTTTCCACCATTTTTTTAAAGAAAATTGTTTTGAACATGTATGTATCTCTCTACAAATTAAAAACAAACAAGGTATTAAATCTTTCAATTCTATAAAAACACTGTTTTAATTCACCTGCCAAATATACTTTCCATAATTTTGCTTTAGAGGAAAGGTAAAAATTGTGTCTGAGTGTTGTCTCAGAACAAAAACTTTCATAACTGTAGCTATTTTCACATAATTCCAACATTTCTTCATCCTATAACATAGAAAATTGCTTCCTTCCTATAGCAATTTTTACTTATGCTGAAAAATAAAATATTTTGAAAGTCTTATTTTTTTGCGTAACAGCTGCATAAACACTCGTGTTTTCCCTCAGTAATGTCGTAACATGTCAATCATGAAAAAAGGAAATTTCTTTGGTTTCCTGCTATATAAAGTTTGTAAAAGAATCCTTGTCGTTAGACAGTTCTGGTTTTTAGTTTTCAGAATATTTTTCCTCTCACAATCTTCCTTTGAAAATGAGGAAATAAGAAAGCCACAAAGTCAGCTCCACCAGTTTCAGCTATCTTTTAAAAGGGTCAGGGCTCCTGCCAGGATCAGTACAGGTGAGTATAGTTTTTTTTTTCTTTTTACATGTGCTTATTAATACAAATTCTACTGCAAGGAAAAGCATCTGTTTGGCTAATAAATGCTCAGTTACATAACATTTAATTCACACCATGTTGCACTTATTCTAGAGCAGTCATAATTTATTTTAGTAATTGGAGGATCAAAATTTCATGCTTTTATTTGAATTCTACTTCCATTTCAATAACTCACATTTAAGTACACTGCCAGCCACATCAAGCAGAGCTAGCCAGAGAGATGCTGTCATGGCAGAGATGATATCACAAAGATTAACAAGGGTATTATGGGCCAAGGCACTGCTCTCCTCATGCACGGGAGAGACCTCAGAGAACTAGGGAACTGCGAAGGTTGGATTACCTCTCGTGCAACCTGGGACTTTCCGACAGTGACACGTAGGAATACAGGCCTTTACAGAAATTACCCACTGTGTACGTGCTTTTCTGTCCAACTCAGCCCACTAAAGACTGGTGCACAGACTTGTTTTATGCAGACACTTTTCAAGTATAGATCTAGCAGTGAAGAAGAATTCTTATTAAAAAAGCCTGTTCCCACTTGGTGGCAGTGTCTAGAGTGGGTCACCTCTTATTTGTGTCTCCTGAGTTCTGTTCTCCAGTTTATCAATGATTTTGTATAGATTGAATGACTTTGACAGATGTCTATAGAGCCTCCAAAAAAATAAGCATATTTAATAGGGCTGAAGAAAATATCAGCTTCCTTTCTGAGAAGAGAGGCTGTAGAATCAACCCAAGTACTTTTAGATTTGAGGTTAACTAAGACCATAGAGTGCTGCTTCAGTACAGCTGATGGATTGAACCTTTTAGACACAGGAGAAAAATAAGGATTTAAGTGTTACGTGAAATTCAGCTAGTGAGCCACTTATACCATTTTTGAGGCTATTTTTTGAAGACCCTGGAATTTTTTTCTTTTACTTTCTGTATTAAACACTTGCTGTATTTGTCAGTGCTTCCTGACAAGCAGTACAACTTCCCATCATAACTTACTGATACCCCAAAAGAATCTGAAACTGCATTTCTATAGATACAGCCTTTATTAACCAGTTTGTAGGATATCACTGCTGGGATTAGCAAGGTTAGATACAGATCTTCAGTTAGGAAAAGACTATTACAGCATAGCATATTCTAATTAAAATTACAATCTACCACAAACATCAACTAGAACATAATCTGCTCACCCCATTGGTCTACTTAAGCACTAATTTCAAATAGTTTTCTCTTTTTCTCAGATGCCATATGACATATGATTTTCCCCATCATTAGCATTGAGTTTGATAGCTTACTAGATTGCATCATGGTGTTCTTTTAATCGGTTGATCACATATATGCTCCAGGCAAGTTACTATGTTAACATCTGATGATTTAGCAAGCACCTGATTTTATTTATTTATTGTAGTTCTGGCTGAAATATTTTCTAGTATCAATGTTCAAAGTGTCATGTCTTCAAAAAAACAACCTAGATTCACAACTTCTGAGTATTGCATTAGTGGTAATGGATGCCTTAAGCCATGGGAAAACAATATGGTTTTTAATGTACATGTTTAGCATACAGTGCCAGTTCCCTAACTTTAAAAAGCCCATCTTAAATATTTATGAAATACCATTGTTCATTTGGAATTGAGTAACAAGTGATTAACTTTCACAGAGATATCTGCAGTCAGGTTTCCGTGTTGAATTGCAGGCTTGCAGGTGTTGGTTTGGCTCTCTTGGGCCAAAAGGCTCAAACTACACTGTAGTTTTTCAAACAAAAATTTAATTGACATTATAACCAAGCAGTGGGGAGTAGTTCAAATTGTGTTAATGCAGTTAGAAAATAGTGATTTAGGATAACAAGTTCACGGCTTGTAATAAATAATTTTCTGGATTCATTGGGCATTTGTTTATAAACTATACAGATCTCCACACACAGAATGTGCCTGTACAACTTGTGTCATTGAAAGACATAGGATACTCCAAAATAAGTCTACTGCCAGGCTTTTTGTTGTTGTTGTTGTTGTTGTAAGCCCTCTGGTCTTTTAAGAAAGGAATTTCTACAATAAAGTCTGTTGGAATGAAATGCAATGGATATAGATATATAAACAGGTTTAATCATATGCCACAATGAGACAAGAGTTATTGTACCTGTATTTCAAATTGTGACATGAATGTTCTGTAAGCACATTCTTCTCTGACATCAACAGAAATTTTTAGTATTGTCAGCTAAAATTGAACCTGTAGGTTTTTGGCTGGAAGAAACACAACAATTCAGTCCGTGTGAGGATACAAATTACTGGATTAATAATATTAAGGTTTGTTTGATTTGATTGAATAATTATTTTGTGCCAATACATTACTGCTTACATAGACATTTCACCTATGCTCTTCTTTATTTCATTTGATTATAGTGCTTTCCCCATAGACAAACTGTCTATGAGACAAATACCCTTGACTGAATAGTAGCGAATATTTAGATAAAGTACCAATGGCTGGAGGGTAATTGCAATATTTAGTAATTATATGTACAATACTCCATACCCTGGTGGGATTCCTGCTGAGAATGTGCTTTTACACTGTGTAGAAACAATCAAGGACTGACAAAGAGCCACAAATATTCACATTAGGCAGTTTAGTACTGAAGACTATTTCACAGGATAGGATTAAAATAATAGATAACAGTGTATTAAGAATTCTGAGAACAACCCAAAACAGTTATTTCCTGAGGAACAGAAACCTTTCTGTGCAATTAATGGCATCTGTTACTTCTGCTGTACTAGTTCTATGATCTTCCTCTCCTCAGACCTGAAGAAGAAAAGCGAAGGCTTTCTAGTCAGAATTAACTTAAGTCAATAATACCCCTAAACATCTCAAGTTCCACCATGGTTACTTGACCCTCTGAAGAGCATTACAAAATGTTAAGCAGTGCATTTTCAAAGAACAACCTCGCATCTGGGCCATGCTGTGGGAAACATCAAGAAAATGGCAGAAATATTTTATCCACTTGACTTAGAGATAAAAAAAAAAATCCCTTGAAAAGGGGTTGGTGGACTCTATTATTACTACCGTGAAAGTATATTTATTGAAGGAAATAAGTTGGTTATTACTAGTAATCAGCACAGACTCTACATAAAACACAATTGTTAAACAGAAAACAAGTTCTGCAGAGGGTATTGGGTTGATGATTTCATTAAAACTAATGACCTTTAACACTATTCAGGCTTAGTTTAACACTCCAAAAGCTGTTGGGCACTGCTTTGGTTCTTTTTTAATTAACTCTCAACATTCTTATGTGGTATAGTATAAAGGAGAAGAATAAATATCTCAAGATTGTAAATAGTCTTCCTTTATTTCAATCTCTTATGGACACTGGATTTAGAAATCTCAGCCAAGATATTTGAAATATCTATATGAAATTGAATATTTAATTTTATGATGACACAGAATTCCCTTTGAATGCATGGGATTTATTTACAGTTCAATAAATATCCCAGCATCTTTTTATGAGTAAGGTGTGGTTAACTGTGAATAATTTTCCTTGTTTGCTTGTAACTTCTTTTATTTCTATCATTTATTTGATCTTTTCTAAATTCTGTCTGTTCTGAAGTTTCAGTTAAAAGCTTTTCTCAAGAGTGCCCTTAATCTGGTTCCTGAACACACCTCAAAATGCTAGCTTGAATTCCATAATAGCTGCAATTTATGTCAGCTTGATTATCATGGGAGCTGGGCTGAATTTTTAGTGCTGCAGTGAAAGGTAGAAGCTGAAATTACAATTCCTGGGATGCCAAACCTAATCATTTTCTTCTGCTCATTCAGTCAAGTTCGACTCATGAAACCTGACTAAATAGTGTATCTGTCCAAGTAGAAGTCTAGATCTGGCCCTGGGGATGAGTTAACCTAAGTCCCTGAAACAGAACAGCAAAACTTGCAGCTTAGAAGTGGAAGAAGAGATCTGTCAGAATTTCTACTCTGTTGAAATTGTTCCCAAGGAAGAAGAAAAGAAAAACAAGAGAAAGGATAAGACATGGTAAGAGTGCTACAGTACATGTGGCAGTACGGGATCTGGAATGTGGGGGGAGAGTCCTCCTTTGAGTGGGAGATGCCACTCAGGGTTAATCCTCAAAGCTTAGAGAGAGATTTGCCTACAGTTGTTGGTATGGGTGAGTAACATCAATCTCTACTTAATAATTATTGTTCTCTTGCTTTGCTCTTGACATTAGTAATTTTAAACCAATATGAGTGAACAGGGACCTTAGGCTGCAGCCATGTGAGCCTTACCTCCAAGTAGGAGATATTAATTACCTAGGCAGTAAGTACAAATGAGCAGAAAGTTCAAGCTTCATCTTATTCAATGTAAATTATAAGTTTCATGTTTTCTGTGAAATTTTGGTGAAGACAGTGACAACTGACACAGATAAGTATCATATACTGATGATAGTTTGTACTAAGTCAGATTAATGGAACACTTGATATAGAAGGGTCTCTTCTGTGTGATTTTTAAAAATCTTCTATCATTGTATGCATCTTCTTATTTGGCTAGTACTGTATGAGACTGGAAAGGGGAAAATTCACTATTCAGTTTTGCTGCAGACTGCAGAAATTCCTTTTATTATATAATTATTGACAGTGTTGCTTTTTGTCTGTGGTTTTCTCAACTTCTTTTGTGTCTCTTTAAACAGGTGAAGAAGCACATGAAAATGAAACACCAAAACCCACCTGAGCGATCTGTCTGCTTATGGTTCCTGACTCTATTAAATAGAGTTTGTATCTGATAGGAATCAATCTAAGGTCTGGCATCACTTCCAAGGACTCTGTGTAATTTATATTAGATTACTGGGTAAAGAAAAGAGCTGATGTTGACACCAATGTTTTGGTCTGCTGTCTACTAACTGACTCTCTTAGCCACTTAGCTAATAAGTCAAACTTCCAGCTGTTTTTCCTCCTTTTGTCCTCTAGGTTCTTCTACTGCTTCTCATACAGAGGTTAAGATTGAAGGAAAGATGAAGCCTAGGAGCAGAAAACTTCCAGAGGATATTTTGCCTGTCAAGAAAACCCTGAAGTCTCAAGTTTCTTACTTTGTAGTTTAGAGATTTGGTCTTTGGATTTAAGGTGAAGTATTGAGTCCATGCCTCCTCCTTTTCTATTATTTTTAAATAAAAATTGTGGTGATACTGTGTCAGCTAGTGAACTTAATTCTGCCAGTAAGAGATAGGCATGTAAGACCTATCAAAGAACTTCATATAAAGGCCTCATAACAAATACTGCATTCATCAAAGGACCTAAGATCTAAGATATTTGTGAATGAGCTTTGGAGGAAATATGTGCATAGCTAACTTGCCAGACTCTTGGGTTATCTGCAGTAGCAGAACTTTAACTAAGCAAATGCTATTGCAGAAATGGCAGACCTATAGAATCAGATAGTTACTCAAACCTGCGAATTTTCTGTCTTGGATTTCATTGAAAAAAATCTTAAAGAAATATCACATTTCACTTAATATTTTTTTTCTTTAAATCTCAACCTTCATCTCCATGTCTGTATGGAAAACTTAGTCCTTGTGAGGTTTTTGATTTGCTTTGGTTAGGTAGATATATTCATGGAATATATTTATAGCTGTATGACTGCTTTCATGGACTACTTTCTTGACCAGTCTGGTCATCTGATGTAGGAAAATGTGTAGATGTCACAGGTCATCTACGCTGACATTGGTCCTCAACGTTTAAAGAATCATTCTGGACTAAGGCATGCCTAATTTGATTGTCCAAGACTTAATAAATAAAATGCTTGGTGCAATTGTTTCAAGTGGATAAGAGAGAGGAATGGATAAGCTCTTTCTGTGGAAGTACCAAAAAAAAGAAAAAAAAAAGAAAAAATATTCTGAATCCATTACTAAGATGGTTCTACACTCTTCTCAGAGCCATTAATGAAGAGGTATGAATCCAGACTATTTGTAAGGTCAAAACTCAGAAAACAGTGTTGGTCAACTTTTGGGTAGTCCATTGCAGCTGGGAGTTCATCTCTAACAAATAAGACAATCTGCATGGTCAGCTAGACCACAGTTTTAGAACAGAAACAGAACTTTGATATGACCTCTATAGAATCAGGAATTAAAGGTAGAGCAGTAAAAGACTTTCAGCTTCTGATTGATTGATGGCCCGGTTCTCCCCGTAGACTTTTCTTTCATATATTTTAGACAAATAATATATTGTAGAGCCTTTGAATGTATGGACATGAATAAAATCCTTTGAGGCAACCTCAGTAGCTCCGTTCATGTAGCAATTCATACTCATTAGAATCTTACCCTAAAATGCTATGAGGAGCTGTACAACAGGAATTTCAGTTTAAAAAAAGAGTTGAGGTGAATCTCCCTACACTTACCATTGAATAATGGTGACATAACTGGAGTGAAAAATTCCTGAATAGAAAAAATAAGATCTCCAGAGTGACAGAATAATAAAAAAGGTGGATGAGCATATCTCCCCACTGTGCTCATTTAGAGTCCTAGAATTCTTTCTTATTTCTTCCTCACTAAGACCTTAGTGCACATCTGCCCCCCGGTCTTCTCTAAGGTTACCCTGTTACTGCCCTATGCCATCTCTCTGTGCTCACTCTGAATTTTCGCTGTGCTCTTTTCTTCTTCCTGCACATCTCACCTTGCCCTTGAGAAGTCCCTCAAGCAACCTGTGAATTTCTACGTGCTTTCTGGGAAGGAGCATTTCCTGCTTGCTACAGCTGGGTTTCATTTTATCCTTGTAGAGGTTGCCTTCCTCTCCAGAGACACACCTCTCTTAATAGAACAAAATAAGGCACACACTAACACATACCAGACAGTGAATAAACAACTCACTCAAAGTGCTACAGTGTCTGGTCTTCAGCGGTCAGTGTTAATTCTCCACTCAAAGAGCAAACCAGCTACTGGCTGTAAGGGAACTCTTCTTTTTGATAGAAAGACAGTGACAAATCTCCAGTCATTCAAACAGAGAATCTTTGTCCCTACAAATCCATCATTTCCCATCACAGTAAAGAATCATTATTTTTAAGAAAGTTTTCTACTCTACAGACTTTTTTTTTAAAAAGGCATTTTGGGATAAATGTCATTAAAGTTTCTCCTTCCCTCCCCTTTGTCTCTAGAGTCTCTCTGCCAACACTTGATATTTTTGCATACAAACAATGAATTTTCTCCATTTTTTTTTCTAAAACTGTGATGATATTCTTACCTTTCAAGTTACGAAAATCATGAACAAATAGTCTCCTCTTTGAATTTCTCTCCCTTTATCCATTTGCAGTGCAAACTTATTTAACTGTATGTCTTTGACAGCATTACTTAATGCCAGAGGCATTATTATTTCCTTCCCTTTTAGTTGATGCACAGATTCAGTTAAAAATCAATTGTGTGCCACATCCGCAGACATACCTTCAGTCTTATTTCCTTTCATTTATATTTTCCACTCTTAGCTTGGACAGTTAAACTTCCATTAATACCACTCAGGACATCACAATGTTTTTTTAAATGTTCCATCATTTCACAGTCCAGTTGCCATCTATGGCAAGATGACCTCCTACATAACGTTCCTAGACCTATTTATCCTACAAAGCTATAACCTCAGTCTATAATGTGCCTTCACTCCTAATTTCAGAAATGCATTTTGGTAGCTGTCTCAAGTGCATCTCCAAGTGCTTTTTCTTGGGTCAGTTTAGGAAAGCTAAAGTCCCAAGAGAATTACAACTGACCAGACATGTCAAGGGCAACAAGACAAGCTTCTATAGGTATGTTGGTGATAAAAGGAAGGTTAGGGAAAAGTCTTCAAGACCAGGTTGGATGAGGCTTTGAGCAAGCTGGTCTAGTGGAAGGTATTGAGGCCCATGGCAGGGGGGTTGGAACTAGATGATCTTCAGGGTCCCTTCCAAACCAAACCACTATATAATTCTATAAATTTATGTAGTAAAAACATTAGTCTAAGTACCTGCTGGGACCAGCATGGTTACAACAAAGCACTACTGAAGTGTGTACTGGGTTTGGGTAGCAAGGTTTTGGTAGTGGGGGGAAAATGGGGGTGGGTTCTATGAGATGCTGACAGAAGCTTCCTCCATGTCTGATGGAGCCAATGCCAGCTGGCTCCAAGAGAGACCTACTGCTGGCCAAGGTTGAACCCATCAGCAATGGTAGTAGCTCTTCTGGGATAACAGATTTAAGAAGAGGGGAAAAAACTGCTGCAGAACAGGAATTGACAGAGAGAAGTGAGAATATGTGAGAGGATCAATTCGGTAGACATTGAGCTTAGTGAACAAGGAGGGAGAGGAGGTGCTCCAGGTTCCAGGGCAGAGATTCCTCTGTAGCCTGTAGTGATTGAAGACCAAAATGAGACCAGACCAGATGCATATCCAGAAGTGCGTGATCCCCAAGGGAAGACTGCACTGCAGCAGGCTCCTGGCAGGACCTTTGGTCCTGTGGAGAGAGGAGCCCACACTGGAGCAGGTTTGCTGGCAGGACCTGTGACCCCATGGGGGACCCATATTGGAGCAGCCTGTTCCTGAAAAGCTACATCTCGTGGAAGGGATCCACACTGCAGCAGTTTGTGGGAAGGACTCATGCTAGAAAAGCCCATGGAGTACTGTCTCCCATAAGAGGGAACCCAGCAGGAGAAGATTGCGAGGAGTCCTCCCCCCGAGGAGGAAGGAGTGGCAGAGACAACATCATGAACTTTTCATAGCCCCCATTTCCCACCCCCCTGTGCCACTGGTGGGGAGAAGCAGAGAAACCAGGAGTGAAATTGAGCCTAGGAAGAAGGGAGGGGTGGGTGGAAGGTGTTTTTAGGCTTGGGGTTTTTTTCCCTCATTACTCTAATCTCATTTAATTGGTAATAAATTAAGCTAATTTCCCCAAACTGAGTCTGTTTTGCCCATGACAGTAACTGGTGACTGTGATTTCCCTGTCCTTATTTCAACCCATGAACTTTTAGCTGTATTTTCTCTCATCTGTCCAGCAGAGGAGGGGAGAGATAGAGCAGCTTTGGGGGGAACCTAGCATCCAACCATGGTCAACCCAGCACAAAGTCCTGCTTCAACTTTAATTTGATTTCTTTGATTTTTCAACTTCAAAATGTACAAGATCAAGCTAAGAAAAATGGAGAAGTTAATGTTTAGTATGGCTTTTGACATTCCTTTTCATCACTTAGTTTTCTTCCAAGAAGCAAGAAAAAACCATTGTATTAGAACTGGGTGAGGTAAAGTGATCACTGCTTAATTTATCAGAAAGTATATGTGGCAATATTTCCAAGCAATACTGCTTTTCCTAGTTTTATTGTATCAGTGCTTTTACATATAAGAAAATATTTTTGCCTCTATTAGCCAAAAGCTTCAATATTTAATGGTAATGTAATACATTCTGCATATGGTATCTACCTATCTTCCTTTCAGTGTATCAGTTTATAGAAAAGTCTACAATCAATGTGCTATTTTATTCAAATTAAAAGAGAATTTTTCCTGAAATTGCATTCTTTATTATTTTTGTCATCACAGATGTTACTTTTAAATTCTTTTCTGAAATTGTAAAAGAAATCAATAAACAAGCAAACACTGTGATTTTGCTGTGTTAGATATTTTTAGTTTTCACTTAGCACATGTAGATATCATCTAGTTCCTCTAAGAAACAGAAAACAAGCACTTTACAGCTGCAGTCAAATTTATTATTTCTGGGAATCACCAAACAAACATTAAAAGATTTATTAATTCAACACCCAACAAAAGTCTTGTCTCTGTGCCTAAGTCAGTCTAGCTTCTGTCTGTCTCCTTCAGATTCTTAACTTTTTGAAGCTCAACCAGTTCCAGGGACAGTTATTCCTCAGTTACTGTGTTCTGAGCAAGAAGAATCCTGTACAACCTCAGCAAATAGTGTCTGTCAGGCACTCATACTTCTGAAAATAGCCACTGTTTCTTTAATAGTATGTAAAGCAAAGATTCTTTTAAAAATCAGAGGGTTCTAGATGCAGTCCTCAGTGGTAATTAGGAAGCCATGCATATTTGGGAAATAAAACTGAAAAAAAACAGATAAGCTGTACTATTTTAAAAAATATATTTATTTTTCTTAGTCCTCTATCCCTAAAGACTTTCGTTTTTCTCTTCTGAAGTCCAGAATAACCAGGATACAAGACAATGAAATTTTGAACTGAAAGGATTGCTGTTGAATGCATCTTTAACAAATTCCCTTTATTCAATATTTTGGAACATTAGTGGTTATTAGGTAGTAAAATTTTGAGTCTGGAAAAAATGCCAAGCAAGGCTTCTGGGTTTTTTATTTGTAATAGCTTTTTAATTATTAGAGACTGGGAGTTCTTCCAGTAGTCCAGAAAAAATCAATTAACTATAATAAAAAAAAAGAGCAGGAGAGATTGAAACTGTGTTTGAAAGATGTAGTATCCTTGCAGCTTCCTAATATTCTGAATCTGAAACAAGATTAGAGGGACAGTCATCTGACTACTTTTATCTGCTTCCAAGAATGACACCTTTCTTCAAGGTGTGGTTAATGAAGCATTCTACTCTGTTCAGAAAATTGAGAAAAAAAACAAACCAAAACAAAAAAGAAATGATAACAAAACTTATAACACATAATTTAGGAAAATTTTACCAGATGTTACCAACATGTTTCTAAGCAGTGAGATATTTGTTAAAAACAATAGAAATGTCTGTCTAAATGGAGTTTTGCAGATAGACAGTAAAACCTACTATAGATACTGAGATAAGAAATGGAGGATCCTTTTTTATTATTCTGTAGGCAGAAATTCAGTCCAGTCAGCAAAAATTTCTTGGTTTAGAAATATTATTTTCTGAATAGAAAACCTCCTTTTTCAATTTTTTGAAAAAATGTTACTATTTTAGTTTCCTCGTGCAATAGACATATTACACTAGAAGCAAAAAATTACATAATTTTCACTGTGGAAAAATAGTACCTTTCTCTGGAAAATATATTTATTTGTTATGTTTAACAAGATATTTTCTGCCTAGGGATATTTCAGAGAAAGAAAACAAAAGGTACCCCAAGTTCAGTATACTGTATCTCATAGAAATGCAAAAGACATTAGATAATGGTTATAAACTAAAAGAGGGTATATTCAAGCCAGATGTAAGGAAGAGAACTGCTCTATTATCTCCCTGAATGAGATCTAAAATAGTATGGTGGTACTCAACTTGAGTACATGAACAGATTTCTTTAATGTTGGACATTAGCAATGTAGATGCTTCCATTCTTTAAGATGAATCCTACATTTTGTTATTAATAAAAAGACTTACTGGGCTAGGATTTTGAAATTACGATAGAGGTAAGTGGTGGAAAGGCTGAGTTTAGGAGGTCACGGATCTATTTCTTCTTTGGTAAACACTTCTTACCCCTTCCAAAACACTTCAGGGTAAATAGAGGCTATCTATTTCCTGTCAGAGGCAAGACAAAAATTTTAAAACAAAGTCCTGACTTTATTTCTTGGTGTTTGCATGACTCAGTGACTGATAGAAAAAATGTAGTTTTAAGTGTACCTAACAGCCAAAGGTCACACTCCTTTAAATGAAAGGAGAACCTTTCAGTTACCTGGTTTTTCTACCTGAGATTTTGTACTAAAATACAGGCACTGAATTTCAGATGCCGAAATACATAGTTGTTTGGGAAAGAGATGGTGTTCTTCTGATGCAATGAATTTCAAAACAGATGATCTAGTGCTTTACACAAAACAGTTTGTCATGCCTTACTAGTGTATAGTGCCCGTATGAAATAGTAGTAATATAATTTCTGTGTTTCTCTCTGATATCACAGAGCATGTCATAAGATCCAATGACACTCCTTGTTTTTAATGGTGGTGGCACTTCTGAAAGAAAGTGGGTGGATAATGTCATGATGATTTCTTACTAAAGCTCGAGTCCTTGCCAACTTTTGCTGTAGCCAGGGGACATCAGTGATGGATGAAATTTAGAACAGGTCTCTGTTTGTTCTCATACCAAATATGAAAAGAGTACTCTACAAGACTGTCTCAGGGTGAGTTCAAACCTAACTTTATTTACTGAATACTCAGCACTATGTTAAAATCACAAACTAGGCTTTGACACATATTATCTACCAAATTTATCAGTTGTGCAATTGAGTTTTACACAGACCCCTTCCATCCAATTTTTGGAATGTCTAAAATGAAGAAGCCATTGGTTTGCATATTTATGACATAATAATTTTAGAAAAAAATCATAGTTACTAAAGTGAAATTTATTAACTGGATAACATGCTTTACTTTTGAGAATAGACAGGATCATAATTCACAGGTTTATCAGCTAAGTCACCAATTATCTAAAACATATCTATTATTTAGAAGTTTCTTGTTCTTTGCTTATATTTGAATCAGTGGGAAAAGCATTGTGTATATGCATAGAACAGAAACACCTGAACTCGGTAATGCCCAAACTGAGCGCTGTTCACAATGTACACCTAGGTGGAAAGTACACAATGCCTGAGCACAGGAGTTTCCCTTCCTTCCATAATCTACCACACACTACAATACCTCTATTTTTGTTTGCACATATCAGATTGCTGCTGATACTGCCGAAAAAAAGTCATGCAATTAAATTTCAAACGGACATATTTGGAATCAGAGATTTTTTTCAATACAGTTCATTGAATTTTATTACTTCTAAAGGCTGCTACTAGCTTAGATCAGTGTTGCCCCATTCTAGTGAAATCAGGGTTCATACTCTAGATTTAACTATAGCATAGAAACAAAAGCAACAGCCATTCTCAGTGATTCCAGTCAGGAGCAGTTCCTAAGGTTCAGTAGTGTGGATTAATACAACAAATAGACATCCTGCATAAAAGGCATTTACACATCATCTTTTGGTCACAAATAATTAACTTTCTAAAGTAAGGTTTACGTATAGACCTGTAATCTAAACTGCAATATGTCTTTTATACTTAACCTTGATCATTAAAGCTGGCAGATTTCACTCCAGGCATCCATGGGGTGTCTTTTTTTTCAGTATAAATCTGGGAGAAGATATTACACCATACTAAGTGAATATCTTCAGAAGAATTCACATCTTTATCTTACAGAGTCAAATTTAGAATTTAAAGGCTTACTTTAGTAAAGATTTTATGGTGACAAACACTAAAAAGCAAAAAAGAAGGTAATTTTCATGTTATGATGAATCTTTTTTGTAATACTGTGAAAAAGTAGATTTTACTTTTGTAAAAAAAATACACACCCATGACACTAGTTTCCTTCATGCAATTCCTCATTGGATGAAAATTGCTTTAACAGTATTAGCATTAAAACTTGTTAAAATATCCAGGAAACTAAAACACACTGTTTTTCAAATGTCTAGAACCTAGTTCCTAGGTCCTAAAAGATTCTGTGACACCTATCAAGCAAAATTCACTTTAGATAATTAAATGTAGTCAATCTAAAGTTCTCTTTGCTGTCTTAGTGTGGTTGGGAAAAAAAAGGTGATTTTTCCCCCTGGAGTTAAAAAAATGGTAACCCCTGAGGGGGTGGTGTCCCTTGGGATTGACCCAATCAGCACCCCTGCAAAATTTAAACATATCACATCAGACCGGAAAAGAAGGATCATGAGGTAGTTGGAGGAGAAGTGGTCGTGTTCTGAGACCATGAGGAGAGAGAAAGGGGCTAGAAGCCCCACTGGGGGCCACGGCCCCCAGCCCCCATATAGGGTTATAGAAACTCGGAAACAGTGTTAAACTGGACCGGGTTCTGTGACTAGAAAAGCTGGGGGAATTTCTACACTGGGAGTGGGCAGCAGAAGACAGAAAAGCGGCAGCAGAGGCAGCGCTGGGTGGAAGGCTATGGTTGAAAGTCAAAAGAGTTAAGAGGGAAGCAGGAAAGAAAGCATGCAGCAACACAGAGAGATATCCTGCAAAGAGGGACAGAGAGCCAGCAACAGAACAGAGAAAGCTCTACAAAGGCAGTTTTGGGGGTAAGAACTGAATTAAAAACCCCCAAAACCCCTCTGAGACCCCTCCTAGGAGGAGGTGGTGGACTCCTACTTGAGGGGAGTCCTAAAATACAGCATGCAGCAGAGAGAGAGAGGAGCTAAGAAGCTCAGACATCCTGGAAGCTCGACTGGGATGACCGGATGGAACACGGAGGAGGGCCTTACCCCCCCCACTGCTGCTGCCAGGCTGGCAGACTGAGACAGAGCACAGGAGCTCTGATAAAATGCTTGAGGCAAAGACTTTCAACTGAAAGCTGCCCAAGACGTTCTGACTCAGGGAAGCTTAAATCCCCTGAGGAAAGGGAGTGTCACAAAGACCTCTGCACTTCATGATATGATGTGGTGAAGCAAACCTTTGTCCCGGTTATCGCAGTACATGGAAGAGAGACCTTCGCTTGGAGTCGAAGGGCTGAGAGGGGTGAGAAGAGACCCCCCTTGTGTGTAATGGAAGGAGATCCAGCTACAACTTCAGCTATGACTGCTGCATGGAAGAAGAGAGACACTGCTGCCCTGAGAGTGGAAAGGATCTTTCCTTCTTCCCTTCTGAACTTTTACTGGAGGGAGAAGAGATTTGATTCAATGTAAATATTACTTAATCATAGGAGAGATAGTTAAGATTGTGTATATAATTAATTATAATATTTATTTGTGTAGTGATTGTAATATAATTCCCTTTCCCCCATACTGAGTCTTGTGTTGTGTCTGGAAAACCCCTCTCTCATACTGGGATGAGATGTGGGAGGGGGGCTTGGACTCGGAAATTGGATTTTGGGGGTCTCAAACCACCACAGTCAGCTAAACCTAAATTTTTAACTAAGAAAACTGTTCTGTACTATTTCTCTGTAAAATATCTCTTCAGTGAATGCAACAAAAAAAGGATAATGCTCTATAAATGTCTTTATTTATTTAATGCAGGATTTTGCTAAATGTAGAGTTGCTCTATAAATATAATGTCTACATCTATGTGTACGTTTGTATACATTTGAACGTATATGTATATATATCATTGTATATATATGCCATTAGTGATAAAATTTTTAAGATCAATATTTTAATTAATGTTGGTTTTGTAAAAGAAAACAATTATTCTCTATATTGTTTTAGTTCAAGTAATTACTACATATAGTAACAGTTTCAGAAGAAGCAATATACTTTTTTTTTTCCTCAATGCTCTTGCGCTGTTAAAAAACTTGCCAAGGTCTTAAAAAATTGCTGACAATTTAGTCCTGTCTCACATTTCCACTGGTTTGGCTGCAATATCAATTGCCCTTACAATTGAGCATTGTCTATTTTGTCAGTTTATGCAATTGTTACTTGAATTCTTTTGCTCCAGGATAAAAAATAAACAAAATATTTTCTTCAGTAATATAAATTTTGAATAAATAAATGACAGTAAATAAAACCCACCAAACAAAAAGCCACAAAATCACCAGCCACCAAAGCCCAGAAGCATTTGCAGTTGCAACTCTTTTAATTTTCTCAGATTTCCTGTTGATAGTACATGGTTAATAATGATTTGTGGCTCTGGTGGTTAGTAATACATAACAGGTGTTTCTCTCTCTTAATTAAAATCAGAAGTTGGGTTTGCACTGTAAGCAAATTATATGTTGGATCCACACTATAGGCTGAATAATACCATATACACTAAAGCGTTAGAACCATATTGACTATCTTTATTTGTGAATCACAAAATAACACTCTTTAAGGAACTTCTATGTCTCAAATCATTCATTCCTTTATTCTGTATGCCACAACATATTGTACATCACAAACATTTTGGAGAAATCTATTGCAATCAATAAATTAAACTGGAAGTTGCCTTGCAGTGAAGTTTTCATTTTGGAAGTTAAGGTTCTGCAGAGCAAAAATCATACGAGCATTAGGCCAGTGTTACAAGATCATTAGCATATTGGGGAGGGTTTTTTTCCCATGTCAATACTAGCATTAATTATAGTTTCTCTTTATGATTTAGAAGAAATTCTGTTTAGAAATCAGATGAATTCATAATTCATTACACCTGAGGAACATTTATTAACTGTTTAACTGTTTATCTTCAAAATGTAATTTTGGGGTTTTTTTCATATACAATCCATTTAATCAAGTTTTGTCAAAAGCAACACTGAAAATCCATAATAATGCAGAGTAAAAACTCATGATTTATCTGCACACTTGGCCTTATTTTATGTTAAAGTAACCCAAATGCAATATTGAAATTTTCTGATCATAAATGAGAATAGTTTTTATTGTACCAGATAAAATTCTAAGCACATTAAGGAAAATTAGGAAAAGTATAAAATTTTCTATATTATGGAGATTTTCAGTGAAAACCAGTATTGATTTCACAATTATTATTAGCCAGGTCAGTCAAAATTTCTTGACTGAACAGAGAAGTGGTTCAATATAAAAAAAATATTTCAAAATGTTTTCCATAATTTTCTCTATTCCTTCTCTTCCCTTCCTTTTTCTGTCTTTCAGAAGGAATATTTATAATCAGCACAGTATAGGTAAAGTACAATGATCAATCAAAATGCCTAATATCTTTGCAGGGGATTATATATCTTTAGTTTATATATGTGTAGTGATACATTATTTCAAATTGTTATTTCAAAGTATAAAATGTCAGGTGACTTGCCTCCTGGAAGTGTTACTATCTATTTTCTTCAATTCTCCAAGAAAAAGTTTAGATGAACTCAGATTTCTACACTCTCTATGTCTAAAATTAGGTGAGGTAAATTATGCATCTCAAGCATCTGAGAAGATTTTGCCAGTTTAGAGATATCTAGATAACAGAATATTATATATTATGTAATCCTATTTAAAAATATATTCAAGTCCTCAAAATGTTAATATAATTTCCATCTTTAATTGTGTATGACAGCATCATCACTGTCAAAGTCAGGTTGGAAAACTTACTGGCAGGCTTTTCATGGCTTCCTGAACATGAATCTGAGTCTTCACAGACACTTTGGAGAGCCATTGAGAGGATGAACTTATTTTCCAATACATTCTTATTCATCTTCAGGGCTGAGACCAGCAAAAATCTTGAAAAACTTGGGACTTTACACATTCTGTGTATTCCTTGCCTGTTTAATTCATTTTCCATGAGTTGTCTTTAAGGTCTTAAGTCCACTGTACCAAGCTGAATGGGACAGAAGGGATGAATACTGGTGCTATAATCCTCACCCCTAGCAAAAACACTGTTAAAGCTGGCAATGCTGGCTTATCTAGCCATTTTCTAGATAGTGGTTGCATTTATAGTGACCCTTTCACTCTTCAGTATTACATGGAAGTAGCCATATGGAACTAACATGTTAGTCTGACATAAGCTTGAGGCTACACACTTATATACTTGCATTCATACTGCTTCTGAGCACCCTCCTGAGACAATTTTGGCCCACGACAATTATTGCTGTATAAGATAAAGCCTAGTACCAGGGTTCATTCTTGATAGGCTAACCTGTCCTGGAGGAAGGAGAGTTGGGTCAGAGGTGTTAGCGGTAGTGTGTCTTGACCATTATATTTATTAGGCTAGGAATAACCCACGACTTTTTGAAAGTAGAAATAAAATGTCAATTTTAATTAGCACTAAGCCTGAAATTACCAAATTCAACTAAAAGAACCAAGAAGAGCTAGATATTAGGATTTGAAGTAGAAGAATAATCTCCTACTCTTTGACAATTAGAAAATATTAACAGTGGAAAATAATTCCCATGAAAATGTAGTGCACATAATGCTACAGTATATTCTGAACAGGAGCACCCAGGTATCCATATCCTTCAAACATATCCAGATGGCTTTGCAGAGGACTGCATGAGCAAAAAACAAAAATCTTCTGAATAGTTAACAAAAAGTTCTGTATTTAAAATTGTGTAACCTTTTTTTCTGTTAATACTTGTTTATTTTTCATTTACTTGGAGTTTTCTAATTCATGGAGTTGGCATTTGGTTCATACTGTAATATTTTTTGAGCTTTATGAGAAATCAATTAAATTATGATTTAGACTTTGCAGGGAGTTAATGGATGGTTATCTAAAGAACTATTGCTGTGCTTCAAGTAACATAAAGCATCTTATCCTGCCTATATAATTTTTGTGTTCTTACCACTTAAGCAGCTATTAGGAAGTGCTCCTGACACTGTCTTATGATGTATGTCTGCAGAATTACACCCTATTTCTTCAAATCCAGATGTTTTATATTGATTAACATGGAATTTAAGACATGAGGTAAGGTCACTACATAAAGGTAGTGTAACTACATTTCTTTAGGATAAAAATACCAAACCCAAGGCAACAGATTCCAAACAGAAAAGGTATGAATATAAGGATTAAAAAAATAATTAAGTTTGCTCAGGAAGCTTAGCAACGACATTCAATTGAACCCAGCCTGGAATAATTGTGTATCTGAAGGTACTGAATATGCTAAAAGGAGCTGTGATCTAGATGGGTGCCTGACCTATGTGGGGGGGAAAATGTCTATGATTAGATGCAAGTAGTAAAAGAGTGAAATAAGCAGCACTTCCCATGCATCAGGGAAGGGATACTGAGGTGTTTTGGTTGCAAAGCACTGCTTTGGTGACTCAAAGCAACCATAAACCTCACATATGGATTCATTAGCCTGAGCATACCAGGGAATCTGACCTTTTCGAATATGAAGTTGTTGCCAGTTACAGTCTATTTGCTACTTAAGCTTATTTGTGAAAAATTTAAACACTTACTGGGATTTTTATTTCTGGCATAAAGTAGATGATTCATTTTTCTGATTAAGAATTTTTTTTCCCCATCTCACAACTGATAATGTGAACACTCCACAGAGACTATGAAGGGAGATACCTTGATTAGATGCCTATTTGGCATTTCTTCCACTGCTTCATGATTGCTGTTGTCCACTTTGCAAGTCTATCATAATAGCACTACATGTGGCCATTATTATTTTTTCATGGAGTTACATTCAACTACTAGCTTACTTTCATTTTTCACCTGCAAAAAATCTAAATACTGATCTTTAGCTTGTCTAGTTTTTACAAAAATATATGCATTATGCATATGACTATTCTGGTTTATGAACCTTTCAAAATTAGGTGTACTCTTTTAAAACTGTATCTAGGATATGGGCATGAACACTGACTTTGCTTTGTGATGCCTGGGTGTAGGTAAACAGAAATTATAAGATCGTAACCAAGTCTGCTGATTCCTAGTTAGTAATCCAAGTGGAAATGGAGAATCCACGATCAGCAAGTCTCCTAGGTTTCCATACGGCAATACAGGCAAGAGACATCATGGTTCTCATCTCACCCCCTTACTATCTGGAGTAAAGATAAACACTTGCTGAATTGGAAACATGAACTTTCCTAAGATGTACCAAGAGAAAAGTCTTTCAAGAATTCTTGACTGTCTCCAAATGTTTAGATTTGTACTCTGTTGTTCTTAGTAATAATTAACTTCCCTGTGAAAAAGAGGACCTTTTATTAATAGGCTTCTCACTGCATGCTGACATTTCAGGAGGTTGGTCTATTAGTTCTATCATTCAGAGCCATGAATTATTGAATCACCCGCATATTCCCCTTCAAACTTCTGAACTACTCAACATTGTACTGATGCAAATAGCTAATAAATATGCAGAATGTAAAATGCCTTTATTCAGTTTTAAAAGAATGTCATAAAGTTTTAGTAGAGCCAGTACTATTGCTAGTTCTAGCCAGGTAGTAAATTTTGTTTGCAGTTTTCAAAGTCTGCCATATCCCAATTAGTTTCAGCTTCATATTTTATGGAGATTATACATTATTTTTTGAGGTAAAAATGTTGTTATTCTTCAAGCAGTTCTTTGGCACCTTTGTATTCTCAAACCTCAGTGTGCTCTTCCAAGGATCAGAGCTGTCTTCCACCTTCCTTTTATTTACTGCAGGTTGTAATTATTTCCTAAGTTACATTTTTGCAAATCAGGAAAAAAAGTGATAATAGATGCAGTTGCATCATGGAGAGAAATATGGGATACTGTTTATTTTCTGAAAAGCATTTGTTATTGAGATTAATAACTTATAGTGAAAAAGTTAAATAATAATAGGCATAGCATACCCCCTGACATTAGCTTTTAAAGGCATGTACAATCTGCTGTAAAGGCTGGGAACATTACATGGGGTATTTCAGATATTGTAAAAGAACTATATTCTGATATAGTAGCTTCAAAATACATATAACCTGAAAAGTTTTGAGTGCAAAGCCTCCTACTGCAGTGGGAAATTTTTTATCAAAAAACACAAGAGAGGTTCTGGTGAACTCATCCTTTTTGCTTTTGTTTACTGAGCATAGAAATTCAAAATTTTTCTTTTGTTGTAGGAATTATAATAGACCGACTATTCAGATGCTGATACAGTGGCATACAAAGATAATTGCAAGAATATAAGGGAACTCATATAGAAAAATAGCAAAAAAAGTGATTAGTTACACCTGGATCATTTTCTCTGAAGGCAGTCACTATACTACAACACACATTTAAGACGTATTTTGATGACGAGAAGTGTTTTTCAGTCTCTTTGAATCCTCCACATAATTTTTTCATTTGAGAAGCTCTGAATTTTCTCTTAGACAAACTAGAAATTTTACTAAGAACAATCTCCTTAAAATATTTTATTTCTCATATAGGAAAAAAATCCCTGCCCAATCCCACTGTGATTTTATGAAAATTAATTTTAATGAAAAAATTAAAAGTCAAAAACCATCACTTGGTCATTTTAACATATGCAAACAAAATTAATGTAGAGTCATGATCAGAGCTTTTGTTGCCTGGAAACATTAAGGTTCTTATACTGCCATTTAGTTGAGTTTGTGAAAACAAAATGAATACAGACATACCTGCTCAATAATTTTGGGATCATTAACAATTCCTTTGTTCTAGCTCCTGGAAAAGTGTGTGTGTCCCACAGAATTCAGCTCAATAACTCTCATCACTGCGTGGATGTCAGGTCCAGGAGAGAAATGAGCACTAACAGGTGTACATTGATGCCCATGATGCTCCCAAGAGCAACAGATTCAACATCAACCTCTCCTTTTGCATTGCACTGGGGTATGGAAGTTCTGAAGTGGTAGAGTTGACAGGGGGGCAAATTTACCTGTGGGTTTTATAGCTTAAGCTACAGTACTTGTGGTCTTTAGGGATGGCTATCATACCTGAAATAGTCACTTCAGAGCAAGCTGAAGTGTATCTATAGCATACTCTAGCTATTTCTGTGACTACAGTACTGAAGTACTTTTATTTTTATCCATTGCACCAAATTTTTTATGTTTTGCTCATAACTTGCAGGGAAAAAAAAAATCTCATTCATAGTTGTGAGGTGCCCTAATTACTTACTTCAAATGATACAATTCTTCCAGAAAACTTTGAAAGGTCTTAACAGCTTATATCAGAAAGCCAAATGTATAGGCTATAATTAACTTACACTTTGTAAAACCATGCTAATCCTCAATAGGTCCCACAAATCATTTCAGTATGGCATGGTCTCATTTAAACTTCATAAGTAATGTGATCTAAAATCTTTCAAGTAGGAAAATCTGGGGTTTTTTTCATTGGCATAGTTCCAAACTGTAACTTCTCTTGTTCAAACCTTTTTCATTATCCTGCTTCTTCAGATACCATTCCACATACTCTATCTGTTTAATATCTAAGGACCAAATCTAACTTTAATGTTCTAGCTATCTTCAATTTTTCTAAGGTAAACTCCTCTCTTCATTTAAACTGTTAGATTCTGAGGGGTTTTGGTTGTGCTGTAACAACGAGCCAGCAGTAAGAGTGTGTACAGAGATTTAATATCCTAATTACAGAGAGAGGAAATGTAAGAAGAATATTTCTCAAATGCTGTTTGTATCCAAGAGATTTATAGGATACCTTTCTACTAAGCATTATGGTAGTTACTAATTATATGATAAAGTGGGTTTTTATTCCCTATAAGATACTTTGTGTTTAACTTCCTAATGCTTGAGCACTGCAATTTTCAACCTTCATATAATTTCTTGGTAATACACAGAAATAGACTTGGATGATACAGTAGACTGAAACAATATCATTTGTAATTGTTTTATCACCTCGTTTATTTTGGATTATTATTGATTTTTAGTAATTTTTTTGTGTCCAATACAACTATAAAGTCAATAGAAGATAGTCATCTTATTGGTCTTAATCCTCTGCTATCTTTTCATCCCTATCTTTCTTTTTATCCTGTTTTAAAAGCCACCATCCTCTGTGGTAACATTTCTTAGCATTCTCTTTTTCTTTTTAATGAAGGTTACTGCTTTTTCCTAAAGTGTAGATGGCTTTCAGTTAATAAAAAATTGATTCATATAAATACAGGTATGTATCAGATGAGGTGAGTTTAAAAAACAAGCAAAAAACCTAATTATAATTACTAAAGTGATGGCAGAAGGTCAGTTCCTTGTCTGTCTCTTCATCACCACTCGGGCAGATCTGTGTTTGTGGGTTTTATTTTTCTGTGGAAAGCTCTACACATTCACTTATGACAGTGATCACCAAGAAATCTGGACCACTTCAGAGAATCTTTATGTGAATGGTATGGAACTGACCACTTCCAGAAAGATGAGGGAGAAATATGGGGTTTCATGATCTACTGTCACCCAAATGTCTCTATTTGCATTTGGACGATTTTCGCCTCCATAGCAGAGTACATGGATTAGAAGGCATTTGGCTAAAGTAACTACGAGTTTGTGTTTTGTAAATACTCAGTGATACTCACAAAAAATATATGTGAGAAAGAAGGGTGCATATTAAATTAGTTTAGTCCCCACATACTCTGTTCACGCTTGCAAACAATTTACATGTGTTGTATAGAAAATTTACTGCAAAAAGTTTTTCTCAAATATTTAGGTACTGTTACACGGTATTTTTCTTATCACTGAGTTAAAAAAAAATATTCTGAAGCTCTTCTAGTATAATATGTAGATTTTGCCCATTTAAAAAATTGGTCTCTGGAGAAAGGGGTAAAATGAAAAAATAATCCATACTTTAATTCTGCATTTTGGGGAAAAAAACCCACACCACTATGTCTGTATAGAGTATTGTGAGCCTCATTAAGTAATTTCCTTTCCATTTTTAATTCCCATAATTTGCCTGCATTTCATAAGGCGCTCTGGAATTAAAGAATACAATCACATGCTTTGCTCTGAACATGTGCAAAATCTTTTGCACATACTGCCTTTGAGATATATTTTTAAATTACTTCCAAGGAGAGTCAGGGCAAACTTATTGAGTCGGTGCATGCATAGCCACTTTGTGCAGGCAAAAGAGAGTAAAGAGCAGTGCCACCAGCAGCCCCACGGCTGGTACAGGTTGTCTGTCCACATGGCACTGGATTCTCTACCAGAAGTATCAAAGTCAGCATGATTTATTAAGTTAAGAAAAAATAATGAATAATCAGAATTTATCGTATGATTAACAACATTAGAATCAAATAACCCTGACCACAATGATTCCACAAGACGTCTTTGGAAAACTAAAATGTTCTGAAAAGAAAGAGAAAAATGCTTGTAATATCATGTAAAATACTGAACTACATGTAGACACTATCTGAATTTTGAAAGTACCTTTTCCTTGTAGAAAAGTTTATCAAGAAATGGATATAAGCTTCTTCCAAAGTTCAAGATTTTTCAAAAAACAGGAACTACAGCTAAAAAACAATGCTAAATTTGAGTATATCAGACGAAAACTTATTCCATATAGATACCTAAATAAAACATTCAGAGCAATCTAAAATATAGGTTACATTAAATTTAGGCCACCATTATCAAAGTATGTAATGGATTTAAAATACAGGTAGATCTTCTTATGACAGGAAAAACATTAAGCCAAAGTAGGAGGGTTAAATTGCATCAGACTTATTTGAGACCACAAGCCTAAGGAAAACATATATGAGTATGTACAAGTTTTATAACTAACAGATTGCATTTCTTAGACTTCTGAACTGTGATTCAGTTTAATAGACAAAGCATTTTCAAAGTATCTCTTATGTGTAAATACATTTTATTATTTCTTGAGTTTATCATATATTCACCTGGAAGTTAGGTACTTGATATGAGTCAGATTTTATATAAGAGAGCTTCAAATAGGTGTTTCAAATCTGTGTACAGGCCCTCAGTAAAAACAGTCCTTGGTGGAAATAGCCGTCTTTGCCATTTTCACTGACACATGAAAAATTTAACAATATTCCCTCTATTAAGAATGGAGTATACAACCTTTAATTTTTTTTTTGCTTTACATAAGTAGTACATTTGAAGGCATATGACTGTGATATTTTCTCTGCAAGTCTAGAGGTGGTTGGATTTTTTTTAATTTGTTTTTTAAGTTAAGGTAATCATCTTTCACTAAAAATATGTTTTGTATTCATTTTGAGCCACTGTTTCTCAATGTTGGATCAGAAAAGACTTTCTAGAACCATCTGCAGCACAGGTCACGAGGTTTTTCTGTGATTTGCTCAAGACCTTTTATAAATAATGAGGTCCTAGTAATTTAATAATCATCCTCACATAGCACATATGTTTACAAGGAAAACTACTCAAATCCAACAGTCCTTTCTTGCTTAAATGTACCAAGAACATTGACCCAATGTAATCTCATTGACTTCAGTAGGCTCATAACCACAGCAGAAGCCAACACATCCTATAACAATTGACAAGGAAACAAGGACTTAAATGAACTAAGGATCATTTTGAAACACTGTAATTCTTTATGATAGATATGTTTTACAGAATACTACTTTTTAGTGCACAGTTGGCATCAGAATTTTTCTGCTTTTGTTAACTAAGCACTGATGAAGAATATAAAAGTTACAGAATAGCAACTAAGTCCTTTCAGAAAATGAGAATAAAAACAGCAAACAAACAAAAAGACCCCAACGCTTTATCAAAATTGTTAAAGCAGATATAACAGTGGTAAAAAGATGCTGAGTTTGAATATTTTACTCATGTTAGACTGGAAGTGTTTTTCTCCTCTCCTGCCCTCCCCAGTACTAGCAACTTCTTTGTGGAGCCATGTTTTAAAAAGAAATTAGTAGTAATTTCTAAAATAATAGTCAGTACACTGTACACTGAAGGTTAAACTTTCGGGTATTAATTTTGCTTTACTATAAAGCAGAGTGTCGATATTCATCTCACTGTATTTAACATATTATCAAAGTTAAGGTCTCTATAGACAAAAATAACTTTATTTGAAAACAGTGTAGCTTAGCTGATGCAAAAGTAATTACAGTGCTTATTGGAACTACTTTAGTACACAGTATAAGAATGTATATTTAGTACATAAAGAAAGCAAATCATCTGCATCATCTGAAGAGTACAGGTTCTCTAGCTCTGCTGTTTATTTATACATGCCCATATATTCTGTAAATTTCTGTGTGCATACAGAAAGTTCATTTTCATACTAAAGTAGTCTCTGATACTCAGTATTTTAAAAATTGCAGTCCAATATCCTGTTAAAATGTAAATTTTCATACAGCATATAAAATTTCAAAAAGCTATCTGCTTAACTAGCTACAAACATTTTCTCAGCTATAATAAAAATTATTCCATGACTTTACAAAGACCATTCCTATTATTAAAAATAAATAAATAAATAAATAAATAAATAAAAGAACTAGCAGCACTCACTGTAACAAGCTCATTTTTAGTCTTGAACTTAGCAATGTAGAACATTGTCCTTGTTTAAATGTGTTTCAATACATGTTGCTCCCTAAGAAAGTGAGGATTTACTCCATATGCTACAATGCTCTTCTACAAAGTGTTAGCATATACAGGGTGATCAAAGTCTTCTTACTTTCCTCAGACTCACTGGGAACGTTGCCTGAAATCACCACAAAATGAAAGATTAAATAATACCAGTGCTTATGTGGCTAACTATTACATGACAAACAAGCTCATTTTGTCATTACAGATTATAAAGCATTCACAGACTTACAAGGATTTTCATTACAGGTCCACAAAAAGACTGATACAAAGCAATAAATAAATATACAAAATGCTGTGTTGATCAGATACCTGTGTCAACATGGTCACTTGGAATACGGTCAAACGTTAAAGCTGTCCCAGCTCCTCCTTATCAGACAGCATTCCATTAGCAATTCAGTGTGGCAGAAGGACAGTGACAGCTTAGCTGGGTAAAATTCCGTGTCTATGGTACAATTATTGCACTACTGATTACTTCAGACTTTGGTGAGTTAATCCTTGGGATATTAATTTACTGCTCCAACTGTACAAAACAGATCCTAGTACTTTACCCCTCTGAGGGCTGTCACTGTAATTATTCCATATGGCATCACCAGTAAAATTTTTCTGTGCATCTTTCCAAGTAAACAGATTTTAGGATATTTTCAAGTCAATCAGCTAATGAGAAAGAACTTTATATTGCTTTCAAGTACTGCAAAATACAGTGATCCTCCTCTGAGAAGAATTTAATTATTTCAAAGTCTTGCTATATTTCAATTAGGAAGAATCTTTCTTATTCCAAAAAATCTTCCTGAAAGAAAGTTCTAAAATATTACAAAATATCTAAATTCAAACACGATTCTGGTTTTATATATGCAGATATAAGTACAGGTTAATCAACATGTATTGTGAAGAAAAAGAAAATTTAAAAAATTGAAGCAAAAATCTCAAACCAGGCTACTTCAACAAGTCTAAATGCTATGATATTATTTTTTGAAAATAAAATTGAAAGGAACATAAAATCCCACTTTGGTAAATAAAGTCTATTTATTCCACCGCCATTGGTATCCTAGTGTCAAAGTTTTTCATAACGATTTATATCTACTTGGATTAAGTTGTAAGCAAAGTAAAAAGTACTATGAGTCAGGTGTAAAAACAATCAATATGAATTCAGTCTCCAAAACTGGAGACTCAAAGGCTGGGATGTTTCCTACTGACTATGAAGTTAAGCTTGAATGTGACAAATTTCCTTCTCTGTTACAGTATTTTATTTTAATGCTATATTTCTTTGTGTGTAAGGGGAAAGTGAAGAACAGAAAAGAAATATTTCAGGTGGTCTTTGTCAAGATCTCTCCTGAGAAATTACTAAATGACCTAATTAAACTTGGAGATAAGGCAATATTGTCATGGATTAAAGACTGTCTATGAGAAAAATATCAAAGTTTACATCTGAACAATAATTTTTTCCGGTGATAAAGGTCAAAATACACATCTTAAAGTATGAGAAAAAGTAAATTAAGTGATCATATTTATATTATCTTAAATGAGAGCTAAGATGGAAAATTTTGTAGTGAGAAAGGATTACTTAGCTTTTAGGAGATCTGGTAAAGATTTCACATCTCCACAAAATTGTCAAATAGAAAAACTAAATGTTTCAGGCTAAGTGTTTAACTGAAAAAATTGGCCTCAACATCAATTTAGAAAAGGTAGTTAAGATCTCTTTACAAACAATGAATAGTAAAAATAAAAGACACTGAAATAAATAAGATGATGAGCAATACTGAGCACATTAATGCCTCTGTATGAATCGATACTGCAGACTCATTTGGTTATGTTACCTGAAGTAGCCATAAGACCCTCTTCTCAGAGAAGAAAGAGAGAAATACAGAGAAGTGAGAATGAGGCTAACTGAAGGCAGAGAGCACTTGCACAAGTAGAAGTACTAATATGATAAGAATGTGATATATAGAGTACTTATATTGTAATTAAAAAATAGTATATAAATATTATTACTTTGGTTGAATTACACATCTGTGCTTATTGTTCTTATTACCACTGAATGGAATTAATGAAAGTCGCTGTAGGATTATATAAGTAACTCATATAAATCATATGATTTATGATTTATACATAAGTATGGATGGAATTTCATAGCTTCTTGTCTGACTGCTTTGAAAGATTTGTGCTGTTTTCTTTTCAGGTTGCAAACTAGCTCCTTCAGGGTTACCCACTGCTGATAAGCTTTTGATAATGCTGCTTATTTGTTCTTTATGGCTCATCTGAGCTGTTCCTTCCTTTTACACATCAGAACATTGTTGTGTTGATGAATGCAAGAAAACCCTTTGATCTGTGGGTATTTTTTAAAGCAGATAGTAAAAGACTACACAGCAGTTAAGTAGTAATTTCTTTTTTGAAATTTTCTTTTTTAAAAGCAAACATGCTTTAGAGAAATAACCTTTCCTAATTTTAGGTTTTAATTATAATTTACCAATGTACCTTAACGTTCTTATTTTTTTTCAGTAACATTGAACTATTATTAAAAAAAAAAGGTCATAAATAGACCTACCAACAATGTGTTCTTGCCATTATTTACAGTGTTTCAAAATGGCATTTATTTAACCAAACACAGCTATCTACATGTCTGCATCTAAGCTAGTCATTTTTGTATTCCTTCGTAGTCAATGAAAAGACATTTCTTAGGTGGGAATTGTATCATCCTTAACACGACACCCAAATTCCATCAAATGCATCCAGCCATAAAAGCAACTCTTTCTATCCCTTGACTATAAAGGGAATCTGATTAGCAATGTCTCCTTGGCTCAGACATTGATGTCTCCACTGTACATGTCTAAGATGAGGTGAGATAAATTCCTGGTTTCTACTTTCCTTTCAGCTCTGGGCTCTTTCATTTGCGTATCATTTCAATACATAGCCTGTACCTCTGGAAAGATTCAAAAGTACTGGTATCCCTCCCTATTTCACATTACTGCCATTTCAAACACGGGTTTAAGAAGTTGCTAAAAAGCAACTCTGGCTTTAAGACATCAAAACTAATTTCCTCTCAATATTCACTGAATAAAATCCAAATTCCAGTCTCTTATGATAGAAACAATACAGGGCTGCCTGGTCAACTATGAACTTTCTCTTAAAAGACACTGAGGTGGAGCTTTAGTAATCATAAAAAACGTTTTCATGCCTGAGTGATACTGCTTGGCTGCAATTGCCCTTCAAGTCCTTCAAAAGAAAAAAGAAAGTTCTTAATGGCTTTAAGTTATGATTGGAGTCAGAATTTAAGGTATAGTGAATTTAAGCAAAATTTGATGCCCAATTTAAAGGAAAAGTGATAATAAAAACAATGTGATTATTCAATTCAAGTAAATCCATCTTAAAGTACACTCAGTACACATAAATACACTATGGTATGTCAGTCATCTACCTAGCTGCAAGCAGAATTAACTGTTGGATTAGTAGTTTTCAAATCCTCAGTTTAAAATAACTGAATACTCTCTTCAGACAAAAAAGGCTGAACATTCCTCAAAAACCCTTATATGGTAAATTGAAGCAGATGTTTTATACTGAAGCAAAATAAGACAAAGTCAAACACCATTATACCAGATGCACAGTCTGTGTATGCCACCAATTATGTGTCTGTGGAACAGCCCACAGGCCATTTACTTAAGGGGACTGAAGAGAGGGATATAACCTAACTGGAAAGGCAGTTCATTCATTTCTGTAATTTAGAAAGTTTACTTCAGTCTAATCAATATTTGGTTCTAATTTTATCTTTTTGTATGCAAAAATTGAAGACTCAACATATATTAATATAATTTTTATTATAGATATGTGTTGATGCTATCTGTATCTCTAGAACTTTCAGTAACACTGAGGAAGAGTGTTACTCTCCTTCCTGAGGTTCTCAGATGAGAAAACAGAGAAGTGAAAATATTATTATTAGTTTCACAGAAAACAAATATCCAGATTCACAATTTGGCAAATTCTAATATCTAGTATGTGACATTAGTTGCAGGAAGATAAGACAAGCAGAGTATTGACAGAGTACGTTTCTTTGTGAGTATCTTCTTGATCTCTGTTTGCCTTAAACTTTGAAATACAAAACTTAATATACCTTCCCAAGTTGTGATAATTATGATTATTCCGTTAGATACCTTTATATTTATACAATTACTTACTTCCCTTTTGAATCATCTTCAATCTGTGGTCTCAATACTCAATAGCAGTGTATCTAAGAGACTTACATGTTTCAAAAATGATTAAAAGCCCACCAATTTACCAAATGACCTTCAGTAACTCAATACTGTAATTTAATTGAAAACATTATCATGTTCCCATGTAATAAGAAAGGAAAACTAAACCTCTCATCTTCCTGTTTCAGTCAATAATACACTAACATTATGTCCAGTCTTGTCTTCTTAGGCCATCTGTTTTTGTGATACAGCCTGATCTTTCTCATTTTCGTCTCCATTTTTCCATTACTCTCTACCCTTCTCGTTTTTGCATACAGTGGTTTTGATGATTTTTTGACTACAGCTTCATCAAGGTGGACTCTTCCTTACATTAAATTCAATTCTCCAAATTCAATAAAAACTTTGCTTCCAGAAGCAAAGCAAACGAGCCTCTTTTCAAGGATGTCATGTGCTTATGTCCAACACAAAATAGTGAATGGGACTGAAAGATAAAAACAGAGTAGAATTTATTAAGTTCCTAAAAGCTGGTTTTTGTTCTGAGCATGCTGTCTTCCTCCATGCCTTCCCCTTTATAAGAGTTTATTCTCATATATTTTCAATTTTGAAGCATTCTACAGTGGTAACCACTTATTTCAATGAGATTCAACAATATATCTTCCGAGTGACTTATGATTCCATGCATAGAACTGTAGGGAAGGGAAAAAAAAAGAAACTGAATGTTACTTCTCTTGGCAACATCAGTTTTATAACTATTTATCAACCTGACTCCAATAATAATAAGTACACTTTCACCATGGGAGAAAATATACATCTTTCCAATGTGAACAAAGTATTCTAATGCTTATCAAACTATAAAGTTTGAAAAGTTTCTCTATTTCAAATCCATGGAAGAAATTACTATAAGGTTGACACTTTGAGAATGAGAATACATTATCTTTACTACAGTGCTCTCACAAACTTACATTGATTCCTATGGGACAAATATTTCATAATATGAAAGTCAAATCCTGTTGTGCCTTGTCCTGTTCACTGCAATCCCTTGGCTCCTTTAAAACTGCAACAAAAGAAATGTACTACACTAGAACATTATGATATTGATAAAAAATTTACCTAGCCAGGATGAACACTCATACCTGTTTTAGAAGGGATTTTCAGGACAATCTGAGCTACAAGCACGTCCTGTAACAGATTATTGTTTACACTGGCCTGGTCTGTTCTTTAACTGGTTTGATGGAGGTCTAAGCATGCTTCCCATCAGAATGCCAGGTACAGATCGTCCAAATGTGCATGAGCTTACTACAGTGAGTGGATTAAAAATAGCAAGGATGGAAGAATGGGCCATAAAGACAGTGGAAAGAATATGAAAAACATTTATAAGGATTTCAACATAATTTCCCTAAATGTAAAAATCTCAAGTTCTGTAGATACAAACTGGTTTAGGCAATTTCTTTTAAATTAAAAACTAATGATTATTTAACTACATATTTCAAGCCTGAGGGGAACAGAATCACAGATATACATACACAGTATGTGAGGGAAATATTAGAACTTATAGGGGAAAAAAATGCACTTTTAGTGGGTTTGATCTCTACTGTGATTTTAAAAAGTTTGTCGTGAAAAATATTTTAATATATATATTAATTAATTGGTAAGCAAGGGGAAAGTATACAAAGCACTTTTCTCTTGTTCAATTTTAAACACACATCTCAACCTTCAATGTCTATATTCTGGACAAATTTGCTGGATAGCATGTACAAAGCATGCAGTTACTGCTATGGATGTGAAGTATGTGTACAGATAGTTTCTGTTATACTGGTTTTGTCACTTCTTCTAAGACCACTTCATACAGACTCCTTCTGTCTATCTATTTATAAGTTAGTTTTAATGGTTAATTTTGCCAATAAAGTGTCATTCATCTCAATTACTACCAGGTTATTAAAGTGCAGAAAACTTCAGCTGAGTGATTTGCAGCTACTGATGGTTATAGCGTCCAGAGAGTTTAACAAAGGAAGGTTGTTTCAGTGTCTAACCTGGAATGAGTTTCAGTATGCCTGTACTAAGGTACCATTGCTCTGCTTGTCTTTTGTGCTGGCCATGAGTCAGCTCCGTACAGAAAGTGCATGACTATGCTGTGAGAAACTAAGTCCCATGTAATATATCCTGACAGGTCTCAGGAATTTACAACTCAGATCTGATGACCTAACTAGCAACATCATATAGCATTTGTTATCTTTAAATAGTGGTAAATTGCATCTAGATTTCTTCCTAACTGACTGTATTAATAGTAATTTGTTGCTTCTAAGTCTGTGGAAAATAGTGCAGCTACTTGATGGGTAAACTGTGTGACCTTAACCAAAACTAAAGTAACTCAACAAGGAAAAAAGTATCTCTTCTGAAGTGTTTTCAATTTTCACTACGGTGGAGTCATATTTTAGTTTCCTTGGTAAAGCCTGTTCTTTGTAGTCCAACTGCTTCTGCCATTTCTAGTATAATTGATTTGGGGACACCAGTTCTAATTTTGCCAATAGAACTTCATTTCAACGGGCAATGGGCTAAGAAGGAATTGGTTTCTACCCTTCCCTCATCTTTTTACAACATAAAAACCAAATGAAACAGAGTGGTTGAAGTAATTTGTTCATTAGAGTTTCACAGACCATTTCTGCAGCTTGAAAACAAATTCCTCTTTCCACTGTTTGATGTGCCTTCCACAAGGCCAGGGATGTGGGGACAGCTTTTACCTCCAGCATCATAAATGAGGTCAAATGGAGCAAACTAGCAGTTGAACAATTGAAAATTTACTTGAGAAGAGAAAGGAAAGAGCTCATTCTTAAATTCCAAGTTACATGAATGTCCTGCAGGAATTAATTGAGTGGTTGCATTGCCTGTGGTTTTGAGATTTTCTCTCCCTCCAAAACATGACTTCTCTTGACACTATTGCAGCACACACATGCATTAGCTAACGTACTGTTGACATGATTCACTTTTTTGCCTTCCAAAACCACCTATATTCTGCAATAACAAAATCTCTAAAAGCTTTGAAGACCAGTTTTTTTCTGAAAAGTAACTCCAGCAAAAAGCGTCTCAGTAGTCCACACTTGTCCCTTGATAATACACCAATCAGCTCTGCTCCATTTACAAGTAAAATAACCTCTCTCTGAAAAAAAACCCAAAAGACAACAAAACAACCCAAATCCTCGACATTCCCTAAAAATTTACTTGATATCAAGCAGGATTTGTGCATGGTTAGATCTCTATAATCCTACAGCACTATATTACTGTCTTTCTCAGGTTGTACTCTCATTCAGTGGAGCTCTGTTTTAGATTTTGCAGTACTGGATCAGACAGAAGAGTAATCAAACTTAATACCCTTCCTTCAACAGCACAGTGGAGTAAATGCTCTAGAAAGTGAAAAAAATCCTGACTTTGATAGGCAATGGTATAACATTACAGATCTCATTCTGAGCTGGTGTAACTAGAAATCAACTGAATTCTGAAAGTATGACAGCATAAATTCCTCACAAGACAAAGACAGCTTTGATAACATGAGATATTCTATTATTTAGTGACAGACTCTTTGAGACTTGTAAACATTACTTGCCTTCAAAGGTTGTTTTTTTCAAAGAATTATTATCCATGTTTTATAGAGAAACTTTATTATCTGTCTCTTCTATTAAAAAAATATTGACTGCAATGATTAAAGTACACTAAGAACATTTTAGATTATATGAGATATAAGAATTTATAAGCACTCTGTAGGACAGGAAAAGATTTAAATATGATTTTGATAAATTGAAGAAAAACTCAAAAACAAGAATACAAAATTCAATAAAGAAAAAATACAGAAAGGGGAAAAAAATGCACAAAGGGAAGAATAAGTGGTTAGCAGTTATATGATACAAAAGGATGTGGTAGTTGTGATGGATCATTAATTGAATGAGTCAGTAATGCCCCATAGTTACAGAAAAAAAAGCAACTCAATCTGGTTTGTCCTAACAGAAATTTCTTATATAATAAGACAGGGAGATAATAATGAAAATTCTAGTTGATTCTTGTAACGCCTCAAAATTAAGACTATTTTAGACTGTAGGGACACTGTACTTTAATAAGATGTAAAAAATGGAAAGAGGGACAGAGAAAAACAAGCATGTTAAATGAAGGTTTAGACAATGTGTCCAATAGAAAAGTTTGAACAAACTGATTATTTTTTAGAAAGTTCAAGAAGACATAAAGACAGTCTTCCAACTTATAAAATATTGTCAAGCAAAGGATAACAAAAAGAATTCTCCATTTTACCAGTAGTGAGCAAATTATGTAAAAAAAGCAAAAATAACAACTGGTGTGTGTGAATGCACATATCTCACAAAAACTCTCTGAGATTTTTAAGAGGTGAATATATGTTGAAAACATGCATTCTTTCTCTATTTTAGTGAGACAGTCAATATACATAAAGACATGATAAAAATAAACAGCAAAGTTTTAGCAAGCTGGAAATTATTGCATATATTTTTATATATCTATATATAACATATATACTTATATCTTATTAGCATGAATTCTGTGGGAGCAAATGCATATTGCAAAAAACCCCCCAAAACACTCAAAAATTACTAATTCCACTCAAGGTAATCACTATGGAGTTTCAGCCTCTGATAATAACAGAAGTATTTCTCCAGATGTATGAAATCTTCTGCAAAGAAAGTTCCACTGGAAAGATCTCTGAGGGTATCAGGTGGACTCTGTTAGTAATTGTATTCTGTTATTTTGTCTTATTGTAATATAAGGAGGTGTTCATTGGTGAGCAATTATTTTCCATGTTCACTAGGGACAGGACAAGAATAAATGAACTTAACAGAGAAGATTAGGTTTGATATTAGGAAAACTTGTATAATTATACAGGTAGTCAAATGCTGAAAGCAGTGACCCGAAGAAGCAGTGGAATCTCCTCTGCTTGAACAAAGGGGGGAAAAGTCAGGTTCTGGGTGGTGAGTTTTATGAGGTCTGCAGGGATTTGCTGGATGCCCATGACTTTGTTTCCATTAAAAATCTACAAACATAGAACTACAGGACCAGAGAAAACTAGGGCTGGCAGGTAGCTGACTTTCCCCCCCCTCCACCCCCCAGTAGAATTAGCTATAGTTGTGTGCTATCTATCAATAGTTTATCTAAACTCTTAAAAGCCTTCAGTTATCTGAATCCTGCAAGCTCCTTAGGCAAGCTATTCTTGCGTTCGCACTCTTAAAGCAGCGTATGTATCAATCCCTACAGAAATATACTTATGACAATATTCAACACCAAGTGAGGCAAAACAGAGACACAGAATAGAGGAAATACTCTTATCAACAACTTTTGATGTTATTTTTTGATCCATTTGATACTTTGGGAATGTTACCTCAATCCTTGTTTTACTATATCATGAATCCCACGCAAGGGAAAAATTTAATCAGCAGAAAACTGTAGAAGCCTAATTTACAGTCTGATCAAACTCATTACAACAGACAGGACTCATAGTGAGTGGGCAGACTGTCCAGGCTGTGCATATAATTGAGCAGTGTCTGCTACACTGGAAACCAAGCCTCCTAAAATGGGCACAGAAATGTAACTTTCTGCAAGAGTGCACAATTTTTAAAAGCTTACTATGTTTTTCCAATTCTGTTTCCACTTGAGAGCAATGAACTCCCATTAGTGGGAGACGAAACAGAAAATAACACTAAGGAAAAGAATATGAACTGAAATCCATTTATTTTTAAAATATACTGTTAACTCAATATAATTTATGCTACACAAATGACAGAGATATGTGTCAGTAGCGTACGGATATGGTAATTTTTGTTGCTGTTTGCTTTTTTGTGCTGCTGATAAAAACCATACATCTGCTTGAAACAGGTGCACTGTAATATTGCCTTTAACTTAATTCTGTAGTGTATGTCTGTAGATGGAAGAACCAATAAGCAAGACCGCCCCTTTTCCTATTTCATATTATTGAGGGAATTTTCTTTCCAGAGTGTGAATTTTTTAATATGTACTGTAAATCACTACACTGTGACTGACATTGATTTTATAAGTAACTTACTTTATAGAAAGTATAAATACCACAAGTGCTAATTCAAGTGTTAAAAGCAGATGTTTTCTTCAATATTTCTTTAACAGTGAAATTGTATCTTACAAAGCTGACAGTTTACTGCACATGTACATAACTGCAATTTAGTAATCTCATTTTAATTAACTTTCAATTCAATGAATAAGTAAAAAAAAACAACCAAACAAACAAATCAACAAACTAATATTCAAGTAGTTAAAAGAAAAATCAGTCTTACATATCCTGTGATTTCTTTCTTCCTTAACCTACAGACAGACAGACTGAAGAGGCAAAAAGAAACAAAGCCAGGAACTATTTACACTGCATATTTTCTTAGGTCATTTCTTCAAAATGCTTTTACACTACTATTCCAGCACCATCATGCAAACATTAATTGTTCGTAAATATAATTCGTGTTTCAAAACTATATGGTAACCAAGGATGACATTCTTACTGAAGTTTAATAGTCACCAATAGTATTTTCAAGTTCTGGCCCCAACTCCTTCTAGAGCAGGAGCACTAGATGGTATTAAAAAAAATATTATTTTTAAAAAAGATTATTTTTATTTGCTTATATTAAAAATGTTTCCCCTCCCCCAATCTTTACTAATGCTGAATCCACTGCTATCATTTTGAGCACTTCAGAAAATCTCAATTGCAAAACACACACAGAGCATGCTCTTGACAAGGATAATATAATTTTCTCTTAGGCTAAAAACAAAACATGTGCCGTGAAGCTCAAGTGCTCCTGCTGAATGGTTGACCATAGTTTTAGAATTGTACATACCATATACTCTTTCAGAGCCAGGGACATGGGATAAGATTTTTAGGGGCCTGATCTGTCCTCTAGATCAGTACCTATGTGTTGAATCCTATAAAGCTCACTCACTGACTTCTTTAATCCGTGAATGTCTGGAGAAGGAGACTCTCTAGTATTCATAAAGTTCTTGGTGCCTAAATAAACTGATAGTTCTGAATACAAAATGGAATATAATAAACACAGTGCACACATATATTTATTAAAAAATAAAATAAAATAAAATATATAAATAAGAAGCAACAAGTACTCCTAGATTTTGTCTGCAAAACTGACTTCTGTAAGAGCTTTAACTTAGTTAGACACTTTATTTTTAGGAATAAGTAATTCAGATTTGCTTTTACAAAGTCTTCTAGAAGCCCTTACAAGCTTGCATCTCTGAATTTAGCTTTGCTGCTTATTCTCCAAAAGGAAAACTGATAAGAATGTTCAGGGCTTTGAGAACAGAGAGAATCTCTTAGGTTTATCCAGTCTTTTCACAACCATTACTTTCACATTGATATACCTTTATGAAGTCTAAAGAAATGAAAAACATCTTAGAAGTCTTAAATAGTGAGGTGATTAGACGATATAAACCTAGATGATCTTAGTAGGCAATTTTTAACCTAAGCAGAGTAAACAAAGATAAACTTCTATACTCTGGGCAAGTTTAGCAAAATACAGCAAATAAGTACCCAGGAGGCACACTTTTCTATGACTATTAAATTCGTCTTCATTCTTTGTTATATCCTTAAACTGTAGGCAAGAATGCCTTCTGTAATTTTGGAAGAAAGAAGCTTTAGGAAGTAGAAGACACAGTAAATTTTGCATTCATTAAGAAAAAACAAAAGAGAGAAACAAACAATAAAAAAACCCCAAAAACCCTAAATCAACAAAAAACAATCAATCATACATCTCTTTCCTGAAGCTTTGAAGGATGTGTTTGGTTGTATTGAAATAAAGTTGAAAGAGTACGATGACATTATAAGCTATCTGTTCTCTCTCAAGCCCCTGGAGACAGAGGATGAAGAGGAAACTCAGAAGATCAGATATAGTTTGAGGCCAGAAGGCAAATCTATTATCATCCAAACCAGCACACTGAAAAAAATGCAACATGAAATTCATGATAGCCTTTCTTCTCAAATAAATAAATATCCAAAATTCTTCTTCGTAATCTCCACATATTCTAAATGTCATAGTTATTCTAGGGTAGATGATAATAACTAACTGAAAGGAAAGTAATATAGTTTAGTTTGCTTTAGTTTACTTTTTATTTATGAGAAGAGTCAGTTATCCTTTTTGACATATGTAAAAAATTATTTAACTGCAAAACACTATGAAAAAGAAAGATATTTACTGAGTACATTTTCTCAACAATAAGAAATCTACTGAGGTCTGCTTTCATATTGTCCTGGTTACCCTGCCAAAGGGAAATCCTGTCTACAGCTAACCATGACGGGGATAAATCTCTTATAAATACTTGGAAATCAAGTAGAGTAAGATAAATTTCTGTCTACTTTTTTTGTAATATATTTATGAGAAAACCTTTTTTCTTTATTTATTTCTTTTTTACTTGTTTGCTTGCTTACTTGCTTGTTTGCTTTAATATCGTCTGTAATATAAGCTAAAAGACACTACCGTATTAAGAAAAGAATTTCCTTATAGCTATCTCCCAGGTAGCAGATCAGCTGTAAGTTGAGTTGCCCTTTTTAAAAAAAAAAGTAATCTAAAACTGTTATTTTCCAATTAAATGTAATCTTTTTTCCTTCGAAAATGTATAATTCAGTTGCAAAAGGAAAAGCACTTATATGTAGGGTTTAGGTTTTTGTTCACTTATGGTATGAGATGCCAACACTTGGAGTAAATTAATTCACTCAGCTTATAGTCTTGTTTTTCACTAATTTTAAAAAAAAAAACTTAGTAATAGAATATAGAAGCAATAAAGATTCCAAAATCATGAATTTCTGTCATGATTTATTAATATTACAGGTTAAATGTCATCAAGGACCTCCATAATTTATTAATGAGCAAGATTAATAGTAAAAGACTCTATCTCACTGATACAAAAAATTTGGACTGATATTTTTAGGTTTCATAGTGAATTCACAACATCAAAAAATTTAAGTGGAGATTTGTTTGAAATATATGTGAATACACTGTATATCTCCTATTCTGACAACAAAGACTGTGTTGGCTCAGTTATAGAGTGTTCTAATTGAAGTGATATTAAAAGAGGTGCATGGCACTTGGGGCAATCAAGGAACTACCAAAAATATAAATACCATGATCATGAGTGGGTTTGGAATGAAAATGTAAATAAATTTGTTTATTATTATTTATTTATTTTTATTATTTATTGTTTATTATTAAAATAAATAAATTTGTTGTGGTTTGTACCCACAACAGTTACTACATTTTGATCATGTGATAGAATACATTCATCTGAAGTGAGAACTTTTCCAGTAAAGATAAGATCGTGGCCAGTAGCTAGGAGACTACTATCTTTGACCTCTGATCTAGCACATATCTGAGTGCATACATAGTTTAGTTATTTTGCCATTAAAAAGGTGAGACTTTGGGTTAGGAATCTATTTGCAGTAGAATTCAAATAAAAAAAGAATGTGAAAGGACTCATTAGGACCAACTCAATAATCTCAGAATGTGTAATTATATAAGTTTTAGGGCATTGGGAACAGCCAAAGAAAATCCTGACCATCACAGTCTCTCTCTTGTCTACCTCTTCTGGGGAGTGGGAGGGGAGGGGACTTATTAACCTTGAATTCATTCAGAGTTAATGTATATAGAACACCTCTAGTTAGCAACATAACTGCATTGAAACGATTGCTTGTGAGAAGGTGAGTGAGCATACACATGATGACTGTACAGGAATGCCAAAGCTTTCCCACCAAAGATAATACAGTGGGTAACCACATTCTAATCTGTTCCAATACATAAAATATAATTTTATAATTCAGTCCTTTGGAAGGACATTGTATGTGTTTTTTGTCTTTTTAATAAATTTAACAGACCTGAATACTTAAAGCACTGATTTTCACTCAAAAACAGGAATTATGAATGTGTTCCCATGTTTTCTCTTCATACTACTTCATGTTTTATCTCTTGAGGGTTACTTTTTCCTCATGTTTGCACATCCTATCTGTATTATAGATTACAGTTGTTAAATTTGTTTACAGGCCAGCTCTTTCAGAAATTTTAGCCTTTGATTGATGTAGACTATCGAACATTTTTTAATTTCATGTTTATTACTTGAGGATACTGGTTAACAAGTTACTTCATGAGCTAATTTAAGTGTGGCACAACATTTCAATGAAAAAAATATCACTGCCAAGCCCTATTCAGTTTTAAATATGAATTTGTGAACCTCAAATGTCTGGAGCTGATTATCAGATAACCTACAAGACTGGCAGACTGCTCTATATCATATAGACAACTTTTCCACTTGCTGCATGACACTACCTTGTATAGCTCCTCCCACATTAAGAACTTAATTGTCCCTTCTGCTTCGCATTTCTGTGTTTACATTTTCAGTTACTTTTAATATAATGAATGTAATAGTGATGAACAACAGAACTATTTGAATAAGTAACCACCTATGAATTTCAACACTTGAACTGAAAATATGGGAAATGAAAGCTATGATCTTTAATGCCCTATCCATCAAAAATTGACAGTAGCATACAGAAAAGCTTCTATCCTATCTTTTATAGAATATATTTCCCATTAACTTGAATGTATCTCCCGTTAAAGCTGCACAAAAATCAGTGATATCAAGGATTTTGTTAGGTAAAATGAAAAATATGAAATTTCAGTGTTTTCTTGTAATTTTCAATGAATTATGTTAAATAGAGACATTTAAGTAAATGGATCTATTAAACTTATGTCTATTCTAACTGGCCTCACAGGCTGTGTGATAGGACAGGTCGTGTAGCCATCTGGATTTAACTCAGTTTTAAAGTTTGCTTTGACATTTACTTTTATGCTTCAGGTGCTGTGATTAAATAGAAATGATGAATGAGTACTGTAAATGACTACTCAATTGTCTAGGGTACAAAGATAGCACTTGTCCGTCATGACCTCTAACTAATTTCCTCTATCACTTTCCTGATTTATTCAGAGTAGTTAATTCTGACTCCCAGATATTTCCAAATCCCTGTATTTTTCTCCCTGTTCAGCCATTGCTCCCTCCCCACAGGGTCTCCATTCTCTTTTTTATTCAGCATGATGTAACTGTGAAAGGTGTTAAAGTTCTCACAAGCATTAGATACTAAGGTATGGCCTGTTTCCATTACTGTGGGGCAAATTTATATGAGCTTTTCCTAGACATACCCAGGTTGATTGTCTACAGAAGAGCTACTCAGCTGGGTTCCCCTTATAGTTAACAGAGGGAAATAAACCCTTTTGGATATAATTTGTCTTATTCTAGATTGAGATGAATTGTGATGTACTAATGCTTATTTCTTATAAGGCACCATCAGGGGAACAAACAATTATTAGACCATATATGGATGTTAAATCTTCAGTGAATATTTCAGATGTGTATGTTTATATCTGGTAAGAGAATATAATAATCTTACTCTTTCCAGATTCTCAGACATACAAAATGCAAGTAATTTAACAGGTTGGATGGATTTCAGATGAATTTAGTCTCCCTTAAAAAGGAAAAAGGAAGACAAGACAATAACATCAAAATGATTAGGATTCTGTTGCTCATTTACAAAGAGAGGAAATACCAGGAACCTAGTAGACAGGTAATTACAGAGTTACTATACAACCTTCCTGTCTTTCTCATTTTCTCTTTGGTAGAACTAAAACTGATTTGATTTTGATTCCACTTCTACATGTTTCCACGTCAAGAAAGGAGCCAGGCTGGCGGCCACTCTCATACCACCTGGGCTGGGACTGAAAGTCCCTTTGCAGTAACACACCCCTATTCACATAGTTAGACCAGGTTTCATTACTGGCTCGACCCCAGGTTTCCCATAGCACAGTTTCAGATGCCTTGATCCTTAAAATAATAAATAACTAAATAACAAAATAACAGCTCGAGCTCGGTGCCTACAAAGAGGGACCCTGAAAACAGGAAACCCTGGGTTTTTAAACCCTTACAGTCTACGCATGTGAAAGTGGGTAGTCATCAGCTTCTGCCATGTCTCTAAGTGTCCAGTCACCTGTCACTGGCTGGTACAGGTCCCTGTGCCCTTGGTTATGCAAAGGGTCAGCAGGTCATGGCCTCTTGACTGGGGCTTTCACAACCCAGAGCTCAATCAAGAGCTGGCACTACAGCTGCACGGCAAGCAACCTGCATTGAATGTATTCCTCAACAATCCAAGTCAGATGTCCAAGTTATGGGGATATGGTACACATGATTGCACTGAAAATGGCCCTATTTCAGGATGCCAAGTCTAAAAGTTGGTCATACTGTGAACAAGCTGTCTTCTAGCCAGTCTGAATTCAGCCTGAACTCTTATTACTAAACCCACCTGATCTTATTCCTCATAGTATCCCTCGTAGCATTTTAACACTCCAGTGAGTAAATTCAGATGCCTTCCGGGTAAGACCTCACTTCTCCCAGCTCTACAACATAAAAAACACACAAAAAACCAAACAAACAAAAAAAACCCCACAAAAACAAAACCAAAAACCAAAACCCAAACCAAAACAAAAACCCAAACAAACAAACAAAACCAAAACCCAAACAAAAGCAAACAAACAAACAAAAAGAACCCCCAAAACATTTGATCCTTTGAAACACTCTATATTCCACCTGGAACTGAGTTTCCCCTCCTGCTAATGGTAACAGGGCCAGTTCAGAAACAGTTCTCATATATTCCCACATCCAGGTAGCAAAGCTGAGGACTGCAAACGTGTGTGTGTCTGATCCACATGGTACTGAAATTGTAGCTAGTCAGTCAAGACTTTTTATGAGGAAAAAGTGAAGGAATCTAAAACACAAATACTTAGTCACCTTGTAAAAAAGTGAGGAAACCTTCCTGACTGGAACTAGGAAAGGTTCAGGAAAGTTTAAAGAAAAGGTTGGAGATGTAAGCAAAATGAGCAAACTGGATTCACTGACTGTATAATCATCACTGAAGAGATTTTTTTATTCTCTCTATTTTTCCCCTTTCTGAAAATGAGTGATTTTTTTTCATTTGCAATGAAATTTATCATCTGTTTTATGGTAATAAAACTAAGGCTCTTGATGGAGCATTTAAAATCCCTGAATAAGTCATTATAACATTTCTTTTTACTTTTTATTTCCTAAATAATCTTCACAATTCACTGCAATTTAAATCCAATAATTGATTTTGAGTCATTATCTTCCATTGTGCAGTCAGTAAACACTTTAGATTCTGTTTAAGGTGTAGATACATTCTTAACAGTGAATTCTGGAAGATAAACATGGAAAAGACCATTTTAAATGGTTCTCTGAAAGACTGCATTATTAACATGTTCAGTAAATGTCTTAAAAACTGAGTTGCAAGAAGAAACTATTCAGTATTAAACAATATTTCATTTCCTATGGTGTCACCAATTTTTTTCTTCTTTCTGCTCTGTTCCGCTGAGTCTATGAAGACCATTACTACTATCATAACTTTTAAAACCATTCCAGATAAAAGGACATTATTACTGGATTATACAGGTTGACATATTGCTTGGACATTTTCATCTGACAGTGTAACTTTTTTTTTCCACATTTGATAGTTGAACTTATTTTATTAAGTCAAGATATTATTTTGCCTTTCCTGACTACATTGTACTCAGACCTCTGGTAGAGAAAATTATTCTATATTCATGTATACTGTACAGCTACTCAGTCACCAACTTTTTTTTTTGAAACAGGACTGACTATTCTCTGTTGCATAGTATTTGCAAGAAGTTGGTCTTCAATCAGAAAATTTTCATTAACAAGGAAAAATATAATTGAGAAATATGACCAATTCCAAACTAATTTAAAACTCTTCAGTTACATAGTAGATTGTCTGGGACAAAACAGGTAGCCATTGTGAAGACTATTTTGTCCTGTGAGCAATATAGTCAAATCTACTGAGAATTATAATTTTGTTTTGAGGTACTGAAATTGTTCAGAATACCTGAACATCACAAGGTATTCAAAAGCAAGATTCTTCAGAATCAACAAGATTCTAGTTTTTAGTTGCTACATTTTTTTTCCAGACTAGCAAAATCTGGAGCCTTCAAAGATTCTGTAATCCAAGCACCAGATATCCAGCACGTGTTTAGGACAGATGGTTAGCAGGGTGGCTACAACAGTTGATTAAATAGGCAACAATATTAAAATTATTCCAAATATAGCTTTTAGGAAAAGACCTACACACTGGTATTCTGTTTAGATTATCGCATTTATCTACATAATCGTTGGCCAAAGCTGTTGATATGACCCAGTTTTTGCACATACATCCTTCCAGATGGATATTGTCAGTAATATGTTCTTAATCCGATTCTTAGTCTGTGGTAAATGGTTAGAATTAAATTTTCTGATCGATATAAAGGTCTTATTTGAGTTTCATGAAGTATGTTTGTCTTCTCAGATAAAAAGGTTAATGTGAATAAGAGATCTGTAAACTCCGAGGGAAACTGCAGAACCTTTGTTGGATTTCTCTTTGAATAAATCCATACCCAGTTCTCAGCACTGTAAGTGGGGTTTTTGGTGTAAACTGCATGTATAGTTCTTTCAAGCCATCCTAAGTACAGTTTAGGACCTTTGCTACTTCTAACTATAAAGGACCGGAATAACTTTGATATAAAATAAGTAGAAGATTAAATTTTTTTTTCATTTTTTTCTAAGCATTGCAGCTCATTGTTACTCAGAGCAGCCTGAATCTACTAATCTGAATCTACTACTCTACTAATTTGAAAGACATTAGAACTATAGAAACTTTGAAGAGAATTCCTATTCATTCTATCCTTATCTATGTCCCGTTAAGTTTATGTCACTGGTATGTGGCTGGTGCTTTATTTTTGCAGGCAGTGAGAATCGGGTTAACACTGTTTTCTCTTCCCTGATAAAACAATATGTGCAGCTGTGCACCATCAGCATATGTCAAGCTTTTAAACCTGTAGCATTTTATAATATCTCTGGCTGGTTTAACACATATGTTGAATATGGAAGAGAAAAAAATACTATCCTTTTGAAGCTGAAGGGAAAAAAAGGCTTCTGCTTGTTGACAGTGTTGTCACACCTGAGTTTTATCTAAGAGACAGGAGTATAATCTTGCATGATCCATTCTTTCAAATCCTATTCAATACTTGATATAATATTGAAGTATCCCATGGAAGACATTGCTACACACAATGAATATATACAGGAGGAACAGTGCGGACTTCTTTTCTCTGTCTTTGGCCAGAAAGAGATAATTTCTCAGAGAGAATGTCTCTCTATCTGTATCAAAAGTTAAATGAATGTGGGAAGAGGCATAAGCCAAATGCTGCAGGAGATAGGTACATACTACTGTCATTGCAATTAAAGTAGAGACTACCTAAGCATCAGTTCCAATGAGTGTAGAATGTCTGTGCTAGCTCAGATTGTACTAAAACATCTTTTAAGTTCCATATCTGCTCATCTGTTTCAGCTTCCTGAGAAAGTGAAGGCATTCTCAAAAAAATTGTAATTCGAACCAAAACAACACGTTGCCCTCTAATGAAAAGAATAAATCTTCCCAAGTTATACATTTGTCACTCAGTAGTCTGAATTAGTGATGTTGTCACAGCCACTTGACTGTCTAAAGTATATTTTATTTCATGCAAAGCATGAATCTCCCAAAGTCAACAATACTAAACTGCTAAACTGCTAAACTGCTCATTCTGCTATATGTCAGATACACTTCTTCATACCTGTAACCAAGTGTTTGTTTTGATCCCATGATGTAACTTGATAGAATAATAATGAGAAAATGGAGGACAGTAGAGAAATTATTAAATAACTTTGAAACTTTTCTTGAACTATTGAACCATAACCATTCAATAATCATATTCTACATCTAATGAACCTTTTGAACAGCTCACCTTGTTTTCTTCTATCTCCAGGAGCCCAGAGAGACATTCTGAATTATCTTTGTTACCTTCTGGAGACCTTCTTCTGCCTTGCCTTAAAGACATGAGCTTCACATGAAACTCACATGGCTCATAAGAGCCAACGCCTCTAGTTGAGAGGTTCACTGTAGAGGCATGAGAAGTGACTACATGTATCTGTACAGCTCTTTCTCTATGATTCTTCTCAAAGTGGGAGATTCTTGTCAGGCTAATGACAAGGTCATTGACTTGAATTAGAAACTGTCCTGGTTTCAAATGGAATAGAGTTAATTTTCTTCTTTTTACACATATAATTATACATTTTCACTTCTGACAGGCCATATTATTTACAGTTTTGAAAGAAATGATGGCTTTAGGTCAGGTATAAGGCATATTGCACATATTTATGCTACATTTGGGGATGATTTAGGAGAATAATAATTAGAACTGTGAGCTCAAAATAAAATTCTAGCATTTCAAGCAATGGCTTGACGTGAAATGGGAGTAAGAAATGGTTTCATGTCATTGATCTTTCATGTTTATTCAGAGAAGTTGCTGCTGCCTGCATTTTGCCATTTTTATTTTTTCTCATGTGCATACCACTTTGTGGCTATAGAAACAACAAAGAAAATTAGTCTGTTAGCTTGAAACCTGTTATTCAGATGTTTTAATGCTTTTTTCTTTGTTTTTTGTTTCTTCCATGATGTTACTTCTTAGAATATATCTCTGGTCTGAAGCTTTGAAGACAGGGATTAGAGGGGTTTATTGTTATTTTTCAGTGCAATACTATTTTAGGGAAGATGGGGGGAGGGGTGTAGCCTTCTTCAATTATGTTTTCAATTTCCAGAACAGCCAAGTAAGATTTCCTCTGGGCAAAATTTACTTTCTCATCTGAATCCATGAGCAAGCATCGTCCCTTGCTCACAGTTAGTGGAAGCAGAGAGGGAAGAACAGATGGGGTGCAGGAAACATGGGGGCCAAAACTGTGCCACAATGCAACACACCAAGTAGCAATTTGGTCTTCCCTGTGAACTGCTAATTAGCAAACAATTAAAACAGTAATATACACAGTAGTGTCACTAATCTCACTGTTATGGGAATTATCCCCTGATCTCGTCAGATTAAATGGGAATTTTGCCGTTAACTATTTTATCTTCTTTGAAGAAATTGCCTTGTTCAATAAATCTTTCAATATGTTGTCTTTATTGTTTGTTGGGTTTTTTTGCTTAGAGAGAACTGTGAGTGTACACATCACTTTACAAAACATATTGAGTGACTAATGCCTCTCTCAAAGAATTTGCAATGAATGTAAAAGAGATATCAAGAACAATTCTTTAGAAAATACATGAGGGTATCTTAAGGAAAAAACAGAAGAAAATAAGAGCAAAACATAGGACTATTTGGCAAAGAAGAGGACTCTAATGAAGTATTTGCTAAGGAGTTCTGGTAAAATATCATCAGCACTATTGTATAAAGTATTGCTGAGGCAGGAGCAATCATATCTAACCTGGGAGCTGTGCTGCACTGTGGGGGTGTTGTGATGAGCAGCTCACATGGCTAGCAGGGTAGATGGGCACCTGCACATATCTCACACCTTTTCCCTGTGCCCAGTATCACTACCATGATACAGCAGAGTAGAATATTCTGAAATGAAATGCAGCATCCACACAGCACAGCTGTGTTGTACTATTGCCACTGGTTTCAATGCCTCAATCATGAATACTAGCTCTGAAGTCTATGGTGCAAAGACTTCCCACAGCCCTGCACTGATAACTGTCTCCAAACACAAATCCCTATGGCTCTTGACAGAAATTGCCTGCATGAATATGGAAGCTCCAAGAATTAGTTTGTTTAGAGCACCTGGATTTCTTGCTGTGGAAATAAGAACTTGGATCTATTTTGAACCTCTGTGAATGATGACTTCAAAGTTCGCCTCTTCATGGCAAGAAATGCAATATGTTCTAGAGTTGGCTACTCTGGAGCTGCTACCACAGCAGCCCTGGGAAATTACCACTGAAGACACATTTTCGTACTTAATGTACTTGAAAGAAGGATTAGGTTGAGGATTTATATATTGTGGTATCACTCTTAGAGCAAAGACTTTCTACAGTTCTGCAGGCCCAGAGCATTCATGTCTTCTGGCCCCAAATCTTTCCAAGGAATCCTCTGAACTTCTCGTTGAACATTTGGCTAGTTTACATTTACCCAAGCTCAGAAAATACTTGCCAACATATCGGAAATACCAAAGTACCATCAATTCTGCACATAAACTGAAAGATATAAGGAAAATAAAACCTTGTTCAATCTCTGTTGAATTAGGATAAATAGGCTTCTAAAGATCCATTAGTTTCAGATTAGTTAGGGTCCTGTTAATCACTATAAATTAAGCAGAAGTGTAGATGTTGCTTTCAGTGAAAACTTACCTACTTATATTTTACACAGCAATAGTTGTAGAAATTCAGGTTATGAAAAGATTATCTGCATTTTTAATGTGAAAGACCACACATAAAAAGGAACAGACATTCTGCTTATTTTTGTTTAAATACTACATTTTTACTTCATTTTAAACTGTCAGTGAAGGAGAAGAAATACAAATTATGGCTCCAGTTTCATTTAGTCCTTCAGTATTTTAATACAAGTGTTGAAAGAGATGCTAATTCAATCCAAACTCATTTATTCTATATGAAACACATCTACTTCCGTAAATTAGTCACCAACTTTGTATTCTAACTGAATACACAGAGAAGTCCTCTGGGGAAGTGTTTACTTTTCTGCAGTACCTGTTTAGTGAAGCAAGACAGCTTGCTCCAAGCATTCTGGAACTGGGTCTCTGTGCTAACCGTAACAGGAAATTATGGGATTTAATTAGAATTAAATGTTAATTACTCAATAATATTGAAGAAAAATCATCTGTAGTACTTAAGCTTGTTAGTTATGTAAAAGTCATAAAGGAGGTCTACTTATTAAGAGATTTAATTTAGTAAACAGGTCTTCATGCCAAAATCAGCTTTCCAGTCTGATGAAACAACAGCCCAATGATTCTGCTGGGTATACTTAGCTTGCTTATTGTTCAGTTTTAAGTCTCTGTTCAGCAAAGAAGTCAAGAATGTGCCTAAGCACCAAAGAGACTTAATCTAATTAATTATGAGTTAAATTTAGGTCCATGATAAATGCCCTGCAAAAGCAATAACTAATTGGTGCAACCAGTGGGATTATTAACAATTGTGGGTTCAATTTAGCCTTAATTTTAAGAAGTTGCTTGATTCATATATATTTCAAATCGGTGAAAGAGCTTGCTATCTCATTAAGAATTTTACATGTTTTCACCATTACAGAGTATGAGCACCTCATAATCTTGAATAAATCTCTGAGGAAGTAGCATTAATTCTATCGTAGAACTAAGACAGTGTGGAGACGAAGGTCAGTGGGTATGTCCTGCTCATTTGGATGAAGTCACATCCAAGCTTCACATGCTAAACATGACTGTAAAGGATTTTGTAGGAATTAGGACCTGAGAAAGAAATTCACAAAAGCCATTATGCTAGTCAACATGTGTGGTTAAAGAAAGAATGACATTCACTGATTACATATTGAAATCTGGTTTCTGAGGAGACAAAGCCACCCTTACCTTGACATAGTTCCATGAAATGGACTAATTCTGCAGCCTTGAAGCACAGTCAGAATACTTGACAGTGGCCTAGGGGCTGGATTCAAACTAGGGAGCTTTGAATTCAAACAAGGGTAGGGATTTGAATTTCACTGAACTCCAGTGAAAATATAATCATACAGTTAAAAAAAAATAAAGGAGATTCACCGAATTTCACTTTCCTTTAGAAACTCACATTTTCAAAGTGAGGTCTTGTCAGGAATAGGGCAGGTCTAATATTTAACACATAGAAGCTACCAGTTTTATGGAGATAGATTTTTGGGGGCTGTGAGTGTCAGCCACAATGGTGGAATCTGGGAACCTCACCGATAGAGGAAACACAGGCAGAAGTTCTGGTCTTGTAAAACTCAAGTATTAGACAACAGCAAAGTTTTTAAATGCAAAAAGTTGGTTAAAAATTGAATTTTGTTAGTCTAAATTTGAGTGATTTCATACAGATCTCCCAGTTTTTAGTTTGCTACACAAATTCCTGGTTGTTTCCAGGGTAATCTACAGATATTAATCCATAAAAGAGTGACAAAAAAATAAGATGAAAGCTAAATGCTGAGTAATCCAGACTACAATAGAAATTCAGTGTAGAAATTTTAATATCCTATTGGTTGTCAGGAATGAAAAGAGGAAGTGAAAATATTGATTTTTTTTTTTTTTTCTGAGAGTTCTATTAAAAAGGGAGAGTATTAGAATTTTAGTTTATATTTCTATACTGAAAAAAAAAATAAATAGCGGCCTGTGGAGACTAAATATGCCAAGGCTATTAAATAATAAAACTACTAGACAAGTAAACATTCCACAGAGAGTTTCACTGTACAAAGCACCAGTACCAGAAGCTGGATTTGCACATTTCTTTCATCAGTAATTCTCTTCTGCTTCAGAAGTGCAAGCATATATTCTCTGCTTTGTATGTAATAATGGAAAAAGCAAACCATATTAATGTACCTGATTTGACTCTAAACTTAAGCTAAACCATGTCACGTGAACAATGCTAGTGCACATTACAAGATTTTGCATTTGTGGCTTACTCAGAAAAACTAACTTAATACTGCCCTAATTTATACCCAACAACTTTTCAGTCTTGTTTATATTATCTTCAAGATAATAAAAACTGTCCTTATACTTGTTTATTTTCTTTGAATGGTTAAAATATGTCAAGTGAATAAACATTCTATTGTTTCCTTTGCAGTTATAACAATAGACACATTTGGGGTACTTTTACTTATTTTTAAATACCTCTTTTCATAGAAACCAAGAATGTTTTTGCTTCAGCTTTTAAATGCATGAACATAACAGTTCATCTTGGATATTAGCGATGCTGAGGATGTACATGAGTGTTGCTACTGGCACACTTACATCTTTCAGTTGTGCAGGCAATTTGTTTGGTTCCCCTCCAGGATAGTCTCTCACTTACCCGCAAACTGACTTCTTCTACAAGACTTGTCTGTCCTACTTTAGTCTTGACATTCTGTCGTGTTAGTGTTCATTTTTCCACTGAGTTCCTTTTCATTTTCAAAGTATACACTACATTGCAGAGCTGCTTGGAGATTTGCTCCAGTATCAAGGAAAAAGGTTACCTAAAACCCCAGCATTCAAGTTGCTCTGTCACATCTGCCTTATTAGTTGCAGTCAGAATAATTGAAAGATAATGCGGCATTTGCCTTTTTTTATTGGTGTGTTCTATGGATTTTTATATTTTCTTCTATAAATTTTACAGATTTTCCCCCTTACTTTCACTTGTGAAATTTATCAGAAAATACCTTGAATATTTGAATGAATATTTGCCATGAATCTTTACCCCCTAGGAAATTAATAATACCATATGGGCTCTTTCATTTTCAACTATACTTATTCCTTATTTTTTTATTAAGAATATTTGCACACACTCCAAATCAGTATGGATAATTTAAATGTTACAACTATCATGAATAATGACACTGGGACAGAAAAAGATATGACATCTGGAAGCCAGTATGACTGGAACTATTGAGTATGACAACTAAATAACTCCCTTGGTGAAAGACTAGTATACCAAAAAAATAACATTATGCTTATAAAATTTACATATAAATACATGTGTGTGAGCATTAGCTATGATGCTTAATAATCTCTCTACTTTCACTTATTTAACTAAAAATTAAAGTCTGTATGCAAGATTAGTTTAAAATAGCTTAGTTAAGTGAATCTTTTCAAACTACTATACTGTTTTAGATACTCTTCTCTGAAGATTTCAGTAGCAATTCTCCAAGGTAGGGATTGAAATTAACATCTTAAAGGTGAAAGGAGTGAAAATGAGAAAGGTTAATAGCCTGGCAGAGGTAGTAGAATTGGTCAATACCAAACCTGGAATTGGAATCTATAGCTCATAGTTGTCATCCCTGTACACTATTTTCTCCTGGAATACAACTTCCTACTGAAAAAGAAATCTCAACCCTCCACTAAAACAAACCCACCAACACCCACCTCCGTAAACTCCTACAACTCTCTAATACGTTTCTGTTCTTAGGTTTTATTCTTCTAAAGTCTATAAGAATGAACAAATGAAGGAGTTTGTAAAACAGGTATGAATCTTAGCTCAGAACATGAAATGATCAGATAAATAAATAATAACAAATATTTCTGTGAATTTCAATTAAAAATAAGAACCTGCTCTGAAACCAGACTTAAAAAAAATGAGGGAAGGAGATTGAATGTTACCAGGAGACCTCTATAATTGCCCTAAGACAGAAAAAAAAGACAGATAAATTGCTGAAGGAAGGAACTGCATCAGGAAAGAAGTCTGAATAAAATGCTGAGAATGAAGAGAGAAAGAAAATAATGAAATAGTACAAAGAGCAGAAAACCACCTAAAAGTTCTGGTGGATTCCAGTTTTCCTCATAGGACCTGAATCAAATGTTTTGAAGCCCCTACCCCATTCACAGTGGGGAGTTTCACAGGAACTCTGTGCTGAAAGAGTAGTGCATCCATGCCTGTGGCTTGAGGCTTGTGAGGGTACCACAGCCACCTCCAGGAGAAATGGTTTGACCTGGAAAATTCTGTGTGCTTGTAGTGACCTCTGGTGACTATCAACATAATCCTCCAGTGGCTGTAGTCCAAAGGGTACTTATGCCTATTACACACTTCATCTTCAAGGACTGACCTTGTTTATTTGGCAATGCTCTTGTAATGCTTGTGATATTTTCATATATTACAGATACCAAAATGGTTGGAAATGGATGCTACAGGTGTTGCCATTAGAATATTTTACACTACATCGTGTTATCTTCCAGTTTCTCTTCTCCTACACTTAAAACAATATGGTGAATACTACAATATTTTGCTTGCAAGTGCTGTGGAAGGGGAAGAATTGTGATGCTTCTTCTCAGTACCACATGATCTGCAGGCTAAAGTATCAGTGTTCAAAACTGTAGTTAAACTATACATTTATAGAGTTTAACATGCCAAATAAATAATTTCTTCTAGCAAATGAGATAGTGTGGTTGAATCTGTTGCCTATGATGATGCTCATTCTGTCCTTTCAATTACTATTATGAAAATACTTTTTTAATTCAGTTTTAGTCAGTAAAGGTATTTATCTTGTGCTACTCACTTCATCACATTTCTATGCTTCTCACATTTGCCATATCTGACAGAATCCTATTCACATTTCTTGACATTTTCCATTGTTATGTAATGAAAACTTTTAATTGGGAAGTGGTGAAAAATTGCACAGGAAATTAATCCAACTAATGTAGAGGGCTTAGCGCTAGGATCAAGTCATATTTGAAGGACATGTAGATTCAGGGACAGTTGGTTTTATGTCATCATTGAAATATTTTAATAATTTGATAAACAGTTTTGGCATCTAATCATATTGAAGGCGAAAAAATGTATTAGTACGTGCACTGTAACATGGACAGGACTTTCGTGAAGTCCTGCAATATAGATGGTAAAGAATAAAGCAGTATCTTTTTAAGGCATGTAAAGTAAATATAGCTATCACTATATAATACCACTACTTGGAAGTGTACTACAGATAATAATAATGCTTTTCTGAACCAATCTGAGATACTAATTCCTGGGATATATTAGTGTAAAGTCTGAACATTCAGATGGATTGTTATGGTAAATAATTTAAAGAACTTGTTCAGGTTTCACGTGTAGAGCTTTGTTCAAAAAAAAAAAAAATCAATACAGCTAAATAGGCAAGTTTTTCTTAAACACTTTTAATTCTTTCTGCTTCTTATTTGTCAAGAAAAACTGGCAGAACAGTACCATCCACTTTATTTGACCTTTCAGATATGAAACCAGGAAGAAGTATGAAATTCAAAAGCATTCATAACTTCTGTACTACTACCATAAAATGGTTAATATCAAAATATAAATTTAAATTATATTAATATATTGATCCTGTGTCAATCATCTCCAATGATCTTTTAAGTGGTCCTTCTGTTATCTATTTCTGTATATCCATCTTAGTACTGTGATATATTCACTACACATGTAACATGATATCTATACATACACACATATATATATATATATATGTACACACACACATTTCTTTTCAGAAAAAGAAACACTGAGCCCCAGAAAAAGAGCAGGAAAGCCAGAATGTATTTACATTGCATGATGAAAAATTCAATTATGCTAAGATAAGTGTGGATATTTGTAAAATTTTTCAGTGTGTTTCAAAAATATTTTTATATGCTTTATTTTTTATGACTGTGTGACATAGATGTGGATCATAAAAAGCTTATGATGATAAACCTGCCAATTAATATACAGTAGTGCTCAAAATCAACATGGTTATTATCATAGCAGCTAAATCTATAGATAAAACAAGGAAAAATTGAATGTATTCAGTGTTTTGAGGGAACCATTTGTGAGTGCCCTCTACCTGAGTACTTAGACCCAGCAAATTGGCACACTTTGTAAATCAGTCCCCTTGTTGTACCTCTCTTCAAGGCATCCCTTACCACAAGATACAATGAGTCTCTTCCAGGACCAGTTACCTTCCACAGGCCCAGGAGATATGAAAGGCAGCCTAAGTCAATGGGATCTGCCTGTGAGCTCAAAAACCTGTATGCTTAATGCATCTAAAAGAGAAAATTTTCTGATTCATGAGGAGCAGACCTCAGCAACGTCCTATTTGGAAAAGGAGGGTCCAACAGTGGGAATATTGGACTAGAAATTAAAAGATGTGGGTGTTTTTTCACATCTGCCAGGTTTCTCATTTGATCTCAGGTAATGGTGGATTTCATTTGACCAGATGTAGGAAGCCTCCCCTTAGCCTTGGACTACAGTTAATAGAAGTGAATGGACACTATTAGTAAGAATTTAATCTCATTCTAATGTAGAATGTTAAATATAGGGGTTCAAATCATTCCTTACATGTATCTCCAGTCAAGAATTTAAATCTATCAAGAATTAAAATAGTAAATAGTAATAACAACTATATGTATGTCTACCCTGTAAGCATCAAGAGGTAAGAGATTAATTCTAATTTAAGATATTCCTTGCTTCATTTTTCTGTGAAATTGGGTAGTAGTATCCCCTTCCTACTTTTCTTTCTCTATGCTAACAATGCAAAACTGCCATTTGATGTGCATGATCACAGCATGCCACACAAGTCAATACCAACATTGACTAGGATCTCAGAAATTACTGCAAGACAGGTAAATAGTCAGACCTGCTCACTGTGTCATATTATATAAAAGTAAAACATAAAGATAGAAATAGGAAAATAATTCAAACATCATTTTTTGTCACTATTTATTTTAGCTTATAATTTATAAAATGGAAAGGTGATTAAAAAAATATGAGTTATTATATAAAGTATTATTTGGACATTTTCACACTGAGAAAGACAAATTACATAGATTATATTTAAATATATTAAGTTCAGAATTTATTTAATTTAATTCATTGGGAATTTAAGCCTGTAGCAATATTTCACATTACTTTATGCATTTATTTTGCATTAATTAAACAGCGAAAATTGACATTACCTTAGTGTTTAAGAGACAGTTTTTCTATGCCTATAATGCAAAGTATCATAAAGACTGGAATGGCAAAAGGGTGAACCCGGAAGACATCTTTACATCTTTCCATAGAGGAATATTTAATTGAAGAAACTTACAAGCCAGATGAAGGCATTCAAACCTGCAACTGATACATCCTTCTCTTCACTCAGGTTCATTTTTAAACAGTGACAGCCAGGTACTGCTTTTAATATGGTGGGGAAAATTTCTGCATTACGATATTATAACTGTAAATAAAACCAGCTGATTTTGAAAAATGTAGTTGTATGACCATTCAGTAAGCAAAAAATTGAAGGAGGAGGCAAGAGATCCAGATCTTCTCCAAAGAAATGTGGGAAGTCATGGACAAAATTGCTCATGACTTTAAAGAGATGACTTATTACCTTGCATTCTCATTAGTATTTATCTTATCTAATTGGAATTTAAGTTCTCCAGGGCAGGGAATAATATTAATTCATTGTGAATATTCTGATAGAACAGGATCCTGACCTCCATTAGTACATCTCAGTTCTATGTGAGTATATACAATACTGTAGGCAAAAAAAAAAAAAAGATACATAATTTGAATACTTTGCATCTATTATGAACTTATATTAAGAAAAAGGTTTCAGAGAGTTTTCTAATGAGCACACTTCTTTTATTACACCAAACTTCTCCAATTATCCTCACAGAGAAAGTGGAGTTTTATGACCTTTTACTAGATTCTACTGATACCCAAAATACCAAGAGTACCTATGATGCAAAACTTACAGGAAGCTTCCTACAAAATAAAAAGAAACAGATCCTTTTCTTTATGAAATTCTTTTTCTTCTTCTGCCTTTTAAGCTTTCTAACTTTTAAGAGCTTCATTCTTGTCCCAGTCAACAAATTGGTCAATCTAAACTACAGTCCTTTCCTGGGCCTACATTAAAAAAAAAAAATCAAGTTTCAGCCAGTCAGTTGAAGATGTCCTCATCAATTGTCATTGCTCTCCAAATAGATTATCACATCAGTTATTAAGATTTAATCTCTTTTACTTCACTTACTCTCTTGATTTGTCCTTTAACATAAAATCACTATCTCATCTCTGAATATGAATAATCACGATTGTTAAGTGCTGATAATATACCTCACATTTAATTCTAAATCAGTATTACTGTGCCCATTATTTTATTTTTAGCAAAACCTCACTAATCAATAACAGTCAGCAACCACTGCAAGAAAACCAGAACTGTTTCATAGATCTCAGACAAGATTCAGGTACAATTGCACACTTCCATACTATTAGATTAAAAAAAAAATTATGAACTATCTTTACTGTTTTTCTCAAATTTAGAATTATTTAATAACTAAAGCCAAAACTTTTAAAAATAAATAACATACTATAAGTGTTAGAATGTAGAATCTTTGCTTATTGTATTTCATTTGTATCATCTGCCTTTTTGTTTCAATAACTCCCTAACCTGCTGAGTTAGGATTGTTTTATTTGTCCAGCTATCTCCCAAACCAAGCTAGAATGAGTGTACGTTTTTAGGGTTTAAATTTATGGGATGGTTTACTGATTATGATAAACCCTCTTCAGCTGACCATTCAATTTTGCTCAGAACTTTTCTTCCTGCATTTAAAATCATGATTCAAAAAAACTGAAAGAGCTTCTCAGGGTCTTGAGTTCCCCTTTATCTCTACAGCTTTGCTAATCGAGTCTGGATTATCCCAAAGTACACTTCTTTCTTAGATCTGTTTGATAGGTGCCTGTTTACATCCTTCTCCAAACTAAGGTTTCTCTCTGTGTCTGGAGAGAAAATCTAAGTGTGTTTTGACTTCATGTGTGTTACTCAAAGTTCCTGGTTATTCATAGACCTTACAACTTCTTCTTACTGCTCATTAAAAAGGAAATTACAACACTGTGAGGAATACTGAGCAAATTTTCCTGCCCAAATGTAAAAAAAAAAAAAAAAAAAAGGCCCTGCTTTTCTTTCAACACTCTTCCCATGATCATTCTATCTCCTTTCTGTATCAAAATCAATATTCCCTTTTTTTCTCACCGTTTCCACAACTTCCTGATTCTTCTAAAACAATAAATTTGACCAAGCAACACATTTGCTTTTAAAAACCTGTTATTTGATGGCTTATCCTATTGGTTTTCTCATGGCTCCAACTTAGATAGCTTTAGTCTCCCAAGTTACTGAGCTAACCATACTAAGTAATAACCCAAATCAATATGAAGCTGGTAGGAGTTATGAATCATTGGTAACTTACAGTACCAAAGTGAAATGAGTTGAAAAATAATGGTTTGGGCAGCAATTAATTGTGTGCTATACCGTAGTAATCCTTCTTGCATATACAAAACTAAAGGTACTCAGAGAATTGTCTGTTGGGCTAATACTGGGTGTTGATCAGTAAGGATGCTCCTACAAATACTGTCCTTAATATACCTCGAGACACTAGGAATAGCTTTAGCACTTTTAACCAAAGGGCAGATAAGGAGCTCTTATCCTAAACTAAATTCCGAAGAACAGAAGTCCATCTCTCTCCCACAACTCAGATGACTGCTATAAATTAGATGCATACATTTTAGATGAGTAATATTTTTAATGAAGCCCATCTGGAAAGATAAATATATGTGGAAGCAATTCACCATTTCCATCTAGTGTATTTTATCATATTTTTTAGTACTGACATGATGTTTTATATTTCTAACTTGGTGATTCCGTGAAAGAAAACTAGAGGTGCTTGTTATTTGGAAGGAAATTAGCATAAGGAAGAACCTTTTAATCCTTCAAAATTTATATTATTTAAATTACTAATTTAGGGCTCCTTATTCTTCATTGCATGTTTAAACATATCTGTATAAAAAATTGGTTGCTTTTTATTTTTTTCTACAGGGACACATTTCTTTTCTTTTCAATAGAGCCCGAGCTTTATAAGCTTGCTCAAACTCGGTGTATGGATTAATCATAAAAAAAAAAAGGGATTTTCAGAAAAATTCTAAAGCAAAGCCATTGAAGAAATATTAATTCTATAATCAATTATTTAGAAAAAAAACAAAATCTGATGCTAAATTAAATCCACAGTTTGTGCTTTTTGTTTATTTAAAACAACTAAGTTTTCATGGAATTGAATGCAGCAACAACATGGTTTTATGCATGCTGTATGTAAATAGCTAAAAAACCTAAGCTTTATTAATTGCATTTTTTCATTAAGACAGTGTATTGAAACAAAATGGACACAAATTATAAAGATAAGTTTGAGGAAACTGAATATTTTTTTCCCTTTTAACATTTGAGTACAATATAGACTACTAAAATAGAAATGAAAGAAGGGTTTTGTTGTTGCTTTCAGTCCTATCATATTTTTAGGGAACTGATACCCAATAATGATTTCTTATTTTGTTATTCTTTCTTCCAAAAAAAGTTCCAGGCTTCAATTTTAGTGAAAACCCAGGAGGGTTCAATTCTTGTAATGCTGATGTATCTTGGGAAGCTCAGATTACTGCAATTTTAGTTGTAAGTATTTTATATCTACCATTGTCATCTAGCTAGTAAGGAAAAAAAACCCCAAAATAATAGACTTACTTAATTCAATCCTGATCCCAAATCATAGTCAAGTAAGAAACACAAGCATATACTAAACTGTTATCATGTGGACAATTCCCCTCAAATCAGTGGGACATTCATACTACAATTCAGATATATTCTAAAATATCTTGTTAAATGAAGACTTATATATGTGGGATTTTTTAATACATTAAAAATATTAATACTTTACCAAATGTATCAACTTACAATAAAATCATTCTGATGTAATTAATACCATCCCAAGTTTTGAGATATTCTGTGGTGGGCTTGCAAGTATTGAAGTGAATTATGCGTAGTTTGTCTTTGGAAAGTGCTAGAGCTGACCAAGGGCAATTTAATTTAAGCATACATTAATATATTGTAAATGATCCTTGAACTCTAACTGCAGTACTTTTAAGAGTGCTTTGAGAATTTCATTAGCAGTAAATAGGCAGGCATAGTTGCAAAAAGGAAAATTTGTCTAATTCTACTCAATACATCAGGAGTTAGCTTCCATTTGCAACTATCTGTGGTACAGAAAATGGGGCCTCTCAAAATCCTGCTTGCTCTTTTGTTTCACACACAGCCCTGAGGAATATTCAGTCAATCCAAATGTATGAACCGGTTAAATGCTTCTGGCTGAAAACAAGATAATAAGCGTAAGAAAGTGGGCACAGTGGTGTCAAAGCCAGCTATGTAATTATGTTTGCACAATATATTACACTTATTATGAACATCCAAAATACTTGAAAACAGCTCATGTTATTAAAACCTATCTGGCATATAAGGAATGTATAGCAAAATAAATAATAGTATATATTTTCCTGTTTACTTAAATAGTTAATATAAATATCACCATCTACTGGCAGAAGAAAATACGTAGTAGTGTTCACAAGCTTGTAGGATCAATAAAGGTAAATGCACAAATTGATTCCAGTTTACACAGCTCTTAGAAATTTGCAGAAATACTGTTAACTTCTTTGCTGCCTCACAATGTCCACATTATTTTCCCAAGTTGCTGTGTGGAGTTAGAGGTGGCTTGCTGAGCAGCTTCACACACTTGAGTAAAATTACCCTGTGTGATAGACACTCATCTTTAATTAAGAATAATCTTAATTTGATTTTTGAAGTAAACCATTTGCTCTGATCCATACGAAAAAAACTGTATTTTATTGTCGTGGTTTATGTTTATAGTGAAAGTGGTTGCAAAGAGTTCCTCATCAGTGTGAACTTTTATTATTTATGGGTTTTTTTGGTTTGGGTTGTTTTTGTGTTTTGTTTTTTTTCCACAGATAACTATATCTTTAATTTTGGTTTGGTAATATTGCTGAGAAAATATTTCTCCTATTTTCTCAGGCATGAGACTAGAATGGAAATAGGAGTAAAATGTTAGAAGAGGGATAGCCTGAGTTTTTATTTACCTTTTTGCATGAGCTCTTAATATGCTCCTTTGTGTGTTCAGGCTTTTTGTGTAATCCTGAAGGCTAAGCTTTTAGTAATTTTGATAAAAGCTTAGAGTTCCTTGTTCTCAGTTGCCTTCAGGAACTGAAGCTTTAAGTAAAACATTAAGTAGCACAAGACTTGTCATGAAATTGTGAGAGTTTGCAAGACTGAGATTGCAGAAATCAATTCTTGACCTGATTTGAGCTGAGACAAGTAAAACTGTGCTGAATAGAAAGATATTGAGAGAAAAAGAAATAACAGAATATTACAACGGTTTGGATAACAGGAGATGCGAAAGAAACAAATGAAAAAGAAAAATAAAATTGAGAATCTAGCAACAAGGGAATGGAAATACTGTATGTGGAAAACAGAGATAATAGAGTAGGTTTTAGAGAAAAGATCAATAATCTGGGAGACATAAAAATGTCCTCTCCAGAAAAAAAAAAAAAATAAGGAGAACCAGGGAGGGCAATATTATGAAAGTCAGGCAAGAGCAGAGCATTGAGGTAAAAGTATTTATGGGCCTAGAAAGACTGGGAAGTAATAATAAGATAGACAATTAGAAATTTGGCCAAAATCTGCAGATCAGTGAAGACTTGAGCAAGATTCCTAAATACAGGAAACAGCTGAGAAAGCATGTTTGAAATAATGTAGGAAAAAGACAATAATTCAGTTTGTTCCTGCATTATTATAGACTGGGATCTTCCAACTCTTTCAAAACCACAAACTAACTGTTACTTTCTAGAAGACATCCCAGCAAAGACTAGCAATTGGTGTTGCTGACTATACCCCCTACATCACACTGCTGATCACGCAGATCTACTGGAAGATAGGTGGCTTAACAAAGTTGCCATTTTACACTTATATAAATATGAAGGAGGTCTGAGGTGGTTTATTCAAGGACAGTAACACAGACAGAAGTGGTCAGCACTGTGGGTGCAAGAAATGGCATGATCTGTAGGTTACGAGTGAGCTGAAAGCAAAAGCCTTTGGAAAGATATAGAAAGACATTTCAACAGTCCAGAGGGGCTAAGAGACTGAAAAATAACAAGGTGGTTTTTTTCATATGCCATTAATCAAACTTAAATTGCAAGGTCACTTTTCCAAAAAACCTTGCCTTTAATGCTTTTAAACACAGAGCACACAGCCTATGTTCAGGGAAGATAATAAGCAGAGTGAAATATTTATGCTTAGAATTTGCCTTAAGGTGATATCTTAAGGCCTTGGTACAGAGTAGGTTTCTGCAGCTCTAAGACCTCACTTATTTTTCTATGCTGTTGAATACACATTGTTCTCATCTCCTCCCCCAGCCTCCACATCATTCTTTTGGTAACCGTCTCTATTTTTTCTTCTTTAGCCAGAGAACCACTTTGGAACAACATCAGAGTTTGTAACAGATTCTTCCTGACAACTGCATTAGTACTAAATGGCCCAAGATCAGTCTGTCTCAAGGGACTGACCGACTTGTCTTTTTAGCAAGGAGTTCAGCAAATGATTTCACATCACTCAATAAAAATATGCAAAATAATTACCCTACAAAAAAAAAAAAAAAAGCCACTCACATTTTTTTCTTTCAAACAAATCTATATTGTAGAAAACTTTGAAAGTTATTGTCTTTCTATCAATTAGCTATTAATGCCATTTATTTTTTTTTTTTACAAAACTGTCATTGAGGAGATAAGAATGTGAAAAGATTCATCACAATCCCAACTTGAGGTCTAAGGTAATTGATAATGATAAAATATCATTCCTTGCAAAGCAGGAGGAAAGTATTCAGCATCTCATACATTAAATTCCACCCTTTTCCTATTTCAGAAAAGGGTTATTGGATCCAGAAGCCAGAAAAAAAGGACCACTAGAAATACAAATTCTTACTTTTTCAAGTAAGTTTTTCAAGTGAAAATATCATGAAAGAAACACTGATATGTGTAGGGCACAATTCTGCACAATGCCAGTAGACACCTGGGGCTGTACTTTGACTCCTTAAAGGGTAGACCTTCTTCCTGCAGCACATAAATCACAATCTCTAGCACATTTCTATATTACCCTGACAACAGTCAATAAACTATAATACCTAGGTCACCAACTGGAACTGAAGCCAAGAAGTGATGCATATTACTTTAAATTCATATTGTAACCCATAAGCATATATATATCTGTATCCTATGTCCTGTCCTGTGCTCTCATTGAAATCTGGAATGAATCTACTCATTTTCCAGAGAGCTGAACTCACAGGTAGAGGGAAGAGATTCACACCTGATTTTTTTCTGGATGATAGGTTTGGACACAACTGGTTTAAATTTTTTGGCTCTAAGAAATTGATCCAAAAAAATGTAGTTCAGTCAAATGGCTGTCTGACTTTATAGGTCAGTAATATAGCCAGGAATACCTCAGACTGTCACCTTAGAATCCTTCTACACAGAATGGAGACAGGCATTTTTAGACTTCATCTGAACTTTTCTGTGCCATGATGAGACGAATCATGTCCCACAAGCGGCTGTTTCTCTTCCCTGACTATAAAAAGTCACCATGCTATCTAGTTCAGACAAATACATCCATATTAAGGAAGGATGTTTCAAGTTAGAAGAGATTAATTTTACCCATGGATGTTAAACATTAGCTTTTAAAGTATTTAAGTGTTTTACAACTTAGTCAGGGATCATAGTATGATTTTCCAGTACAGTTAGATGCTTCAGCATTTTTTAAAATCTCAGTAGCTGTCTATCTGCAATCTTTGGTACTTACTTATTTCTACCAAGCTTCCCCATAGAGATTCCCCATGCAAAAATCCTCACAGAAAAGTCAAATGAAGCTCATTATCCTTAAAACCAAAGGGAAGTAAAACGAACTCTATCGCATACATAAAGAAAATAAAAGAGTCTTAAGAGCTGGGCTTCCATTCCTATCCACGTCACAAGATCCTCAGCATCTGTTAGAATCAAATGGTTGTGCAAAAACATAAAAATTGTGGATTTCCTTCTGATTACAATCTTCTTCAAGGCAAACCGAGAAATGTGCTCCCTGAGAAATTTTCTTTTTCTGTGTCTACAATTTCCCAATCCTAAGAGTAACCAAAACCAGTCCTACAAAATCTATGAGGAGTGGGAAAAAGACAATATTATGTATTTCATATGATAACATACTTGCATTTTCTAATATAGCACAGAAATGCAAATAAACAAAAAGCTCATCTATTCTAGTTGAAAAATAAATAAATTGTCTATTCCAAACAATAATTGTAAGATGATAAAAAACTACCTTGCAAGCTCATATCAATACTTGTTTGCATAGCAGCATATATATGCTGTATAATCAGCACGAACATGTTTTTCTAGAAATTACAATATTTGGGGGTGGTGGGGTTATGTTTGTTTGTTCACTTGTTTTGTTTTGTTTTTAACGACTGAAAACTCTTATCATCTTACTATGAAAATGTCCATCACCATTAATTCTTCAGTATTCCCAAAAGATATCTTTTTTCTTTAGTACACCTAGCAAACAAGTGACTAGATGTGTCAAGTGGCTACCCTGAACTTTACCTGATGCTGTATTCTCTGGAAACTCCTTAGATGCTGTAGACTTTCAGACTTCTTTACCAATACTAATCAACCAATATGATGATTGGAGGACACAGTACAGGACTACTCTAGATGTCTCTATTGACTATAATACCCAGTCATAATCATTTCTTGTAGTACACTGCCATTTCTAAAATGTTTTTTACTACCTAAAGTTTAAAATAAAACTGTAATTGTGATGTTTTTCTGCTTGTTGTCCTAACTGCAGTCATAGTAAAATAATCACACAGTGTGTAATAGAAGATATTAGCTAATGTCCAAACACTGACTACTTGACATTACCGTCAGCTGTGTGTCATTAATACTCTTATTAAGTGCAATGAAAGGTTGGTTGAATGGGCATTAATGCCCTTTAAAGGTGCAGATGCAAAAAATGGCTGCTTTTAATGAGTTCCTCCAACAGAAAACATCTTTTTATACAGTTGAAAGACTGCAACTTACCTGCAAGGGAGAGTAACAGTTATCAATAGTAAGACACACCACTGTGTGTGGGCTTTGACATGACATTTTCTGTATTTTTAATTGGAATTACATCTATAAAACTTGTGATAGGACACACAGACCATATAAATTCTCAAGATCAGACTTTCAGCATTTGACACCATTTTCTAGAAAAGCTTGGCTATTTCTGTCAGATTCTCCCAACACTTGTGGCTATGCAGCTTATGACTCTTGCACAATATTAAAAAGCTCCTCTGTTATAAAAAGAATAAAAGATCTGATGATAAATTACCAGTAGTCACCTTCTGTATTACTATCTGGATGAGAACATTAACATGGCAATCATCACTGCAGTCTTCTGAATAAAATAATCATAAAATACAATAAATCAGACATGCACAGAGGGAATGGGCAGTGGAAATAGATGTGTATTGGCTCTGTGAAGCATATGATCTAAAGGGTGATCTACACAGACCTACCAACTCAGCAGAATCTGAAAGCTGGAAGACTGAAAAAGCCAGATGTGCTCAGAGCTAAGAATGACTAAGCAGCTAAAACCTGCAAGACAGAAAGCCAAATTATACCATTCCCATAAAGGTGTAACCACCTGTCAGTAGGAGTTTTGTCTGCTGAGACTGCTTCAAAGATTCTAAAAAAAACCCCAAGTAAAAATGGTCAAAGTGAGCTAACGTGTTAATTGCTATGTTAATTGTCAGAGCTAAAACTACAATAATTGCAGAGTAAACTGACAAGCAAACTTTGTATTTACAAGAAATCTGTGCAATCTTTTTGTCTTATTCCAAGTTCCCTAATGCCCGAATACTGAAATCTGTCCCTTATGCTACAAAAATGGGTTCTCTTGGTTGATGCATTTCTGTCCAGTTGAGTTGCAAACTATTTAAACTTTCTTCTGCATTGCTACATTTTCAGCCATATTTTCCACATGGGAGAAAAATAATCTGTTCAAAAGTGAGTATGAGCAAAATCTTGTGCTGTGACTGCCGGGAGCTAACAGTGTAGGCAGAGATGGAGGAAGAAGAGCAGAGCCCAGGGAGCTTTTGTCTGTAGAATGCACTCATTATACACCTCTCCTTTCAACTGGAGAGGGCAAAGCATTAACTTTCTTAGAGGAAAGTTTCATTATTGAAGTGTGTGAATAGTGTTTAAAAGGTACAGTAAACATTTATTTTGTTACTCCACAGAACTCTGACAGTCATCACAGAAAAATACATTTTTGTTGCAAAGGCAATATTTTTGGAATTAACAAATTTTACTTCCATTCAAAAACATGGTAGTGCAGTTGTTGTTTTTTTTTTTCCCCCTCTTCCTGTTAGACCTCCCTTCATTCAACAGATGAAGTGGTGGATAGAAGGATGCAGGGAATGAACATCTGGTCACTTTTTCTTTATGCTCATCACTCACTGTATGACCTTTACCTTATGTATCATGCATCATCCAAACCATGTATTGAGCTCTGAATAAATATTTGCTTCCCAAGTCTAATACTTGTGCTACAGACATGCAAGCTCTCACTGTCTCAGAAGGTTGGCAAGTTATCTTTTCTGTCATTACATCTCCTTTATGAAAAAAAATCAAAACAAATACCAAACCTGCAATACTTTTTTTAACATTACTTTATGCAAAGAGAAGGAAGCTTGGCAGGAATCACAAGAAGAAACAGTGTTAAGGTCAAAATTGCAACGAAGGAACAGGAAATATTTTTCCTATTTTATGAAGTGTCAAAAATGTCTTCATTGCTTCACTGTTTTTTGGTTTTTTTTTTTTTTTGCGTTTTCTCACAGTTAATCTGGGGAGTGAGTGGGGAACAGACTTTGAGAGGGAGACAGAGAAAATTAGAAATAATGCAAACTTAGTGACTACCCCACTTTAGATAGAGAAGGGTCAAATTTAACCTTCTAAGCCTCCAAATACGAAATACTTATTATTATATGTATTATATGTTAAGTAACAAGTATTAATCTATAGTGTGAAAGAAAAAGTTAAAGACACTGTGTTCTCATGGTCTGATATTTTCTTTCACATCTCTTGTGGACATCCATCTTTTACTTGAGAAAAATTCTCAAAAATTGAAATCCTATTCATTCTTACAAAAAGTTTCAGTCTAAGAAAACAATTTCATAAAAGGTTTCCAGCAAACTCTACTTATGACACACACCTCATGGAACTCTTCATCCATTCACATAGCCCTACCAGAGGTGTCAAGAAGAAGAGATAGACTGGTAACATAAATATCCTGAGTAAAACACATTTCATATCATAATAAAATAAAGTATTCAACAGTGATTCATGTGGAATGATTAGACTGTTTTGTTGTTGCCTGTGAAGTTGTAATAATTGTGACTGTGTGAATAAAAGAGGACACAACAGACCCATATTAAGTCCAGGCAGTAGGACCATGTGAAGGATGCCAAATATTGTTTCAGCCCACACCAGAATTGTTCCCTTTTCCCTATGTCCCAGATACATGAGATTCAGTACTCAGCTGAGGATGCAGACAACTTTCTTCTGCCTTTGAGGAAAATAGGTACACTTTGAGATCTTTATATATTCCCACCTGGCTAATACATTCCCACATAGATAACGGACATTCTGAATCCTACTTTCAGCTTTTGTAGAGTCTATAGTCTTGTTAATGATACTTTTTTAGAAAAAGCAACTTTTAGATTTGGTGTGCAGTATATAAGAAAAAAATCTCACTGAACAGGGTTCTAAATAGCAAGAGTTGTATTCATAGTTTTTAGAGCAAATCTATGCTGAACACTGTCTGAGGAAAACAGATTGGGTAGGTCTTATTCAATTTCTGATGTCTAGATCCCCAGCTGTTTACACAGGTTTGAATTTTCATCAAAGTTTAATTGACATTTAATTGAATTCTTGAGAGGTTTGCATCTACTAAGATTACAGAATTCATTCCTGAAGTACTAAGGCACATACTCAATTTTTAAACCTAGCCATCTTCACCAGAACAGTCCACTGATAACTGGATTTGAGTTCATATGTAATATTAAGCAAATGCTGAAACGACCCACATAAGAATTATACTACAAAGTACTGGTTGAAAACATGAAAAGCAATTATAAATTTGTGGATAATTCTTGTACAACTATTTTCTTGATTTCCAAGACATTTAGGGCAAGACCTCTTTAAATCAGTGTGGTACTCCAAGATATTTTTGCAATTTAGACATTTCTCTGGAAATAGATACATTGATCCTACATTCCATGCCTTCTTAGCAGAAATCACCAGGTCTGTCAATCCTTAATACACACACATACACAAAAATATATATTAACATAGATATAGAAACCTTCATTTTAGCACATTGACACAATATAACATAAACACTACCCAAGCTCCCATCCATAGAAGCCGTCCCACCATTTCTCGGTCTCTATAGCAGTGTTAATACCAGAAGCCAAGGTTTGTCTAAGCCACTGAAAGATGAAAACTACATCCTTTCTCTAGCAGAGGCAAATTCCCACTATCAGTAGAGACACTGAATCAGAAAAAAATAGTACTTTAGCCCCACAAAAGTTAATCAGGCTATATATAAACAAAATGATCTAGGATAATTTCCTAAACATAAGACTTAAAACAGATTAAGATCCAGATTTGCATATTCTTTAGCCATTTTGTCACAGAAATCATAACAAAAAACAAGCTGGGGAGTCCTGATATGGAGACAGAAGTGCAAAGAATGATGCAGAGTACATGCTCTCACCACTTTTATTCATGAGTTCTTTAAAGGGACAAAGTATTTTTTTCAGAAAAGACTGGGGTTTGGTTTTCTTTTGATCCCTCCCCCTATATTTATATTTTTTTGCCTCAGATGCAAGTGGGATGAGCAGGATGTTTGGGGATTTTCTGCATAAACTTGTTCTCACAAGAGAAGATTAATTTTTCTGGCCAAAGTAGCACATTCAACCAACCATCTTCTTAACCTCTGTGTTGATAGGGCTTGTATCTGTGAAGTCCTATCTGTTAATCTTCCATCAGCATGTTACACATAGATTATTCTGAATGTTATCTCATTCTTTTGAGGTTATTCTATATTATAGGCTAATAACTGTGCAACTTGATGGATGGTCAATTGACTCTGAGTTCCAGTCCAACCCCAAAAGCACGTGGTAGATGAAACGTTAAACCAATTGTATAATAAATGTTTAGAAGAAGGCATTGTTACATTAGTATAGCCATGAAATTAAGGTGATTGCCAATTAAGAAGTAAATAAGGTTGAGAAGGAGAAACAAAATTGATTATATATCTGTCATTGACAAAGAGTTTAAAAACTCAAAAGACTTGATGTCTCAAAAGTTATCCACCAAAAAAAATCAAATAATGCATAGTCAAACACTGGAATATCAGAGTAGAAGAATGATAGTATTAGAATAAACATGCATTTATCTGTCCTAAGCTTTACATTCTGCATAGAACTAAGCTTAAATAATGACTTACATAGTCGTGTTTCTCTTTTATGCCAGTTGTTGGAACCCAGTGAGTGGGATGTTAACACAATGGCAACTCCTAATTCAGGCAGTGATAATTACAACTGAGAGAGCATGTTGAAAATTATAAAAATATATTTTAAAATGCATTTTGATTTTACAGGGTTTATACCATTTAGAATTTGTGTTCTATTGCTATTCAGGCATTTAATTTTTTTAGGGACAAATGTTAACAGAAGACAGTGCTCATGTTCAAAACTCAAGTAGTGGATTTGAAAAATTTTAACTTCCATAGTCAGTTATATGACTGAAAGCTGATACTGTGAGCTTCCACATGCTATTGATTTTTCTCTCTTATGGACTGTCTTCTAAGTAATAAATATATTTATTTAACTGATTTGCAGAGACCTTTGACTGCAAGTATTTATTTCACTGCTTAGATAGCAGAAAATAAATAGTTCTGTCACAATAAATTGGATTTAACACAAACCTAGAATTAAAGCGTTCACAAAATGAAAATAGAATAATTTTCCTATGACATTAATTTATGAGGAAAAAACCCACAGAATTTGCAAATTAAGGTTATTTTAATTAAAGATAATTATTTTTTTGTCTACAAAATACTCAATAGGGAACCAAAATTTTAATTTTGAATTATTTTGAAAACTTACTGATCTGTTTGCAGTTAGTATGATACTAATAAATATTTTAATTATAATGAAAAATAATTTTGCAAAACTTATTTTTCAGTCTTATCAGAATACATCATGAAAACTTACACATGCAAACATCTAGGACAAAATGTATTTAGTGCTTTGGAAAGTAATTATGAATACATATTTTCTTATAAGAGCTTTTAATTAAAACAATATTTTTTTAATAAACCTTTGGGCAAAAAAAACCCAACAAAAATGGCAATAAACCTTTTTTACAGCATACAGCTTTCAGAGCAAGCAAAAAACTCTAAGTGGAATTCTTGTTAAAATGGAAAACTGTCATGGAGGGAAAATTCTAAAAATGGTATAAATTTCCAGAGCTGTGAAATTATGTGGGCTGATGTGAACTGCAGCATTTTTTCTATTTCCCAAATCAAATGAAGTAGGTGAATTATTCATTCATTTGTTTTTCCATGGGCAGTGCTTCTTGGATCTTTCTATTACAGGATAAAAATAAAGTTAGTTAATTTCATTCATAAAAGCTGTGAGTGAATATACATTTTTCTAGCTATTCTGACTGTCTTAGTAAAGCAAAGAGAGGAAACAGCAAGCTCATGCCCTGCCAAACACACAACTGTAGCAAAGAAAAGAGCATGTACAAGTATATATGTGCATATTTGGTTGGGTGCATTTTCAGAGTTTGGGCTTTTACATAGCCAGGCCTGAAGCACTTTAATGGAACATAACTTTCACTTCCGAAAGTTCAGGAGGCTTTAAAGGTTTCTTAAATTAGGCAGCCAAAACCATTAATCTCCTTAGAAAAATTTGGCAAACCACTGAATTCATATTGACACAAGGACTAGGAGGTAGCAGACTCAATTAACAAAACCATTTCTCTCCCCTGATGGCTTTGCTCTTTCTCTCTGAAATCACCAGGGTAACACTGACTTTATCGCAAGCACAGAGAAAGAGCTAATGTTTTAGGATGGGAACAAACAGGTATTGATAAAGTACTGAGTCAAGCCTGAATCCAAACATGAACTCATCCTGCTTTCCAGGTTAAGGTGAGCTGTAGTCCTGCTCCTGAACATGACATTGATGGTCCAAAGCTTATTGCTGGAGACAGGTTAGCCTGAGTTGCAGCACTCGGTGCATAACTGCAGATCCAGACCAGTCAGTGACAGAAGAAAAGGCTAATGTCCTCACCTGCTCCTAGACATCCCTCTGCTAGGGTAGGAGGGGTTCACTAAAAGAAGCAAGGTCTTACAAGGGAGTGTGATACCAATTAGCCATAATGAGACCATGTGTCAATCCTCCAACTTTCGGTACCTTTAAGATACACCAGACAGTTTGTTTATTAATGGTTTTGTTAATTACCTTATGGAGAAGGAGACCAGTGATTCTGATCTACCTGCTATTCATCAGACAGTACAAAGTCTTGTAAAAAGATGTCTACAAATAAAATCAGGGATCCTAACTTTGTAGCTTATAAGGAATGATTGGACAGGACAAGTACAATTTGGTTTCCACAGACACATTCAGGGTATTTTTTCATTCTCAATACAGATGATTCTTACACCTATTTACTGAGAAACTGTGCTCTGCAAATAACCCCAGTAGGGCAAGTAAGTACCTATTTACTCAGCAAAAGGAAGAATGGCCATATTTGACCATTTTCATTTCTTCACATCATCAGTTTTATGGTCTATCACCTTCACAGTATTTTGTTTTCACATTATACCTTAGTATTTCAAACAGAACTTGAAAATATACTTGAGCCCTGACATTCAATAAGGCTTCTATCCTATTTAATACACTACATCATTAAATCAGGTAGACCATGGGTGTATTCTTGAGAAATATTTTCTTCACAAGTTTCTTGTCTTCAGTTCAAGTTATATTTTGTATACCTTATCTGTCTAAGTCACATAATTGTATGGGAGAATAAATCAATTTAGTAGAAGAGGAAAAATATGCAAAAGAAGAAAATTACTGAAAAATATTGAAAACATAATCAAAACCTCTTCTTTTTTTTTGTTAGAAAGAAATCTCATATGCATGTTGGTCCTCTTCCCTGGTTATTCTTTTTTTATCTGTTGCTTCAGTTTACCAAAGTATCCTCACAAATGCTGAGTATTGAAAAAACATAGTCATTTTAAAACTGATTAAAATTTGCAGCCAAGGAAGATTGGATTAACTTAGATTCACTGCCTTTCTCCTGGCTCTATCTATATAAACCAGGAGAGCAGCACTCTGTGTGTAACAACTCTGCCATGCTTAGCTTAACTGAGATCGATTATGTTTTTCAAATACAAGGGCTTTATAAAGGTTTACTTACGTGGATGAGGACTGTTCATTTTATTATTAAGCTAGGTATGGATTTTCGGGTTTGGAATATGTTTTTTTTTCCTGTCCCTAGCAGGACCTGGAGAACACAGATTTCTGCTAGTGAGCAGTACAATTATGACCTCCACCTCTTCTCTGCTTTCTACTGGTAATGAACATCACTCTGTTCCTGTACAAATTAACAGACATTAAATTATCTCTCGGAGAGGTTTTTTTCAATGAAATAAAATATGTTAAAAATGTAATGAACAAAATGAATGAAAATGGAGATAAAGGTGACAATTTAAAGATAGGCAGTGTTAGACCCTCATTGATGTATAATCAAAGTCCCTTAATCTACACCTCTAATGTAAAGAAACTAATACTCACAACTACAATATTCAAATAAAAAGGCCTAATATTTGATTCAGAGTTCTATTGAAATTTCACATTTTTTTTTTACTCACCTTCTCATGTTTTCAAAAGCAAACATGAATTTCTGAAGGAAAACATATCCCTCTCTCTTTTTATGTAACAGTATCTACATGTCATGGATATAAGGTGTTTGTGAGCATGTCTACATATTTGTATATGTAATAAGCTTTTCCACCTGCAAAGTGGGGATAATTATTCTTTCTTTACAAGTATCATGAGGTTTGTCTTAATAATTTCTGGCAATTGGTGTGAGATGCTTTTAATGAATAACTTCATATGGTAAGTGGTAAGGTTAATTATGATAGATTAACTATGATAGAAATCAATCACTATTAACTTCTCTCTAGCTGGATAACGAGGCAATCTTAAATTTTTTGATTTGGCTAAACTGATTTGACCGTCACATTGTTATCATATGTTGAAAGTCCAGGAAACTGCAGTAAAGCTCACAGAAGTCCCTGTGCAGGCTCCAAAGCACTAAAAGGGACTGTAAAACAAATTATGCCAAGTTTTAATTCTTTTTTTGTTATGCTTCCATTTAAATCAACACTGTTACTCTAGAAGGTTATTTGTTATCCTAACCACGACATAGCATAAGCCCATAGTTTTCCTCATGAAGTTCTGTTGTGATGTTAAAAAGAATTAATAAAGTGCTATCTTGAAATAAAAAAAAAAAAAAAATATACCCTCAATATTTATACTTGACTATACTTGACTAGAAGAGTATTTCTTCCATTGGAATGATTAAGATTCAGAAATTGTCAATTTTGGTTTTGAGTCCATTATTCATCACATTTGTCTGTGATATTTAAATAGACATAAAAAGAGGGATATTTAAGTTGATATGTGAGGAAGACTAGCAAACAAAGACTGATTTGTGAGGCCAAAAACATGTGTAGACCTGGATGCTTACATCTCTCCTACACTGGCAATATACTAGTAGTTGTCTTTTATTCAAAATTCAATTTAATTATTCTCTGTTAATGACGTGATACATGCAACAGTGTTGAGTGGTGTTCTTAGATGGCTGGATAAGTGAGACTACTCCAAATCTCCATTATATATTCATAAAATTGGAAGTTCAAGCTTTCACATCATTAGTAGAGTTTTAGACCATATGCTGTCAAGCTCAAAGGTATCCAGTTTGAGCTTTCTGTGTCAAACTCATTATCTCTCAAAACAAATGTAGTCTCATGCCTTCTGCAAACAGGAGATAAAAGTCTCGGCTTTCAGTCAAGGTCTGGTTCGTTCATAATTAGGGTCTATAACAATACAGAGCATTGTCTTTTTTTGTAAAAAAATCTTTTTTCCTATTGAATCTTTCAAGTTTCTCTCTCATTCCTGACATTTTATTGCCAGCAGTTACAGATGTACAGCAGTTATAATAGTAAAGAGAAACCTCACTGGAAGGTGATTGCTTTTATCTGATTTGCCATTATGGAGAGTTTGAACTTCTCCCTGCATGCTCTCAGCATAAAATAGTTAGTTACAAATTCATGAAAAATTTAGGTGTGCACTGTTAATTGAGTGTTTTTATAGAGAAATGCAATGACCTAGGAAATGGAGAAGAATTCCTTGCTTCAGAAACCAGACATTTCTTCCTCTCCAGTTCTCCTATTGCTTTTTACTCTATAACTTATTTTTCTTATTTATCGCATCTGATCCTCCCTACCTTCCCTTATATTTATTGTTTTATTAATTACACTATATTAACTTCACAAGTAAGGTCAGTTCCACCTCAACAGGCCAGAGACAAACCTAATCCTGCAAACAGTATTCCCCATTGGAACTATAAGCAGTTTTCATGGCCGTGGATGTTTGTGTACAGAACTGAACAGACAAATATTTCTTGATGATAAACTTAAGAGTTTTATTTTTTCTAATATGGTTGTCCTAATTCAGGCTGCCATACTTAACAGTGTAAGTTGTCATTAATCACAGAAATAGGAAGTTCCTCATGCTATGCCTAAGTGGGCAAGCACAATCTTCTCAAGATTTTTTTCGATAATTTTACTGTTTTGATAGCCCCAAAACTTTATAAAGTCCTCTAAGCTGTATTAAAAAAATGGTTTAACAAGACATAAGCTTCTAAGTATCTGAGTAATCAAAGAAAGTCTTAGGAGCCTAAATAGTTCAGTACTATAAGACTTGAATGATTTACAGTTAACTTCATATTCTGTCTCACCATTCTCTCACATAAAACATGTGACAGAGAATTGAACTTGAACTTCACAGTCCCAGCCAAGGACCTGATGCCATTTGCTGGACCTCTTCTAACTAAACAATTTTTTAATCCAGTCCACACCATGCCCAGTGTTTGACAAGATCCTCAAGTTCAAGAATAAGCAAATTCTGTGCTAAGCGTGTATGGGCCAACTCCTTATGCTTAGCAGAGTCCATGTTATTCAGTGTCACAAGAGATAATAAAATGTGTTACTTTTTTTTTTCTTTAAATGGTTGTCTGTGAATAATTTAATTTGTGAATATAAATGGAGTTGTTTAAAGGCTAAGATTAGCCAAGGTTGGATAATCTCCTCAAGTTCTTAATGCAATCAGTGGAGAGAGAAGCTCCTGTGGAGGATGTCAGAACAGGGACTTTTCTCTATGCTAACTCTGGAAAGTGCCAGGGAAGGTTACGTTTGCAAGGACAGAATAAATCTCATAAACAATTAAGACTAAATCTATGGTGAACTCTAAAATGCCAAGACAGAGTTCTTGTGCTTGTCTATTACTTAACTAGTGCAGTAGGAGAATTACAAAGAGACATGGATAGATACAGCTATAGCTATACTGCAACACAAATTCCAGTGTCTAAAACCAAATTACAATTTGATATGAAACCTTTCAGGACACAGGAAATCTTTACATTTTTAAATACAGTCTCTCTGGAAGTCAGAGAATATTATTTATATTTATAATGATGTCCTTATTTCAGGAAGGTTTTTTGTTTTTTGTTGGAGAATTTAACACCCAACAAAGTTAGTGTTATCTTAGGAAATTACCATTTCCACCATGTGCATTTCCCATCTCTTACTAGTCCTAAGCAATCAGACTTCCTGATAGAAACTCATGCTGAAAAGTAAAAGAAACAAAAGATTATTTTTTTTGTGCTTGCTAGATAAAGAATCCTTCATTGCAAATGCAATATACAAGGCAAAGTTAGTGATATCAGGCTGTTGTTTGATAACTAAAGCAGAAAAATATATTTTTTAGACAATAACCAGAAAAACTGATCAGAGAAAGAGAGGGGCTCCATGAGTATGGATTCAGTGAAGAAGTAAAGGAGAGAGATTGTGCAAAAAGAGGAACAAGTGATCTTCAGTGACTTCTTGAAACAGGACAATAATTGCTTACATGGTCAGTGCACTCCAATGAAGCTGGAGTCGTAGACTGGCACTGATGCAGTAAATAACTGTGGCACTTACTGACTGGTTCCTGCCAGCAGCTCTTCAGCACCCCAGCTCATGGTCCCAGGATCAAATGAGACACTGACAGCAGAACACTCTCAGGGCTGACATCAGGAGCCATGATCCAAGGTGCTGTAAGCATGGCTGGAAGTGGTGATTTGATTGTGATAGCACCTTCCTCAGTTCCTGGTTCACAGTCAGATTCCTTGGACAGACAAAGATGATCTAAGTGTTATGTCTAAGGTTGTCCTGGGTGCTAAGAGTCTGGAATTCTACACAGTGGGCTGCAAGAGTGAGGAATCAGGTATGGTTTGTTGAAAGAATCAGATAATATAACAATAAATCCTCTATAGCAGTGAGAGGACCGACAACATGTCTGGTGAAAGTTGTCCCTGATCCCCCAGACCTATTAATTTATGTATGAAAATTTCACTTGAAAGGGACCTCTGGTCATCACCCGATCCAACCCTTCCACTCAGAGAAATGTCAGCCTCAAAGTTTGAGCAGGTTTCTCAGCGTTACAAACGTGTGTCAAGTATTTCCAATGATAGAGATTCTGTAGCTTTTCTGAGGAACATCTTCCAATGCTCAACCACCACCTCACATTATGAACAGCATTTTTGTTTGCATCTAATCTTAAATTCTCTTGTTTCAACAGATGCCCATGGTCTCTTGACCATTTGCTTTCATCTCCGAGAAGAGTTTTTGTCATGTCTATATCCATCATAAGGACGTTGAACATGGTGACTTTGTCACCTTCTCTTAGCCTTCTCTAAGCTGAGCAACAAGCTCACTTTTTTCATCATATGCTGAATGCTGAGTTCCCAATGGAGAGGAAATCCTTATGCAGAGTCTTCCTAAATTTCATCTACAATTCACTCCAAATACAGACTGGCTCTAGAAGAAATGTGTACGCTATCCATTTCTCCAAGAGTCTCATTTCAGTCATCCATACTTTGTATAGAAGTGTATCTGCTTCAAGGACTAGCTTTTCATTCAATCAACAAACCAAAGAAGTCTCTTGCTTCTTATACAGAAGTAACCCGAGAAGTTCAAAATCTAGTAATCACAACCTGTTTCATTACATAGATTCAGAAATTTTCTTTCACATTTTAAAATTATTGTACAAAACCCCACTGTGTGACTAGTAAAAAAAAAGGTAAAATTTTAATATAACATGCAGTGGTTCTTAATTTGTTGCTCACATGAGTTATTGTAGCTGTGCTTGGATGTAGCACACAGCTTGATATATAGGATTTGGATGTTTGTGGAGGACAAATAAGTAGTGAGAAAGGTGACCATTTTGTCAGTATACTTCACGTTGTTTACATAATTTACATCAACTTTATAACTTCAACTTTATAACCTTGGAAGCTGATCTAATCAAGATAATTAGCTTTCTCCAAAAATCTTAGTTTTCTACGAAGTTGTACAGTGAGTGTCTTTAAATATAGAACATTAAGGAGAAAGTTTGCTCTCTGTTATCTGTCACAGTCTCTCTTAAAAGCTTTGATCTAAAAGACCTATGCTTTTATGGTTAAGAAAAAAAAAGTGTTTGCAATGAAATGGTACCATTTTATGATCTCTGACACATAAATGTCGTTTCATAGAGGTTTTGTGTAGAAAACAAAAATACTTTAAAATGCCATCTCTAACTGGCTTCTGAAAGAGCACATATTTCAGTTTTGAACAACAAAATTGTTTTTCCACATATAAACATTCATTTAGGTCCCACTCCCACACAGCACTGACTCCTCCAATAAAGAGTATGACTCACATCATTGCAGGTGAAGGATATTGACTTTTCTTTCCTGAACTAAGCATCAGACAGGCACCAGAACTACAAAGTTATTAACTAAGATATATCACAAACTAGTATCCACCGACCTCAGAATAGCTTCAGTTCAATAGTTACTGAGCTCTCCACATCCTTTCTGGGTGCAAGACTGGTTTTTGTTATTATAGTAAGTCCATCAATGTCATATGCTATCTGAAAAGACACATTTTAAGTATCTTATGTTGACTCATCTAAAATATTTATTTATCAGTTAAATGCAGATCAGACAAAAAAGACAGAATCTCTTCTTTCTTAGGTAACTTCCAGAAACTTTTCTCTTACTTCTCTTTTCTCCTCTATGTTCTAAGTCTTTCTAGTGTTTATATTCTTCACTCCCTGAATCACAGATATGTCCCTCCCCTTTCCCACACTATCCTTCTTACTGGCTTTTCAAGCAGTTACCTAGTCTTTAGCCTACCCCCAAAAGACCAGGATGCTGAGGCACCTCTTTCTCTTCTCATAACACCTTGATTCATATCCTCTGATTTAATCTACTATCACTCAGTCACAAACACTTGGATCAAAAGAAGCTGCATCAAAAGCAACGTGACCAGTAGGTTGAGGAAGGTAACTATTCTCCTCTACTCCACTCTTGCGAGACCCCACCTGGAGTACTGCATCCAGCTCTGGGTTCCTCAACAAAATATGACATGGACCTGCTGGAGTGCAACCAAAGGAAGCCACAGAGGGTTGGAGCACGTTTCCTGTGAAGACAGGTTGAGAGAGTTGGGGTTGTTAAGCCCAGAGAAGAGAAGGCTCCAGGGAGAACTTCCAGTACCTAAAGGTACTGGAAGAGATAGATAGATAGAGAGGGACTTTTTCCAAGGGCATGTAGTGTTAGGACAAGAGGGAATGGCTGTAAACTAAAAGAGTATAGGTTTAGATTATATATTAGGAAGAAATTCTTTACTGTGAGAGTGGTAAGACACTGGAACAGGTCAGCCAGAAAAGTTGTGGATACCCCAACTCTGGAAGTGTTCAAGGCCAGGTTGGATGGGGTTCTGAGCAACCTGGTCTAATGAAAGGTGTCTCTGACCATGGCAGGGGGGTTGGAACTAAATGATCTTTAAGGTCCTTTCCAACCCAAACCATTCTATGATTCTATGACTTCTGTAATGGTCTTACACACAATCAGTTCAAGAAACAGTGCACATCAAAGTATTTTTTGGTTTATAAGATATCCAAACTGATAAATGAATGCTGAATTGTGTGTTTTCAAGTAATGTTTTAGAGTAGAAAGATAAGATACATAGTTATGCATAGTCGCTTAACCATATTTCCAAGAAAAACATTTCTAGAATGGTGCACTTGTCCTACAAATAAGTGAATTCATGCACGTGTCAGTGCTGCTACTCTCATAGCTAGCCAGATCTGTATTTATAGTGCTAAAAGGGAAAAACATGTACAATCATTTTCAGGCATGTAGAAACCCAGTCACAGGTGCATTGGGGACTAGGAGTGCCACAGCTGCTAGTTTGTCGGGGTAAGGTCTGTTAATGAAACTGAATTGTTGGCTTATGGTAAATGAGCATTGTATGAGAATAAACTGACTGTGGTACATCAGCGGTCGAAAACCAACAGTATGGCAGAAAAATGTTAGCTATAAAATACTGACCTGGGGGACTCAGAGAGTTATGCCTAATTAACGCAAGTAGAGTCAAGCACACAATTAAAAAAAGAGCAGCTGTTAGAAAACAAAGCAATGGAAAAAGCATTTATTTTTACACTGAATTTTAGGAATCATTCATTTCAGGCAGGTTAACTGTGTTTGTCATGTAACTCCCAGGCATTTTTCCATGCTTTGATAATAGCAAGGCGTCTATGGGATACTTAAACACAGAATGCCTCAAAACAAAGGCATTTAAGTCCTTCCTGGAGAGCCAGCTGTGGTTATTCCTGTGTTATTATTACAGAAACTCATATCAGAATAGGAAAAAGTCGTGTTTCCCCTGAATCGTTCTGCCTCTCTTCTTTTGCTAAAAATTGTTTCATCTAAAACGGGAAGAAGACTACAGTATAATAGCGTATCCAACTGAGAGAATTATGAAGTTCAAGTCATGCTTTGAAAGTCCCATGTTGGGGGTAGGAAGTTCACTGTTCAGGTGTTCATTCTCCTTTCTTTTACAATATTTTTTCCTTCCTCACAGGTACATTAAACTCCTGCAAGTCAGACATCAGTCTCATAACATGTTAGTAATTAATTCACAGTCACAGTGGAGTCTCTCCCTTGACTTCAATGAGCTTCCAAACAAGTAAGAAGCTTCCTCTTTGTGACAGTTTCCTCTACTGAGGTATGGAAAAACAATATATAAGGGAGAGGGAAGAGGCAGGGAACACGTGATGCTTTCCATCTGCACTCTTCTTATTGCATTATTTATACTAATGTTAAAAGTTAAATCAAGTAAAACTCCTCCCTTTTACTTCTCTGTGATTGATAGTAAAGAACACTACAGAAGCATATTTAATAACACTGAGTTATTAAATTTGCCTGTGCAAGTCTGAATGATTGCAAGTACTTATATCCTAATTAACACTTCATCCCTGGTTATGTAACGAGGAAGTACCAGAAGACTATACTTGCTTTGCTACATGAAAGCTCAATAAAAATAATGTTGAGTTCATACAGCAAATAATTTTTAGTCTGAATCATTAATCTGAATAGAAGAACATCTTCAAGTAAAACAAAAAGAATATTAAAAAACCCAAACAAAAAAATTAAAAAAAACAAAATCAAAACCAAAACAAAAAAACCCACAGAAAACCAAAATTAAAAAAAAATAATTAAAAAAAAAAAAACCAACAAGGAAAGCTCAAGTCTCGAGGAACCTTACTAGGACACTAACATATTATTTACATGTAAAGCTGTTTGTGTGATCTTTGTAGCAGTTAATTTACTTCCAAAGAGACTAAAAGATTGCAACTGTTTTTTTTCTTATTTCTTCTTTCAGGGTCTTTTTTTTCCTTGTCAGTTTATTAGCCATGGAACAGATGTGTTAAATATTATATGTAAAAAAAAAAAACACTCAAGAAGAAAATCTTAAAAGCTACCACTTACTGAACAAAGGAGAACAAAGGACTGGCATATTTATGAGCTTTTGCTTTATGATATGGGGGTTTTGTTTGTTTGTTTTAATGCAGTTTGAGATTTTGGTCACATTTCTTTATCCTCTTTTTACAAAACTGAAAAGTCTTTTTGATTGTACAACCTTACTCTTCTATTCTGGCATATTTAAAACAATGTTTCACACTGTATTTTTCTCAGTCTTTTCTTTCTTCTAGTTTGAAAAGACATCTAGAGACAAAGTTTGAATATTTTTATATAATCCACTTTATAAATATCCTAAGTCTCAGCATCATAGGACCTGGAGGAAATCTAGACTCTCGTGATGTTACTATTTCAGGTTGGTTTTTTTTTTTTGCTTATCCTTTCCCTTCCTTGATTTAACAGACAAAAATATATCATGTGTTCTTCAGTACTGAATATCTTAAAACAACTCACTGAAACCTGACTGAAAACTCTGCCGAAAAGAGAAATTAACTGCTTCATTATTGTAACAATATATTATCACTGAATATATATACAGACCTTTTCAACTCTCAGCTCTTAAAACTAATGGCTAATTCCCTGAAGTTTAAAAACAGGAGCTAAGGGTTTGATTAAAAGGCTTTAATTTTTCATCTATTTCATAGTCTTCGGACTAAAGATCAACTGTATTAACAAATGCCGTATCTAGTACACACAGATACCATGTTAGTGTAAAGCAGATCTAGAAATACAAGTGCATTTTGGTCCAGACCATTCTCGTAGGTCTCTCAGGGATGAGAGGGCACAGAGCACACTGGATGAGGTGGTGTAGAGGTATAGCCAAAATGCCCAACCTTGTGCCACACATGCCAAAGTCTCTGTATGATTTGGGGCCACAAAGAACAGCCAGGAAACTGCACAAAGTCAAAGGCATGAGCAGCTCTGAGAGAAGTTTCATGCAAGAAACATGGATTCTGTGGAGTTTATGATTCAGTCATTCTGCATTACTTAATTAATTCAATTAACAGAAATATCACCAAATAGATAGAAACTACCTGAATATATATAAGAGAGTTGGAGAAAATAGGAACCATATTCCTACACAACCATGGTATGATTTCTTTCAGCCATACCATCTCTTTTCTGTGCTGGAAGATCTGGAGAATACTCAGGACAGGAGTTAGCTCTGTTGACTTTTCCTCTGAATAAAAAAATCACTTGTAAGAGAGCTACAAACTCCTTGTAAGTTCTCACTTTAGGTATAAGTTACAAATGATAAGAGATTTTTAGAGGGTGAAAAAAATCTGCTAAATCAGACTGATGTAGCAAGAATGTGAAACTCTGAGACTTTAAATCTTAAAGTTGGTTTTCGTTCCAACCCTATAAAAATCTAAAATTTTAATTATTTTTTCCCAGAAATTGTAATTCTGAATAAATTTGCTTCAAAAGATGTAGAACATTTCATTAAGATACTTTTAAGCATTTCATAATTCTCTGAATCAAAATTAATAAACTGTCCTGATTTAATTTAAAATCAAGTTTAATATTAAGCTACATTTTAATTATCACACTGCTAACAGAAATGTCTCTCCTGATATTTCTGATATCCTTATTTTTCATCTTTGCTAATATATACAGAGTTGTATTTCTCATGAAATGGTATTGAAGTTGTATTTCTATCAGCAGGATCTCTACAGCATGGTCTTGAGAGATACAGGATTTCTGCTGGTCATATGGAATAAAATAAAACAACAAAAAAAATTTGAAAACATTCCGAAATTGCAAGTGATTCACTGTTTTCATAAGGCAGAGTACTGATAAGAAAATTCAGTATAAAATTGTTGATATTCCAGAATTAAATGCTTTACACCAGTTAAAAATTATTAAATGTTCTTGGATTTAACTGACTGGTATATGACATTTTGATTTTTCTCATACTTTTTTCCTCATTAACAATTTGAATTTGAGAAAACTGCAGCTTCCTTTGGGTAAACAAATAAGCAAAAAGAAAAAGATCTGTTTGTGATATTCAATTCCTAGCTAGTTACCTTGGTAATATTTTACATCTGTTTTTTGTTAACTAGCAGAGGCTTGTAGAGGAGTGTGTGTAAGTATATAGCAATCTAGCACTATTAATAAGCACATAAATTTAAGTAAGAATGCCAAGAAGCAATCTTCATTTCTACAACAGGCTATTATATTATGGAAATGTGTTTTCTAGCTGTTGTGCCTGTCTAGACTGCTATCAGCAGCTTGTATTTGTTATGAAAGCCTGCAGCTGGTCCATGCAAAGTTTGCTGTTTTGCAGTCCATCTGCTCAGAAGAGATCTGTATCACTGCCCAGCTTGGAGTAACACTCCCTTATTATTGTAGTCACAGTTCCTAAATAGAACTCTGAAATAATGATGGTTGCTTTCTACTTTAGATCCCAGTAAATTAACTCCTGTCTGGGCAGATGGTTATCTGGCTAGTGAAACCAGAGAACTGGGAATCCAGCAAAGCAGGTTGGGGAGTAGCATACTTTCATTTCTGTGGCTTGTTTGATCCCTGTAGTCCCACCAAAACTGTGAAGTTGAATGATCTCAGGAGGTGAGAAAGTGGCAATGAAGATAGATAAAGTGTGAACAAATGGACGTGTTAAACTCAGCAGACAAAAATAGAAGCTAGTACTTGGAACTACTTGCACTATACACAGCTACTGTGCTATTTCCTGAGCAAGACCTGAACTTGATCCTAAGTTTAGGCAAAATTGCAGTAAACAAGTTCAGTACACTTTCTGGCAGTAGTCATTAGCTGTCTTGTTAGTAAAAGTTCAAGAAAACCCACATCTACACTGTCCTTATTTTTCACTCATAGTAATAGAATTATTTTCCATCTTCTACTTACCATTTAATATTCTGAAGGGAAAAATTGGACTGCAGCTCATTTAGATGAAATCTTTTGTGATATAAAATAGAGCTACTTTCTGAATGACCCAAATAAGCAAGTGATTTATATAGTTAAAGACTTAGCTTGTTGTTTTGGGATCCAAACTTACCCTTACTGCTATCAGTCACTACTTATTTAAAAATGAACCATGAAAGATCATTGAATTTATATAACGATTGTCAGTAATGAAAAAGTTGTTCTTTTTTAGGTGCAGGTTCAGTAAAGGGGCTGTGCAGTGGACCACCTGTTCTTATTCAAACTCCTGCCAACCTGAGATACTAAAGTGTTGATAGAGCCAGCAGAAATGGTGCAATATTGATCAGGAAAACTGGCTAGGAAACCCCTTAACAGCATGGATGAGCCTCTTACATACATCATTATTGGTTACTTTGTGTGCCATTGTGGCTTTTTCCTTTGTTTTCTCTCTTGTGTGCTTAGTTATGATTTCTGTCACCTGCTTTGGACTTCTTGTCCCTGTTACAATTTGTTTTCTGCTATAAACCTCTCTTGCTTCTGATCACATTTTCTACATAGATCCTTAGTCTGGGAGAACTCTTAAACTTCTGTCTCATGACATGAGTCTGTGTCTCCATCTCTGTTTCCAGCCTCATTATGACCATCAGGACGAGTTGTGCAGGTTTCTATATAATGAACCTGATACAATCAGATTATGGTGTACAATTTTAAATCAGGAGAACACACAATATGCCAGTAATTAAATTTTTATGCTTATAAACTCAAAATTCCTGAAATTTTAAAATGGAAAAAAAAAAAAACAACACCATAACCCTCGTGAAATATTACTGCGTTGTGGTTAAGATATAGAACTTAAAGTATCATTACATTCTCTCTTAGATTAATCCAGTTTGCATGGAGAATATGTGTATTAGTCTCTTAAGGATTGTATCTCTAGAACAGATGGTCTATCTACTGCATAGAACTTGACCTGGGTAAATTCTGCTCCCACATATGGTGTTCCTGGAGCCTTGTTAATGTAACCATTGGGACTTTTTGTATATGTATATTTTCAAAGTGTCTGAAAACCAGTAAAGGATGAATTGTGAGCCACAAGAATATTTCCTCTATAGCACAATGTTAAATATATGTTTTATGTCCTAGAGTAAGACAGGAGGTTATGCAAAAATATATGAAAATATGAGGGCAGTGTGAGTAGTCTTGAATTGTGTTGGAAGATCAATGCATCGAGCATGGCTAAGAGCAGAAACATATGGAACAGTTCCTTAGAAATTGATAAAGAGGTAGTCAGCAAACCATAGTAAAATCAGAACAGGGAACACAGCTGGTCTTCTTTCTACTGCTTGGAATTATATGCATTTCAGGAAATTAGGAAAAAAAAGCACACCCTCTTCTCTTCTAGTTAAGGAACTTTTGGTTTTTTTTCTGGCCTTTTCTATTCTGTAGAGAAGGCATCTCAAAGACTTTCTCGTGATTTACATGCCCTAGACAGGCAGTATCTGACCTTTAATTTGGCTAGATGTGCATTGATTAGGACTGAATCTCATTAAGACACAATCTACTGGGGGTGGTGCAAGAGAAAATATAATATTGATTAAAAAGTAAAATAATCCTCCTCTCTCTCTCTCTCCCTCCAGACTGCCTTAGTTCATAATTAGCCTTCCCATTCAGCTTTCCTCCTACATGTTATGTAGCTGTCAGTCTGACAGGAAGCAAGATCATAAGAATGCTATTAGAAATTTCAAATTAGCAGTCAAGCACGGACAAGGATGTGGGAACCTGCGCAATGCCCAGTATGTAGTTTTACTAAAGTGTGATTGCAGTAATGTGATTTAAAGATTTTTAATTCAGCATAAAAATATGACTACTATTATTGTTATGCTTCAGTTTAGGAATTGCATCATATTTTTCTTATACAGGATGACCATGAGAATCAGCTGACATGCAGCAGCACATATAAGGTCATTTTCCTTCTAAAATAAAGCCCGAATGGGCTATTTCTGTCCACTGTGGGAATGTGAGAAAGCATTAAAAAGCAAACTTGCCCAATATTAGCTCTCTGTTAGAGTTGTGGAAACAAATTGAATCAGAAGGGTAACATTCCCTTCTTTTTCATAATCTTCCAGAAAAGATGTGCAATACCATGGTAAAAGATCACATAGTAATGAGACAATACCAGGATCTTCCCAAGCAAATCCAGGCTTTCTAAAAAGTGACTTTAGCACTGACAGTGTTTGAATGACTTGGGATTAGCTTTGCTCAAATTTTGAGACTATCAGCACCTGTTTCAGGATTTACAAGATTTTCAAGTTCTAATATAACAATAATCATTGTGTTTATTCTAGTTGTTACTTAATTGTAGGCAAATTTTGTGGGAAGGGCTCTTTACAGAAAAAAAGTAGCAAATTTGGTGTATCAGCAAGGCAATTTTCTTTTTGATAGAAAAATGTATTTGAGCTGACCTATTAAAAACACGACTGCTTTACTGTCTAGGCTCTTTACAATGATCGCTCACTGAGTAATGGGTTCACTGAAGTGACGCTCTTCTGCTCTCTGTCAAGATCTGGGTAAAGCACAATGCTCAATAAGTTCTATTTTTATTGAGCATTTAATAGATTGTTGTGTTTCCATGTTCATAACCAAGGGTTTCAAGGGAGTTTTTCTGTGTTATGTGGTCTTTCTAAAGAATTTTAAGTGAAGTTAACGGCTCACCTTCATTTCAGTAAAACAGAAACAGCAATTCACCTTTGTGAAGTAAAACTACTGGAAGCAAACTAGAGAAACTAAAATGATGGAGTCTGGAAGAGGAAACATGGATTTCAGAGCTTCCACGTGCTTCAGATATGTAGCTTTTTTTTTCTATCTTGGGAAGAAGAATACTAGAAGAAAAGTAGAAAAAAAAAGAAAAAAGGAAAATAAGAAAAAGGAGGGAAAAAAAACCCTGAGCAGAAGGATAAAAGCGAAGTTCTTCTCACAAAACAACAGCTGCATATGTGGAATAGTAATAGTGTGTGCAGAGTAGAGATGTAATTATAATTTATCATTTGAGCAAGGGAATCTGCCTCCGAAACCTTAAGTTTGAATGAGCGGAAGCTCTCTCGTATCTGGACAACATTGTAGTGTTGTCATATTTTTGAAATCAAAATATACCTGAACTCAGAGCAAAGGGGTGCAGTCCCTGTTTGTAATTATGTATTAGAGAAAAAATTCTGAGACAAACCCTTTATCAGGAAAATATTTAACTCATATACAGTTAATGCTTTTTAGCATGATGGGGTCTTCTGGTGCTGGGAAAGTTTAAATCAAATAAAATTTTAATAAAAGAAAGAAATCATGGAAAAGCACGATCCTCCTCTTACTTGATTAATACAATGTTATGATGCAAAGACTGAGGACAGAGTAGTAAATTTGAAGATCTTTAAAGGACCATGATGATTATGCTATATATTGCTTGGATTTTCTTTTTACCTGCCCTGGTATTAAAAATATGCTGTTCTATCCATATCTTATTGAAATTACGTTCAGATATTTGCAGTTAATACTCTTTGTTAAGCCTGTTTTCAAAAACATTTGAACTGATCTACGGCACTCTTTTAATTTAAATCAAAACTGGCATTTTCCTTTTTTATATTTTTCCCCATTACTGCAATGGTTCAAGAGTTCTTTTAAAAATGCACATCTTCTACATCGCATTTTAAAAGAAGAGCCTTCCTCCTAGGGCTTCTATTCCTATCTTTTACTGCAGAGCATTTCTTTAAACCTAGGCAATTGGAAGAGGTAATAGCTCTGTATGTGATGATGCTACTCCCAGCACTTTTCTGTTCCTTTAGTCAAAATTGTTAGGTCTTCTTTAAAATTGTAATAAGAGAGACAAAACCCAGGATCTCCTCTGAGAGGCAGATAACAAAATCCACTGTCAAATTCACATGAAAAATTTTGTAAAGATTGTTCTATGCTCCACTTAACAATGTTGTTAGCATGTCATTGGAAGACAATTTTTACCTTTGCGCTTTGCGCTTCTTTATAGAAATCAGCAAAGAAGAAAAAAAATCTTGCTAGTTCTTTTCTTCCTACCCTCACTTAGATCTAATAAAAATGGAACACCAACTTCAGCAGGTATGAACAGAGCATAACTGCTTCCTGGTAAAGTGCAATAGAAAAGCTTGTACCCTTAAGATCTGAGAAAAGAATAAAATATAAGTGAATACATTGTTACTGCTGAAGAGTTAATTAACAAAATACTTACTTGTTTTTGTGCAGTGACGCAAATATTAAAAAAAATGGAAAAAAAAAGTCAGATTCTGTGTGTCATAGTTTAGTGTTGAGGATGAGAGTTAAAAAAGTAGAAATTCCATTTCTCTTGAGAAGAATGAGCATTACATTTAGTAAGCAGAAATATTACCCTAAGGAGAGACTGAAACTTCAAAATGAGTTAAAAATCAAACACAAACCAATACCTTACATTAGATTTCTTGGTGGTTGTTTTTTCTTTTTTAAGCAGAAGCTGAAAAATAAGAACTCCAACATCAAAGAAAGGAGAAAAATGCTGATCTTAACACACGTTTAGGTATTTTTGAATGCTCATATTCACAGTTTGCAGGAGTTGTCAAAACAGGAAAGTTCTTCTCTCTTTCATCTTGTTTTTATTTTCTTGTTTGGTTTTTTGAGGCATTTACAAAGTGTACGCAGAGGTCATATGTATTGCATGCGGTAATTTAGGATAAAACATATGTTCCTATATTCAGAAAAGCTGATGGGCTTGGAGATCTGGTCACATTTTGCAAGAAAGGGAAAGATTTACAATACAAGATTTAGGTAATGAAATTATTTCAAGAAAGTGTGTGTGCTAGTCAAAACATTTGATCTCTAGTGCAATCTACATTTAAAAATATAGACATATATCTATATCCGTTGCTATATACAAATGAAAATGCAAATTTAGCATTTCTGGAACTAGTTTGGGTTTACTTAGGACATCTTACAGACTTAATTATTATCTCTATTCATTTGTCAGCTTTTCAAAACTTTTAATTTAAATTTATTTAGGTGCCAGCATCCTTAGTGGCTGATGCAGACTCAACACTGTCTGGAACAGCAATGGCAGCAGCTTTTACTTTTGTGGGAATGATGTACTCTATCTCTGTGGTTTCCTGGACACATCATCTTCTTCTGATCAACACTATTTTCTGAGTGTATTTCAGTATTTTCACCTTTGACCCTTCACCTTATTATCTGGAGCAACAGTAACCAGAGAATACAGAGAACAGAGACAGTAAGGAGGGACTGGGAGCAGAAGAGAAAGTAACACACCCAGAGATTGTATGACACTGACATGTCTGGTGTGACAGTACTGGACACAGAAGGGGTAACATTACAGGGTCAATTCGAATGATGGCTCCTGGTACATCCTTCCATCCCACAATGTCTGGTGCAACTCCCTGAGTCTGGGGCAAAAGCCACCTTCTCTGTGGGAGAGATGGTCTGGTTGAAATAGTGAGTCACCAGCTGAAGAGGTTGTAGGAAGAGGTGAGTAAACTGCACACCATCAAGAAAGGATGGGTGTGAATCCCACATTATGTGGAAGGAGGGTCAGACAGAAGCTTCCCCTGAACAAGTAGAGGATGTAGAACACCAAGAAGAGGAAAGCCAGAAGCTTGCAAGATTGGTGACAGAAGGAAAGTTCTTTCCACACTTTGCAGCTGTGCATTGACAGAGTAGATATAAAACCCTGATGAAAGGTGAGGAGGATCGAGTTTTCTCACAGCGTAGTGAGGAGATGTCTGAGCTTTGACTTGGGTTTGGACCAGATAATTTCTAAAATTCTCTTCTAACTTAAATTGTTGCATGATTCTAATCAATTATTCTATGATATTAGTATCTTTGAAATTTCTGAACTGCAATCACAAGTCAAATATTCAGGATCATTTGAAGAAATGTGTGTCAGTTGGATTCAACTGACTGGCAGCGTCAACATCCCTGGAAGCTCTGAACTTAGTGTTTACGTGCTGTATTATCCACTTTTTCTCCAGCACTTATCACATGCTTTTATACACAAAACTAAACACTCCAATCTCATTTTCTGATGCTGTAGGACACATCTCACCATTCCAACATTTGCATTATATCCTCCCCTCATTTTATGTTTAAGAAATACAAGCTACTTTTTTTATTACAATACTGTGAGTTTGGAGAAATCACAATGTTTCTTCTAATTTTTATTATTAAATGAGATTTTTTTAATACTACCAATAATACTTTGCAAGCTGTGCTCTGAATCTTTTATTATGTTCCTTAAAACTACTTGAAATATTGAAATTATCTGTACTTAAATATCATAGCCTCCATCACTGATGTTCATTCAGAATCCATGAAGAACACCTAATAAGAAGGAAACAATTTTTGTTTCACCTGTGGAATGGATTAACTTCAAAATATTTTAAAACAATCAGAGTATTACATTAAACAGTAACCACGGCCCCATACCCACAAAATGGGGTTTTGTTTATCGCCATACTCCAGATTCCTTGAGAATTCCTCCCTAGTAGGTACAGTATCTTACATCTTTTCCCATCTGATGTTATACAACACATATCCCCAGAGAATTTCTTTGTATTAACAGAAAATGAGAATGAAAATAAGGACATCTGGTTTATAGGATTTGGGGTTCAGCACTTGGCCTATGAATCATCTGTTCTGAGAATGGTGTCAATCCATCTTGTTTGATACACTAGCGGTTTACACCTGTTCAAATCCACAGTCTTTAGAGAATTTAATCCTCATTTAATATGACAAGAATTCAGAATATATGTCAAATCAATCAACTCTACTTTAAGGAACAAAAATTTCTCTTTTGACTCCATTAGTCCTATTTATTCCATTTATATATTTACTATTATGTATATATTTTTTAGCTCCTAAAAAATACACTCAGTATACTTTGAACTTTTTTTTTAGGAAAACTGTACAAATGAGCAACAAATGGAAGTGAACAAGAATTTTGTAATGAGTCTGTTTAATTTTGAATTTTCAGTTAAAGTGATACATTTACACAAAATATTTTTATTTCTCATAACATATATTTTACAACAGAGTAATATTCAATGTAGCATTTCAATCAACTGTAATAAAATTTTGAAGGTTTAAACATTTTTCTTAACTTTTTAATAAAAATTGAAATATTTGGGGATAATTTTTGACTGAAATAGACACTTCATATGCTTTCAATGAATACATATCCTGCTACTGAAATCAGACCTTTTGTATTAAACCCAACATATTTGCATGGAAACTATTAGTTTTTTATTCAAAGCAACATATTTTTTTCTAATTCCAATAGCTTTTATCCAACCCCAATTATTTTTCAAAACCAATGCCCTTCAATTTACATTAAGATGTTTTTTATGACATTATTCATTTCACAGTGTGATACATTCAAATAAACTAGTAGGTATTATATGTAGAAATAATTGATTTTGCATCAAAATCACTGAAAGTTAAATTAAATTTAAGGAAATCCTTTTAGAAAATTATGTAAATAAAAAAATCAACTATGTTTTCATATGTCAGTGTTATATTAATGTCTTATTCTCAGAAGACATTAGGTCATTTTAATAAATCCATATTTGCTAGTTGCAATAGTCACATTTACAGTGCTCTCAAATATACTCCTGAGAGTTGAGTAGGAAACAACTATAGCACTTAATGAAAAAAAAAAAAAAAGAAAAGGGATCTTATAGGTTTTGTTCTCTTATCATTGTAGAATTTTCAGTTACCTTGAAATTGTCTATTTAAGTAGGCAGATAGTAGGCATCATTCAGCTCACGCTGAGGCAGAGAAAAGAGTTTTCCAAGCAACTACTTGGTTACTGGCAATAGTGTAAGTGTGTTTTTTGAAACCATAGACTAATCATATAAGATAATTCAGGTCCAAAGGATCTTCAGAAGGTCTCCAGTCTGGCTGGAGTCCAGATTCTTGTCCAGTGCAGGGTCTCACATGAGGTCTGAACAGGTTGTACTGTGCTTTCTCCAGACTGGTTTTGAAGCTGCAAGAACAAAGACACCACAACCTCTCTGGTCAACCTGTGCAGCTGCCCAACTGCCCTCATGGGAAAAAGATTCTCCTTTTAGGCTCAGTATGCCTTTCAAATTTCTGTTTATGTCCACTGTCTCCTATCTTCCTGCCCTGTACAACTGAGAAGAGCCCAGCTTCATCTCCTTGATAATAAATAATGTTTTCTTAGGCACTGATGGGTGATATCTCCCCTGAGGTGGAGCTGAACAATTCCAGCTCCCCCAAGCCCTCCTCAAAGGACAAGTGGTCCAGACTCTGCAATTTTGGCTTCATTTTCTGCTCTCACTCTGCTAGCTAAGTCTGCAAGCTCACCCACTTTCCATATTGCACAGATTCAGATGCAAAGCTGGAACATGGAATATATGTGGCTCCTACAAGTAACAGCTTTAAAAAAGTCAAAATTATATAAAGAGCTTTCTGGGCAGGAGATAAGGAAGATTTAGAAAAAAAATACTTTTTTTAGTGCCTAAAGGATATAGATAAATAAAAACAATACTTATTTACACCTCATTCAGCTGATTTACTCAGGTTTTCTGATTGACACACAGACTAACATTTGACTACACATGGATAATTCATTGTTCAACATAATTATTTTTTTTTATCTCAGTGTTCATGTTGACATTGCTGAGTATTTGTCTTTACTCAGCTTTAATATGACCATCTGCTCTTCCTTCCTCTTTGATCATGCTTTAAGTGTTTCCCTGACCATTTCTCTTTGTAAAACAGCACAGTGGGATCCTGCTGTCTTCCCTTCCTGCTGCAAATCCCATATCTATTCTGATAATATTTCTTAATCTTCAGATTTTTGACATTTCTGCTCCAGCCAGTCTTTCATTACATTCAGTGTAACACCTCTTTTGTAGCTATATTTGTCACAGTTGGTCTGAACCTTTGGGGTTTTTTGGGGTTTTTTTTGTCAGTGACATTTTTAATATATGTTTATTTTGTTCTATTGCATTTAGCTGAAGACCAGGAAGGTAACACAAAATCAATCTTTACTCATTTGCACCCCTTTGTAAGATTATGACTAGCTTATTACTAGCATCAGCACTGCTAAACCAAGGAACTGCCATTGTCTGACTTCCTCCTTGTATTTCAAATTATACAGATGTATTCTTTACATCTAAGCATTGTAATCTTTCTATGATTTTGATTTTTGTCCCCCAAATTATCTGTCCTTAGTCCTTATCATTTATAGTTTTCCTAGTTTTGTCCTGTAAACAGGACAAGTGTTTTGTTGTAGGCTCTTTCCAACAGAACTTCTGTTCTATTCTATTCTATTCTATTCTATTCTATTCTATTCTATTCTATT